>NW_006921763.1:5779846-5787096 GCF_000298275.1 Orycteropus afer afer
TTTTTTTTTTAAATGTATTATATAATAATAATAATAATAATGCCATTGAGTCATGATTATCCCATGTTTTACAGAGTAGAACTTCTTTATAGACTTTTCTTGGATGTAATCTTTATGGAAGGATATCACTATGGCCTTACTTTTGCACTGCCATCAGTAGGTTCAAACCACCAACTTTTAAGCTAATTGTTGAGTGAAAACCATTTGTGCTGCCTAGAATTATGTTCTGGAAACTAGAAATATGAACATTAGAAAACATTGTAAAGTTTGGTATTTTGCCTTTCTAGCAGGAATGATGGGCCTGGTAGGCCCCTTGAAACTGGAGGATGAAAATGAAGGTAGTAGACAAACACCAAACCCACTGCCTTAGAGTTGATTCAGACTCATAGAGACCCTATAGGACAGAGTAGATATGCCCTATAGGGTTTCCAAGGCTGTAATGTTTGTATTGGGCAGATCTGCTGCAAAAGCCCTGTTTAAAGTTTTAAAAAGCAAAGATGTCACTCTGAGGACCAAAGTGTGCCTGACCCAAGCCAATAGCTTCATATTCATGTGAAAACTAGACAATGAATAAGGAAGATCAAAGAAGAATTGATGTATTTGAATTGTAGTGTTGGCAAAGAATATCGAATATACTTTGGACTGCCAGAAGAATGAAGAAATCTGCCTTAGATGAAGTATAGCCAAAATGCTCCTTTGAAGCAAAGATGATGAGCATTCCTCGCATGTATTTTGGTCATGTTTTTAGGAGACACCAGTCCCTGGACAAGGATATCTTACTTGCTGAAGCAGAAGGTCAATGAAAGGAAGAAGACCCTCAAAGAGATAGTTTGACAGAGTGGCTGCAACAATAGGCTCAAACACAGCAACAATTGTGTCCATAGTATGGGACAGGGAAGAATTTCGTTTATATAAATACATATATACCTTATATTATCATTCCAAAAATGAACCCTGGTGGCACAGGGTTCACCTGTGGTTGGAACTGACTTGACAGCACCTAACAACAACAGCAATCTTTATTAAAGCAGACTACCACATCTTTCTCCCACAGAACAGCTGGTAGTTTGGAACTACAAGTTAGCAGCAAAGAACTTCACCACTGTAATACCAGAACTCCTCAGTAGTAGTAGGGATGGGCATTATTAACAAAAGTGCTGTCTCCTTGTTAGAAAACGGATTGTGTGAAGATTATTCCACTATAAAGGAACTATATTCTCTGTATGAATTAATTTTGTGTGGTGTCTGAAAACTACTCCTTGTTCATGTATGTGTGTTTGAAAGAGAGAGAGAGAGAGAGAAAGAGAGAGAGAGGAGGGGAGAGACAGATGGGGAGAGAGTTTGATATAATAGATTTTTTATTTTAACTTTTTATTGTGATTTGGGTGCAAGTTTACAGAATGAATTGGTATTCCACTCAACAATTCGTATACATTTATTTTTTTTTATATTGATTGCAAGCCCCACAGTGGAACAGCATTCTACCCACTTCCTCCTTGTGTTTACTGTTTCCATTCATCCTTCTTTTCTATCCCTTCCTGTCTTCTAAGCTTTATTCCCAGGCAAATGCTGCCCTTTTGATTTCTTATAGTTTATTGTGCTAAGAAGTGTATCCCTCTCTGTTGTTACTGTTCACCTTATAGGCCGATCATTTGCCTGAAACTTGAGCCAAGGGGGTAAGTTCAGTTCCAGGCAGGAAAGCTGTCTAAGGGCTATAGTGTCAGGAGTTCCACCAGTCTCTATCAGACCAGAAATCCTGGCCTCTTTTATGATTTTTAGTTTTGTTCCATATTTTCTCCCATTCTATCCACGATCTCTTGTTGTGATCCCTTTCAGAGAAGTCAGCAGTGGTAGCCAGGCACCATCTAGTTCTTCTGGTTTTGAGGTTGTAGAGGCTGGGGTTCATATAGTCCATTAGTCCTTTGAACCAATTGTTTCTTTGAATCTTTGATTTTCTTCACTCTTCTTTGCTCTGGACAGGGAGAGGAAAATAATAGCAGCACCTTAGATGGCTGTTGATAAGCTTTAAAGACCTGAATCTGAATTCACTAAATAGGGTGTAAAACATTGTCTCTGTGAACTATGCTATGCCAATTGACCTTGGTGTCCCCCAACACTATGATCCTGAGCCACTAGGCCCAGCAAATCATTTCCTCAAGGTGTTGAGTTATGGCTAAGAAGTTTTCATAATTTTTCCTTGTATGATGTGCTATATTCGTGGGTATATTTACAGCATATCTAAATACACATGTAGAAATATCCTTTTCATTGAGCAGGAAGAATGATAAGGAGTATCTTTGGCTCACACTGATGGAAGGACCTCAGAGCAGGCAGGTCTTTAAAGGATCACCACCATTCACTCCGTGAACCTCCTTTCTTTTATTTCATTACAGACTGAATTACTCAGTCTTGGGGAAAATTCTTTAGTCTCCTTTAATCTCAAATTTAGTCTGGAAGCTCCATTGAAACCTGTCCACCATAAGTGACCCTGCATGTATTTAAAATACTGGTGGCATAGCCTCCAGCCTCACAGCAACACACAAGTCACTACAGTACAAGAAACTGACAGACAAGTGGTAGATATCATGCTTGGTAAAGAGGAGGGTCAGCAAAAAAGGGGAAGACCCTCAGCAAGATGGATTGACACTGTGGCAACAATGATGGGCTCAAGTACAGCAAGGACTGGGAGGCTGGGGCAGGACTGGGAAGTGTTTCGTTCTGTTGTACATAGGGTTGCTTTTAGTCAGAGACAACTTGATAGCACCTAACCACAACAGCAATCTGGAACAGTTCTGTCTTTCTTCATATTTCATGGTATTGACAAGAGTACAGGCCAGTTCTTTCATAGACTATCCTCAATTTGAGCTTGTCTGATGTACCCTTGTGATTCTGGCAGGATACTACAACAATGATGTGTTCTTATCACATCCTATAATCCTTCTGAAGGCATGATATTGATTATTCCATTACTATTGATGTTAACTTTGATCTGTTGGCTGAGTTTCTCCACTGTAAAGTTGCTATTTATCCCTTTGTAATGAGTAGTATCTGGTGGGGGAGATTAGCTTTACATTTTTAGTATTCCTTATAATTCCAAAAATGAACCCTGGTGGCACAGTGGTTAAGGCACTGCTGCTAACCAAAAGCTCAGCAATATAAACCCATCAGTTGCTCTGTGGGAGAAAGATGTGACAGTCTGATTCCCTAATTACAGACTTGGAAATTCTGTGGAGCAGTGGTACTGGGTGCTATGGGGTTGCTTTGAATTGGAATTGACCCAATGGCAATAGGTTTGGTTTGGCTTTCTATTATAATTCCAGTCTGTGTATTTGAAAAAGAGGTTTCATTTTCCTTTTCCTCCCCTACCCTCCCCCACCATCTTTTCCTTGGTTCCTCACTTGGTTACTCTTAGCTAAGCCATTGGTACCATTGGTTGCTGGTGCAGGCCCGCAACCTCAGCCAAGTCTAGGCCATGCTGCTGGTTCCCCATTGAATTTAGCAGAGTTGTGATGAAGCACTTCCCATTACTCTCCTATATCTTCAATTCCCAGAATTCACTCAATCACTCACAGCCGTGGAGTTGGATCCTACTCATAGTGACCCCTCCTTGGGTTCCCAAGGTGGTATCTCTGTGGAAATAGATTGCCCATTGTTCCTTCACAGGAGTGGCTGGTAGGTTTGAACCGCCAGCCTTCTGGTTAGCAGTCAAATGCCTTAGGCACTATGCCACTAGAACTGCAAGAACATCACTGTAAAAACTATGTGAAATTCACTGAGGGTTTGGGGGCTTACTGAAAGGATTATATGAAATGGAAAGTAAGACAATGTGTCTTTTTAAAATTGGTGACATTTAGGAGAGCTTTTTCTGCTGAATAATTTACCTAATATCTTTGTTACTGAAGACATTGAGGCAATTTGTTTCACAGACCTCATGTACTCCTCTTCTTCTCTTATAGGGAGCTCTGGTGGTATAGTGGTTAAAACATTTGGGTGTTAACCAAAAGGTTGGCAGTTTGAACCCACCAGATGCTCCATGGAAGAAAGATGAGGCAATGTGCTTCCATAAAGATTTACATCTATAGAAACTCTATGGGCCAGTTCTACTATATCCAAAAGTGTGGCTGTGAGTCAAAACTGACTCCATGGCAGTGGATTTGGTTTGATTGAGCTCTTCTGTTTACGGGGAGCTTAATTCCTGAATGAAATCAAAGTCACTAAACTTAACAATAAGTACTGTTATCAAACCTAAAGCTAATATTATTTCATTAATATCATTACACATCTGTGGGAGAAAGTACCTGGTGATTTGCTCACGTAAAGATTACAACCTAGGAAACCTTATGGGACAATTGTACTTCGTCCTAGAGTGTTACTATTCATATAGTTGGAATTTCCTTGATGGCACACAATAACAAACAATAGTAATAGTACAACAAACAACAAAATAGCAGCAATAAAAGCTCAAGATGCTTTTACTTTTAGTGATTCTTCACAGGTGGCTTGGGTGGAAAGGTAGGGAAACTTTTCTTATTGTAGAAAAACTTAATATCAGCATTTTGGTAGAGGTGAAAAAGACCCCAGATTCAAACATGTTTTATAAAGACCCTATTATTAAGCCTTAAATAAGACAAAAACAAAAGAAAGACAATCATCCAGGATGCAAGAAACCATTAGCATGTACACAGTACAGAGGCTGAATGGAGATGCTGAGTCATGGGCTAACTATATAAGATAGAAACAAAGGACATAATCACTAAATCATAACTGATGGCAGGTCAATTCATCATTGTTGCAGGTGGGACTCTGGCAGTGGGAAAAGGACCATGATTGGGATACATATACAACTGCAAATTAAAAGGGATACTGGATTGGCTCTGGGCCTTGACCAGCTAGCTAAGTGGTGATCAGGGTATGACTCATGACTATGTGGCCTTGAGTCTTAGCCATAAGGTGGCTACAAGACAGTATAGCACCCCAACCTTTAACTTAAATAACATGTGGCTGTTTTCAGCAGATCATTAAGGACACACCCAGGCAAGTTCCCTGCTTCTTTGTGTGAGTGTAATTAATCTACTTTCAGCTACACTCTTGCTGAGGACAAACTGCCCATCCCTAGGTTTGCCCAGGACTTGTCTATGCAAGTCCTAAACCTGGCTGATTCAATGATCAGAAAGGACTCAAATGGTGTCTGAACTTATGTCAAGACTCAAAATGGAGTTAGGGCTCCCACTGCACACCGCAGCCTTCCACAAACAAAGTGCTATTGAATTTAAGCTCTAATACAGCATAAATGAACAGTAATAGTGGAAGAAAAATTTTACTTGGCCCTACAAAAATCTTATTGCTTCCAGTTTTTTTTTTGTATCAATAGATTGGATAGTGGAAAAATATATAGGGTAAAACATAGGTATTTTCTTTTGAATAAATTTGTCTGTAACATACTAGGTAATATGTTTAGAGAATGTGTGTGTGTGAGAAATGAGATGCCATTTTCAGAAAGAGTTGACATGTGGGGCAGCACACTTACTGAAATCTTTTATCCTAAACAATAAGAGAAAAGCTAATCTCATACTCTGTTTCATTTTTGATGCTTTTCTGGCATTGGAAAGCAAATAGGGAGTTTCTAATCACAACACAGGGTGTCTTGGAACTACTGACAATTGAGAGTGATGAGATAGTGAGTAAATGATTTAATTGGTTACCTTGAGAAGCCTAGAGAATTTGGCAGGCATTCAAAAACTAGACATTATACAAATTAAGGGTAAAATTGATCTGCCTTGAGCTTTCTTGTCCAAAGATTGCCTCTTTTTGTGACAGCTTTAGAGACTGAATTGTCTTGTTTGGAACACTCAGAAGTTTTGAAAGCTCTGAAAAAATGCCCAACAAATCTATCAAGAAAGGTCAAGAAATCTGCTTCCTTCCATTCAGACGTAGGTATCCAAGCAGTTTGATCAGGCACATAGAGTGTAACTAGGAGCAATGCAGTCTGTTCCCCTTGAGCTCTGTTCTCTTATTTCCTTATAGTACATTCAGCTGTCTGAGCATCTGACTCAGACAAAGCAGATACTGTAGCTGCCGGAGGGTATGGTTTGCTCTGTTATCCTGGAATGCCCTTGCACTGAGAAAATTAGAAGCTGGGGAACTCAATGAATTTTTCCATTGTGTTGTGTTCATTTCTCTCTGGCTTTTTCTTCCTTTATTTCTTCCTACCATTTTAGATGGAGTAGCCATCTCACTTTTCAGGCTATCAGCTTGTCCCTGGAATCAGCTGAGTGCATTTAATGCCCAAAGAAGCGATGCTCACAGAGCAGGTAGCAGAAGTAAGGATAGTGATATTTCATATTTTGGATACATTAGAGAATAGATATTTCACATAGTGCATTCTTCCAGACAGCTGAAACCTTTTCCTTGAATAGCAAAACTTGTTTTTAATTCTGAGAAGCAGTATAACCTAGTGGTCAAGTTCATGGACTCTGAGGCAGATTGTCTCAATTGAAATCCTGACTCTACTACTCACTACCTTTTAACTTTTGGCACTTTGTTGTTATTGTTGTTGTTATGTGCTGTCGAGTCAGACCCGACTCATAGCGACCCCTTCTTGGGTTTCCAAGGCAGTATCACTACGGAAGTAGATTGCCCCATCTTCCTTCCGGGGAGTGGCTTTAGTCAACTTATTTGTCTCACCTAAAAAGTGATGATATTAATAACCAAAAACCAAACTCACTGCCATTGAGATATCAGTAGACTGCAGTTTATAGGATTATGTGAGGATTCTAATGAATTAAATAAATTAATTTATATAAAGCATTTACAACAATGCTAAATACATAGGGAGCACTCGCTATGAAGAGTTACTATTAATGCAACTACTTGGTATGTAAATTTGAAGACATAATCCCATCTGGGAATAGGATTTTCTTTGTTAGTCATATCCATGTACCACATGTCTTAAGCAAATCAAGTTTGAGAAATAAAACAAGCAGATTAGGCACAGAGAAGTAGATAGAGATGGGGGAAGACAGATGTCATGAGAAGATCATGAAGGAACCAAGGAAAAAAGCTAAAAAGAGATAAGGACCTTCCCCCAGAGCTGACAGAAAGACTTCCCCTAGACCTGGAGCTTTGAATTTGAACTTCTAGCCTCCTAAACTGTGAAAAAATATGGTATCTCTATGGAAATAGATAGGAGCTCTGGTAGCATAGTGCCTAAGGCACTTGACTGCTCACCAGAAGGCTGGCGGTTCAAACCC
>NW_006921763.1:5787921-5793312 GCF_000298275.1 Orycteropus afer afer
GCAATCTATTTCCGTAGTGATACCGCCTCAGAAATCCAAGGAGGGGTCGCCATGAGTCAGATCTGACTCAACAGCAATGAGTTTGGTTTTGTTTTGATTTTGGGTGACTTATGTAGCTAATATTATTTATTGCTAAGTTTTCACAAATGTTACTGTTAAATCCCCTTGACAAACCACTAAGATGGTTGCAATTATAAAGAGGATTTCAGTACAGCTAGAAGTAGAAGACTTGCAAACCTAGGGCTATGTGACTACAGAGCTGGTGCTTTTGGCCACTTTGACACTACCTGGTGATTAGGGGTCTTTGTCCCTACCCCAGTGGTTCTTAAATTGAGTGTGCATCAGAATCACCTAGTTGTTGTTAGGTGTCATGGAGATGGCTCTGACTCATAGCAACCCTATGTACAACAGAACAAAGTACTGCCTGGTCCTGTGCCAGCCTCACAATCCTTGCTACACCTGAGCCCATCTTTGCAGCCACTGTGTCAGTCCATCTCATAGAGGGCCTTCCCCTTTTTCACTGACCCTTCACTTTACCAAGCATGATATCCTTCTCCAGGGAATGGTCCCTTCTGACAACTTCACCAAAGTAGGTGAGATGAAGTCTGACCATTCTTGTTTCCAAGGAGCATTCTGGCTGCACTTCCTCCAGGACAGATTTGTTAGTTCTTCTGGCAGTTCATCTAGTATTTATGTAATTTACCTTGTTGGTTTATACCTATTCCTTTGCTTTCAGTGCTGCTTTTTATCAACATTGTTCTAAATTCATGATTAGGTCATGGAATAGTTACAGAATTAAGTCTAGCAAGAATTTTTTTTTTTTTTTTTTATGATAACAGTGTAGACTCTTGGCTTTTGAGCTGCTCATCTCTAGCTTAACAATATAAAAAGCAGCGATCTCACAGTTCTGTCCTCCTGTAATGTAATGGATCCTAATTCTCCTAAATTATGTGTAGCTCTGGGTGACTTGAGGAGCTCTGGTGGTGTAGTGCTGAAGGCATGTGACTGCTAACCAGAAGGCTGACAGTTAAAACCAACCAGCCACTCCTTGGAAGGAAGATGGAACAATCTACTTCTGTAGTGATACCACCTCAGAAACTCAAGTAGGGGTCACTATGAGTTGGGCCTGACTCAATGGCAGTGAGTTTTTTGTTTTGTTTTGTTTTGGGTGACTTATGTGAGAAATTAGGGTTGCAATCTGTCATTGTTGTTGTGTGCTATGAGTAGATTCTGACTGACAGTGACCTTATATGACAGAGTAGTATCATATAGTGTTCCCTAGACTATAATCTTTATAGGAACAGATCTCTGGGTCATTTCTTTCATGGAGCAACTGGTAGGTTCAAACTGCTAACCTTCAGTTAGGACTGATTGCTTAACCACTGCACCACCATGGCTCCTTAGAGTTGTAATGAGAAGCTAGTTTGACTGTTTCTTTGATCCTGTGGTTATCCTTTGCCTTGCCAAAGATGTAGAAACATCTATATCCATTAATAATCAGAACATGGAATGTACAAAGTATGAATCTAGGAAAATTGGAAGTTATTAAAAATGAAATGGAATGCAGAAATATCAATATCCTAGGCATTAGTGAGATGAAATGGACTAGAATTGACCATTTTTGATTGGACAGTCATATGGCCTGCTATGCCAGCAATGACACATTGAAGAAGACTGATATCATATCCATTGTCTAAAAGAACATTTCAAGATCTACCCTGAAAATGCTATCAGTGGTTGGATAATACCCACATGCCTACAAGGAAGACCAGTTTAAACAAGTATTCTTCAAATTCATGCACCAACCACTAATGCCAAAAGAATTGAAAACATTGAAGATTTTTACTTACCTTTGCAATCTGAAGTGGTTCAAATATGCAATCAAGATGTATTGATTATTACTGGTGATGGAATGTGAATGTTGGAAACAAAGGAGAAGGATAAGTAGTTGGAAAATATGGCCTTGGTGATGGAAACAATGCAGAAATTGCATGATAGAATTTTATAAGACCAATGAGTTATTCATTTCAAATACCTTTTTTTCAACAATGTAAAAGGTGACTATACACATGCACTCACCAGACATAATGCACAGGAATCAAATCGACTACATCTTTGGAAAGATAATAGAGATGGCCAGTATCATCAGTCAGAACAAGGCCAGAGACCAACTGTGGAAGAGACCATCAGGAGATCATATGCAAGTTCAAGTTAAAGCTGAATAAAATCAAAATGAGTCCATGAAGTCAAAGTATGACCTTGAGTACTTCTCACCTGAGTTTAAAGACCATCTCAAGAATAGATTTGGCATACTGACTACTGATAACGAAAGACTAGCCAAGTTTGGGATGACATCAAGGGCGTCATACATGAAGAAAGCAAAAGATCATTAAAAAGAAAGAAAAGACCAAAATAGATGTCAGAAGATATTCTGAAACTTGCTCTTGAACATAGTATCACTAGAGTGATGGGAAAAAATATGAAGTAAAATAGCTGAACAGAAGATTTCAAAGGGCAATTCAAGAAGACAAATTATTATAATGAAATGTACAATGACCTAGCTTTAAAAATCCCAAAGAGAAGAACACACTGGACATTTCACAAGCTGACAGACTGAAGAAAAACTTCAAACCTCAAGTGGGAATACTGAAGAATTCTATAGGCCAAAAAAAGAAAAAAAAAAAAAAGAACAATGAAAGAAGCATCAAAAGAAGATGATGGAAGGAATACAGGAATACATAGAGTCACTGTACCAAAAATAAGTGGAAGAAGATATATTAACAACCCATGATAGGCAGATGACACAAACTTAGTTGCTGAAAATGAAGACTTGAAGCACTTACTGATAAAGGTCAAAGACTACAACTTTCAGTATGGACTACACCTTAAAATAAAGAAAACAAAGATCCTCACAACTGGACCAATAAGCAATATCTTGATAAATGGAGAAAATATTGAAGTCACGGATTTTATTTTACTTGGATGCACAACCAACACCTGTGGAAACAGCAGTCAAGAAATCAAACAGCATATTGCATTGGATATATCTTCTGCAAAAGACTTCTTTAAAGTGTTAAAAGGCAAATATGTCACTTTGAGGACTAAGATGTGCCTGACCCATGCCATGGTATTTTCAATCACCTCGTATGCATACAAAAACTGGACAATGAATAAGAAAGACCATAGAAGAATTGATGCCTTTGAATTATGATGTTGGCAAGGAATATTGACTGTAACATGGACTGCCAGGAGAATGAACAAATCTCTCTTGGAAGAAGTACAGCCAGAATGCTCCTCAGAAGGGAGGATGGCAAGGCCTCATCTCATGTACTTTGGTCATCTTCTCAGGAGGGACCAGTTCCTGGAGAAAGACATCATGCTTGGTAAAGTAGAGGGTCAGCAAAAAAGAGACCTTCAATGAGATGGATTTGCACAGTAGCTGCAACAATAGGCTCAAACATAGCAACAATTGTGAGGAAGGTGGAGGACCAGTCAGTGTTTTATTCGTGTATGTAGGGTCACTATGAGTGGGAATCAACTATAATGCACCTAACAACAATAACAAAAGTAAACTGAAGTGATACAACTTTAAATATAGCCTATAGCATCATTCTAGACAGTTTTCAAACCAGGACCATATTTTATGGTGTGGCTAGTTCACAATCCCTCACAGTTTTTCATATTATAAACCCATATTTTCTGTTGTATTTTGCTAAATGCTTTTAATATGGACTCCTTTTAAATGAAATATGGTAGCTATTTTTACAGACTAGTCTGTACTTTTGTTGGACTTTGTGTTACAAGAGAAAAGTAAAAATCCATTCATTTAAACCCCATGTTAGTTGGTGTGGGGAACCTTTGTGGTACAGTGGTTAGGCACTCATCTCTTAACTGAAAAGCCAGTGTTCCAAGCCATTTGCTCTTCCACAGGAGGAAGATGTGTCAGTCTGGTTCCTCAAAAATGATAGCCCTGAAAACTCTATGGGCAGTTCTCCTCTGTACTTTAGTAATCATGAATCTGAATCAACTCAACAGCATACACAATAACAAAGTTGGTGTGGGACAAAAGATTAGTTTACCTCAAGTAATTTGACCTTTATCTATGTTTCCTGGGAGATAACTCTAAACACTTGTAATTTCCTGAGATATCTTTGAATTGAAGTACCTTCATTATATCAGTCTCCAAATCACACATGGAGATTTGTGTTAATGGATTGGGGCTGATCAAACCAGAAATACTAAATGGGACCTGATACCACTTGGCCTCACAGGAGGGAGGGGAGAATGTTTCAAGCAGTCATGTCTATTCAATGAGGCTTCAGTCAAGCCTGTATAATAAAGCTAATAAAACTCTAGACACAGAAACTCCATGGGCTTCCTAATTGGTGAATGACTGATGCACATGGGAGAGTAGCATGTCCTTTGGGACAAGGAAGCTCCATGTTAGAAACTCTCCTTGACCTCACCCTATGTAACTCTTTGTTTGTATGCATTTTGCTAAAGTTATAATTGTAAATATAGCACTTTCTATGAGTTCTATGAGAACTTCCGGTGAATTATTGACCACACAGAGGTAGTGGAAGCCAGAAGGTCAGAAGGGAGGGAGCCCAGGGAGGCCCCTGAGATTATGGCTGGTGTCCTGAACAGATAGTAGGAAAACCCTAAATTTGTAGCCAGCAAGTCAGAAGAAAGGGGAGCCCTGAGGACTCCAAAGCTTGCAAAATTCTTGGGTTGACTTGGCAGAATGAAGGATGGTGTCATTTTTACTTGTGAGATCTGACTTAACTATGGGTGTCTGGGGCCAGAGAAAGAAGAGGTGTCAGAACTGAAGCGAGAAGTGCAAATTGGATATTTGAAATTATATTTGATAGTTATTTCATGACTGAATAGACAGTTTGGTCTTCTATTATTAGCAACTGAACACACTTTTGAGCTGATTCTTTTATGTACTCAGAATTGTGGAAGGTAGTGCTCTTCCAGAGTTGGTTAATTAAGTGGCTCAACAATGTCATCAGAAACCAAAGGTCTTGCCATATTTCAACACTTGCATTCTTAGCATAATAGCAGATTGCCTCATTGATTGCTAAATACCTGTAGCAGCTTCAGGCATCACATCTTCCCTTACCAATGCCAAGATGAAGAGAAAAAGGAAGTATTTCTGTCTCAGCTCTCTTTTCAGTGGAAGGAAAACTTTTCCCAAAGTCCCTCAGCAGATTTCTACTCATATCTCTTTGGACAGAATTGAGCCACATACTCACATGAAACCAAACATTTGCCAAAGTGGATAAAACTACTATGATTGGCTTGAGCCAATCAAGAGTCACCTACTAAAGCTGCAGAGGGTCTTGTCTTCCCTGAAGGAAATGGCTACTTGGGTTTTTTTTTTTTTTT
>NW_006921763.1:5793892-5795358 GCF_000298275.1 Orycteropus afer afer
TTTGCTCTGGATGAGGAGAGACCCATCGTTGCATCTAGATGGCTGCTTGCAAACTTTTAAGATCCCAGTTACTACTCAGGAGATGGCTACTTATTAATTGTCCTTAAGGACAGTTAACAAAATAAAAAATCTGCTAGAAGAAAGAAGTTGAGGAGATGGGTAACGGCTGTTGGGATGGCAACTGACAAGAAGTAGGATGAACCTCTTTGGCTTGAGTCACTTCCACAGATCCTTGCTTAACTTGTGAGAAATTGGTCCTTAAAGAGATATGTACACTCTGATAATCTGACATTTGGAAAGCAGAGATAGTCTTTTATTTTGACAAGTTAATTTGAGAAGTTAATTTGAGAATAAATATTGTCATATAACCTTATACAATGGTGCAGGATCATGAACCCTGGCCATAAAGAAATGTTTTTAAAATAATCATTGAAGATACATTACAAAGCAGCCCTTAAGGAAGATTTACTATCACTTTACTTCTTGAATAACCTTTAGTTTTTTGGAGAATCATTCCATTGTAAGGCAAGTACACTAATACTGAACAACACCACCAACAAAAACAAACCCACTGCTGTCAAGTCAATTCTGACTCTCGACAACCCTGTAGGAAAAAAGTAGAACTGTCCCATAAGGTTTCCAAGGCTTTCAGTATTCATGAAGCAGACTGCCACCTCTTTCTCCCATGGAGTGGCTGGTCAGTTCAAACTGTTGATCTTTCAGTTAGTGCTGAGCACTTCACCACTGTGCCCCCAGGGCTCCTTATATTGGAACAAATGTCTGAAAAATGAGAGGTTGCCAGAATGAAAAGAAAAGTGAAATGGTGTGGCTTCCTAGTTACTGTTTATTTTTGAGGTGAAGATTTGTGTCAATTCTTAATTAAGTTTGGTAGAGCTATGGTGAGAATTTGTTCCCTGCAGGAGCTCATGAGCGTTAGTGGTTTGTAGATGACAGAAGAGTCTGGCAATCTCAGAACCATAAGGGCTGAATTCAAAGGAAAACAAATAAGGAACTTGGAGTTTAATGATTAGAAGATATCATATTTTCTTATATTTCTTAAAGTTTTTTTTTTTTTTTTGTTTTTTGGTTATTTGCCATTCAGTTGGCTTCTACTCATGGTGACTTTGTGTGTAACAGAACAAAATGCTCCCTGGTCCTGAACTATCTTCATAATTATTTTTGAGTCTCAGCCCCTTCTAGCTTTTGATGTGGAGGAAGAAAAATGCCCAACTCTAGTCCCCTCTAACCTTCCTGTTTCACCTAAGGGAAGGGAAGGACAGGTGGGGATCTGAGAAGCACCAGTGAAGGTCAAGCCCTGGGTTTCAAGTTCACTAAAAACTTAGCGCTAACCATAGGATTATAGTACATTTTTCTTTTCCCCCCACCTTAGACCACGACAATAGGGCTTCTATATAATGTTGTTGTTGTTGTTGTTAAGTGCCGTTGAGTTGTTTCCAACTCATAGC
>NW_006921763.1:5797881-5806994 GCF_000298275.1 Orycteropus afer afer
GCCTCTTCCTTCTTCCTAGTCTGTCTCAGTCTATAAACTGGGTTGTTACCTGTGCATCAGGTGCATCTCACTGGGTTTTAAACACCAGAGGCTCAGCCTCATAACTCACGTCTACATGTCACCACAGTAGGACAAACTGACAGACAAGTTTGTCTTGCTGTTGGAGACCTCTTGTATCACCGCCACCTGGGTCCCTGTGGCTGACTGTTCCTCTGTCTGGCTTCCTGTCTTTTAATCCTCTTTCTCCTGCTCTTCTGGCCTGCTGCTTTGGGCATCCCTGAGTTGTCCCTGGGGATGACTCTCTATATAATAATAAAACTCAAAAACTCACTGCCATCGAGTTGATCCTGACTCATAGTGACCCCTCCTTGGCTTTCCTAGGTGGTATCTCTACGAAAGTAGATTGTCCATTCTTCCTTCCGAGGAGTGGCTGTGGGGTCTGACCACCAGCCTTTTGGTTAGCAATCAAATGCTTTAGGCACTACACTACTAGAGCTCTGCTATAGAATAATAGGAAATTAAAATGGAAACAACTACACAGTTCAGAGCCTTTGCAAGAAGCATCTCTACCAAACCAAACAATACCAAAGTCATGGCCGTCAAGTGGAACACGACTTATAGTGACCCCTCCTTGGATTTCTGAGGTGCTATCACTACGGACGTAGATTGCCCAACCTTCCTGCTGAGTGGCTGGTGGGTTTGAACCACCTTCTTGTTAGCTGTCAAATGTCTTAGGCAAAGCAATCTCAAGGGAAGTCCAAATACAACAGAGGAGATAAAAACAAAGACACCTGTAGAGATTCTAGCCCTTGACATCACAGCTGTAACAATCAATAAATACAGGCTAACTACTAATCAGAATAAGTCTCACACTAAAGACCTACTTAGTTCTTTTTAACCAATACACCACGTTCTCCTTTCAACTAAACTAATAGGACTGAAAGAATAAATAGACAAATTCATAATGGTAGTTGTAGTACTCTCTCTCAATTTTAGAATAATTGGACAGAAAATCAGTAAGGATATAGAAGAACTCAACAATACCAACTAATCAACATTTATGGAATCTCATGCAATGACAGCAGAGTACATATTCTTTTCAAGTGTCCAGAGAATGCGTATCACGGTAGTCCATATCCTGGACCATAAAAGAAACCTCAATTAATTTAAAAGAACTAAAACTATACCAAATGTGTTCTCTGACTACAGTGGAATTAAAGAAGTAAAAATCAATAACAGAAATAGAAAATGAAAATCTCCAAACTCTTAGGAATTAGTCAGTACATTCTAAATAATCTATAGATCAAATAGAAAGCCTCAAGGGAAACAAAAAATAGAACTGAATGAAAATGAAAATACTACAAAAGTTATGGGACACAGCTAAAGGAGTGTGAAGAGTAATATTTATATCATTTAATGCATACATTAGGAAAGATATCAACCCAAAATAAATAGAAGGAAGGCAATAATAACGAGAAGAGCAGAAATCAATGAAATAGAAAACAGAGAAACAAGAAAATAAATTACATCATAGCTAGTTTTTTGAAGCTTTGGTGGTGTAGTGTTAAGGCACTTGGTGGCTAACCAGGAAGCTGGTGGTTCAAACCCATCAGATGCTCCTTCAAACCCACCAGCTGCTCTGTGGGAGGAAGATGAAGCAATCTACTTCCATAAAGATTTACAGCCTTGGAAACCCAATGGGATTGCTTTGGAATCAACTCATTGCCATTGGAATCAACTCAATGGCAGTGGGTTTGGTAGATTTTTGAAAATATCAATAAAATTATCTACTCTCTAGCTATACTGACAAGTGAAAAAAGAAGACACAAATGACCAATATCAGGGGAAAAGAACAAAGGATATCACTACAGGCCCTGTAGACATGAAAATGATGATAAGAGACACTATGAATGGATCTGGGAGCTCTGGTAGTGTAGTGCCTAAGGCACTTGACTGATAAGCAGAAGACTGGTGGTTCAAACTCACCAGCTACTCCTCGGAAGGAAGGTTGAGCAATTTACTTCCGTAGTGATACTGCCTCGGAAACCCAAGGAAGGGTCACTATAAGTTGGATCCGACTCAAAGGCATATAACAACAGCAACAGCAACAACATGAATGGATCTACACACACAAATTTATAACTTAGATTAAACTGAACACTTTCTCTAAAAACAAATTGTCACAATTTATCCAATATGAAATCATTTTAATAGCTCTGTAACTCTTAAGGACATTGAGTTCATAATGAGAAAGCAAAACTGCCACAAAAGAAATTTCCACTAGCAGATGGTTTCCTTGAAGAATTCCACAAAATTTTTAAAGATAAATTAACATTAATTCTATACAATTCTGTTCAGAACATAGAAGAATAAAGAATACTTACCAATTCATTCTATGAAACTATTACTCTGATGACAATATCAGACAAAGATTATACAACAGCAAAAACAAAACATACAGATAATATCTTTTATGCTTACAGATGCAAGAATCCTTAACAAAAAATTGGCAAATAAAATTTGTTGTTCTTTTTATGTACCCTTGAGTCACACCTGACTCATAGTGACCCTTTCTTTAGCCATATATAAAAATAATTACACAGCATGACAAAATGGGATTTATTCCAAGGATGCAAGACTAGTTTATTATTTGAAAACCATTCAACCTTTGTATCAACAGGATAAAAAAGAAAAATCACATGATCATATTGATTGATGCAGAAAAAAACATTTAAAAATATTCAACAGTCATTCATGATAAAAGCTTCAGAAAAACAGGAATAAGTGGTACCTTCTGCAACTTGGTAAAGAGTATTTACAAAAACGCACAGTTAATATCATTCTTAATGGTGAAACACTAATTGTTCTTCCTGTAAGATCAGATTCAAATCTATGATGCCCACTCTCTCTACTCTTAATCAACATAGTTCTGTAAGTTCTATCTGTGCAGTAAGGCAAGAAAAGGAAATAAAAAGCACAAACATCAGAGAAAAAAGAAAAGAAAAACTATTCCTATTTGCAGAGTTGACTTGATGGCAATGAGTTTGGTTTTGGTTAATTTGCAGATGGCATGATTGTCTGTGTCACAAATCTATATACTAGCAGTAAACAACAACAACAACAAAAACAATGTAAATTTATTTAAAAAAAATACTTCATCATAAATCTAACAAAACATGTATAGTGCTTGTATGCTGAAAACAACAAAATGCTGATGAAAGAAATCAAGGAAGGTCTGTATAAATAGATAGCCATACCATCTTCAAAGACTGGAAGACTCAACAGTGTAAAGATACCAATTCTTCCCAAACTGATATACAAGTTTAATGCAATACCTTTAAAAATCTGAGCAAGATTTTTGTCTATGTATAGACAAGATTATGTTAAAATTTATATGGAAATGCAAAGGAGCTACAATAATTTTGAAAAAGAAGAATAAAGTGGAAAGATTTTGTCTATACAACTTTAATGTTTAATATATAGATGAAGTAATCAAGATTGTGTGTTATTTATAGAGAATAGACACATGGGTAAATGGAATAGAATAGAAACAGACCCAGAAATGTTACTGTTGTTGTTAGGGGCCATAGACTCGGCTCCAATTAGAAGCAACCCTATGTAAAACAGAACGAAACACTGCCTGGTCCTGAACCAGCCTCACAATCCCTTCTATATCTGAGCCTATCATTGCAGCCACTGTGTCAATCCATCTTTTTGAAGTGGACTCCACTGCACACCAAACAGCGGGAGCTCTGGTAGCATAGTGGCTAAGGCACTTGACTGCTAATTGGAAGACTGGTGGTTCAAATCCACCAGCCACTCCTCGGAAGGAAGATGGGGCAATCTACTTCCATAGTGATACTGCCTCAGAAACCCAAGGATGGGTCGTTCAAATCCACCAGCCACTCCTCGGAAGGAAGATGGGGCAATCTACTTCCATAGTGATACTGCCTCAGAAACCCAAGGATGGGTCGTTATGAGTCGGGTGACTCGATGGCACATAACAGCAACAACAGCACCTAACAGCAGCAACACCAATGACTATTGAAAAGGAAAGAATGGTTATTAGAGTGCAATAATAGTATCGGCCACATTGTGTCAAGTTTGGCCACTGCCTAGTTACACTGTGTTAGGTGTGACACTACATAGTTTGTCCTTTAAAACTATGTGTGCTGGCTGCAATTACTATTTTATAAAAAGCTTAAAAATAGAGAAAGAAGTCAAATTAACACTGGGAGGCAAACACCGGTATCCAGAATGCGGATGTAGGACTTTCTTCAGGACACATGACCCCTTTCCCAATCAGTCGAGGAGGGAAAGCTCTGATAGATGCAATATTTGGATCTCATTGGATTCAAACAAACCACCTGTAAGAAGACACTTTTGAGACTATTGAAGAAATATAAATATATCCGGACATTAGATAATTCAAGTATTGTCTATTATTCAATGTGATAATGGCAGTGTAGTTATTTATTTTAAAAATATCAGTTATAGATGCATACTGAAATATGAGACATGAAGTGACAGGCTACTCCATTTTACTTTAAAATATTTCAGAAAAAAATGGGACGTGGAACAGAAAAAAACAAGATTGACAAATGATTGTGGTTGAAGTTGGATGATAATATGTTAGGGTTCATTATATTATTCTTTCTATTTGTGTGCATGTTTTAGAATTTTCATAGTAAACTTTGGGGAAAAAAAAGCACTTAAGAGCCATCTGTTTTCAGCCTTTACTGGTCACTGATGCCTATCACACTCATTAATGAATGCACAGACACAATGCATTAATTAGTGAGTGATGGTTGAATGAAGGCTACCAGTCTTCTAGATGAAATAGATTTAATATCAATTCTATCTCATAGCCAAAGGAATGTGGGGGTGGAAAGGAGGGAGAAAACCTGTCCCAGTATTCTACTCAATGAGGAACTTGGAAGTCCAATGAATGGTTTATTTATTTATTAAAAAAATTTGAATATAGAATAATTTCAGGATAACCATAAAACTAGGGAAAATTTTTGTATTTACTCATTTTATTTCTTTAAACACAAATTGTGCTCCATAGTGCTCTGATGCACACTAGACTGTTGTTATGGGAGTGGCATGTGGTCCCATGTATGCATATATGCTGAGCAAATAATCTGAGAAGCTGCACTATATGAAGAAGAACATGGCATCAGGATTGGAGGAAGGCTCATTAACAACCTAAGATACACTGATGACACATATTTGCTTGCTGAAAGTGAGGATGACTTGAAGTCTTACTGATGAAGATTAAAGACTACAGTCTGCAGAACGGGTTACACCTTGATATAAAGAAAAAATCCTCACAACTGGACTGGACCAATAAGCAGCATCATGATAGATGGAGAAAAGATTGAAGTTGTCAAAGACTTCATATTACTTGGTTCTATAATCAGTGCTAATAGAAAGCAGTCAAGACATCAAAAGACAAATCAAAAGATTTGCATTGGGCAAATCTGTTGCAAAATACCTCTTTTAAGTTCTGAAGAGCAAAGATATCTCCTGGGACACTAAGATGTGCCTAGCCCAAGCCATGGTATTTTCAATTGCCTCTTATGCATGTGAGAGCTGGATAATGAATAAGGAAGACCAAAGAAGAGTTGATGCTTTTGAGTTGTGGTGTTGGTGAAGAATGCTGAAAGTACCATGCACTGCTAAAAGAACTAACAAATCTGTCCTTGAAGAAGTGCAGCCAGAATGCTCCTTGGAAGCGAGAATGGCCAGACTTCGTCTCACCTACTTTGGTCATGTTGTCAGAAGGGACCATTCCCTGGAGAAGGATGTCATGCTTGGTAAAGTGGAGGATCATCGAAAGAGGGGAAGGCCCTCCACAAGATGGATTGACACGGTGGCTGCAGCGATCGGCTCTGGTATAGTAGGGATCATGAGGCTGGCACAGGACTGGGCAGCGTTTTGTTCTGTTGTGCAAAGTCAACATGAGTCAGAGATGACTTGGCAGCACATAACAACAACATGTATTCAGAAATAGAATTAATGGTATTGATTCTATTCTTTTACCAGTTAACAGTTTCATCTAAGACACACAAAAATATTTTATGTGAGTTTATTTCATAAATATCTTTTATAAAAGAAATATAATTACAGTATTGTTTTCAAAATGAACACATGAAATCACCACATTGCTTTATCAATGATGTACACATTTTTGCCTTTTCTAATTCCCTGGGAAATAATTATACTTACATATATAAAATTAGTTGAATTACTGACTTGATTGAACACAAATTGATCAAACACTATCAATTTCAAAAGATCTTTTAAATAAAAGCAGTCTTTTTTCTTTACTCTTCCTTGCAAGCAAATTATGAAAATGAAAGAAACTTCTAATATAGTTTTATCTAAATATGAAAATATAGGTGAAACCTGGGACATCAATAGATATATGCACATCCATGTTCATTGCTGCACTATTTACGATAGGAAAGAGGTGGAAACAACGTAAGTGCACATCAGTAGATGAATGGATAACCAAACTATGGAACATATGCACAATGGAATACTATGCAATGTTAAAGAATAATAAAGAATCAGAGAATCACCTCATAACATGATGAAATTGGAGATTATGCTGAGTGAAGTAAGTCAATCACAGAAGGACAAATATCGTATGACTCCATTGTTTTGAAAAGCCAAGAAAAAGTTTACAGGGAAGGAAATTTTCTTTTTTGGTTACCAGGGATGAGAGGGGAAGGAAAAGGAGGGAAAATAGATGGATAAATAAGAAACAGGTGATATGCGTGAGCGGATTTCAAAGAAAGAAGGAAGAGTAGCCAGTATTTGATAGTTTTTGAAGCTAGGTTATGGGCACTTGCAAGTTCATTGTACTAGTCTTTGTTTCTGTTTGAAATGTTTTGGAATACATTTTTTGAAATGAAAATAAATTTCTAGAAAGTGATTTTAAATATTCTACAGAGATAATTTCATTGATTTAAAGATCAATAGGATCTTACCTGTCTTAGCATATAAAGTATGCTAAGTAAAGGCATCAATTTTACTTTTCTATGCTTCTGTATAGAAGTCATTTCTAGAAGTATCCATGTTCCTTGTTGTAAGATTGCCACCATGCATCACAGTGATTATCCAGGAGTACACAGTTTACAGCTGAAATGATCAATTTTCAGTAACAGACATGCTAAACAAGAATAGAAAGATATAAACAAACAAAATGACAAGCAACAGCAAAAACAAATTGTAAATCTTAAAAGTTAAATTTAATTTCTCAAGGAAGATTATTTTTTAATCTAATCAAAAGATGAGTAATATAATGATAGGCTAGAATATTGTTTATTGCTGTGTATAATATTCCTTTGTATAAAATAATATTGATGTTCACATTCATAGGCCCAATTTGGTTTTTATTTTCATGAAGATCCTCTAGCAATTACATTTCCAACATGAAATAATGTAACTCAATTCCCTTTATATAAAAGCAAACTAGAACACAGAACTCATTAATTTACCCTTAACCTATATATGAATTATAGAACCAAGCTTGGTTTGCTAGATAAATTGAACTTGAAATGAGATCTTAACAGGTAGTATTTATTAATTTCTATGAGGGCTTTATGTCCTTCTATCCTGTCTCTGAAAGATGTTGTTGTTCTTGGGTGGTGTTGAGTCAGCTCTGATCAGGGACCCTACGCACAACAGAATGAAACATCTCCCAGTCTTGTGCCATCCTCACAATCCTTGGTATACTTGAGCCCATTTTGTTGTAGCTACTGTATCAATCAATCTTGTTGTGGCTATTTCCCTTTTTTGCTGACCATCTACTTTACCAAGCATGAAGTCCTCCAGGACTTCATGTCACTTTTGACAACATGACCAAAGTGGGTGAGACGAAGTCTTGCCTTTCTCACTTGCAAGAAGCATTGTGGCTGCACTTCTTCCAAGACAGATTTGTTCTTTCTTCTGGCAGTCCTTGCTATTTTTGGTATTCTTCACCAACACCATAAATCATAGGCATCAATTCTTCTTCGCTCTTCCTTATTCATTGTTCAGCTTTCATATGCATCTGAGGTGATTGAAACTACCATGGCTTGGGTTAGCCCTATCTTAGTCTTCAAAGTGATATCTTAGCTCTTCAGCACTTGAAAGAGGTCTTTTGCAGCAGATTTGCCCAGGACAATATTTCTTCACTGCTGCTTTCAGGGGTTTTGACTGTGGATTGAAGTAAAATGAAATCTTTGGCAGCTTCAATTTTTTTCTCCATTTATTATAATGTGGCTTGTTGGTACAGTTATGAGGATATTTTTCTTTATGTTGAGGTGTTATCCAACCCGAAGGCTGTAGTCCTTGATATTCATCAGTAAGTGCTTCAAGGCATCTTCACCTTCAGAGAGCAAGCTTATGTCATTTGCATATTGCAGGTTGTTGATGAATCTTCCTCCAATCTTGATGATGTGATCTTCTTCATATGGTCCAACTTCTCTAATTATTTGCTCAGCATATGGATAAAATAAGTATGGTGAAAGGATACAACCTTGACACACAGTATTCTGATTTTAAACCATGTAGTGTTCCCTTGTTCTGTTTGAATGACAGCCTCCTGGTCTTTGTACAGGTTCCTTGTGAGCACAATTAATTGTTCCAGAATTCCCATTCTTCCCAATATTATCTATGATTTTTTATGATTCACACAGTTAAGTGTTTTTGCATAGTCAATAAAACACAAGTAAACATCTTTCTGGTGTTCTTTACATCTGACATCATCAATGATATCCTTTGTTCCACATCCTCTTCTGAATTCAGATCATATTTTTGGAAGTTCTCTGTCAAGATAAGTCTGCAACCATTTTTTTTTTTTTTTTTTTTAAATTGTGATTTGGGTGAAGGTTTACAGAGCAAATTCACTTTCCATACAATGGTTCACATATACTTTGTCTCATGACATTGACCACAGTTTACCACAATGCAATAGCTCCCCTCCCACTTCCTCCTCATAGTTACCTCTTTCCAGTGTCTATTCCTCCATACACTCCTGCCCCCTGAGCTGTCTCCCTGTGCATAAGCAGCCCTTCTTTCTCCCATGATTGTTCTCTCCAAGGAGTGTATCTACTTGAGGT
>NW_006921763.1:5807623-5811833 GCF_000298275.1 Orycteropus afer afer
TTTTTTTTTTTTTTTTCACCAATTCCTTCAGTGCAACTTCAAATTCTCCCTTCAGTATCATTGATTCTTGATCATGTACCACCTCCTGAAAAAGTTGAATATTGACCAGTTCATTTTTGTACAGTGACTCTGTGTATCCCTTCCATCTTCATTTGATGCTTCTTGCATCATTTGATATTTTGTCCACAGAATCTTTCAATATTGCAACTCAAGGCTTGAATTTCTTCTTCAGTTCTTTCAGCTTGAGAAATACCAAGTGTGTTCTTCCCTTTTGGTTTTCTAGATCCATGTCTTTGCACAGCTCATTATAATGCTTTATTTTATAATACTTCTCCAGCTGCCCTTTGAACCCTTCTGTTCAGCTGTTTTATCTCATCATTTCTTCCATTCGTTTTAGCTACTCTCCATTCAAGAGCAAGTTTTAGAGTCTCTTCTGACATCCATTTTGGTCTTTTCTTCTTTTCCTGTCTTTTTAATGACCATTTACTTTCTTCATGTGTGATATTCTTGATGCCATTACATGACTCATCTGGTCTTCAGTCATTGGTGTTCAATGTGTCAAATCTATTCTTCAGATTATCTCTAAATTCAGATGATATATGATCAAGATTGTATTTTGGCTCTTGTGGACTTGTTTTAATTTTCTTCAGCTTCAACTTGAAGTTGGATAACAGCAATTGATGGTCTGTTCCACACTCAGCTCCTGGCCTTTTTTTGACTGAAAATATTGAGCTTCCCCTTCACCTCTTTCCCCAGATGAAGTCTATCTGATTCCTGTGAATTTCATCTGGTGAGGTCCACATGTATAGCTACCATTCATGTTGTTGAAAAAAGGTATTTGACATGAGTAAGACATTGGTTTTGCAAAATTTTATCATGTGGTCTCCAGCATCATTTTTATCACTAAGGCCTGATTTTCCAACTACTAATCCTTCTTTATATTCAATTTCTGCATTCCAATCAACAGTAATAATCAATATGTCTTGATTGCATGTTTGGTCAACTTCAGACTGCTGAAGTTGGTAAAAACCTTCAATTGCTTCATTTTTGGCCTTGGTAGTTGGTGTGTAAATTTGAATAATAGTAGTATCAAACGTTCTTCCTTGTAGGTGTGAGGATATTATTCTGTCATTGACAGCAATGCACTTAGGATAGACTTGGAAACACTCCTTTTGGTGATGAATGTGATGCCATTCCTCTTCAATTTGCCATTCCTGGCACAGTAGACAATAGGATTGCCTGATTCAAAAAGACCAATACCCGTCCATTTCAGCTCACAAATGCCTAGGATATTAATATTTATGTGTTCCATTACATTTTTGACAACTTCCAATTTTTCAAAATTCATACTTCTTACATTCTATATTCTGATTATTAATGGATTTCTGCAGCTGTTTCTTCCCATTTTGAGTCATGCCCCTTCAGCAAATGAAAGTCTCGAAAGCTTTACTCAATCCATGTCATTAAGGTCAACTCTGCTTTGAAGAGGTAGGTCTTCCCAGTCATATTTTGAGTACCTTCCAAGCTGAGGGGCTCATCATATGGCACTATAACAGACGATGTTTCAGGGCTATTCATAAAGCTTTCAAGTAATATATCAGACAGTGTTTCGCTGCTATTCATAAGGTTTTCCCTGGCCACTTCTTTGAGAAGTAGATGGCCCCTTCCTTCTTCTGAGTCTGTTTTAGTCTAAAAGTTCCACTGAAACCTGTTCACCATGGGATGGTATTTGAAATATTGGTGGCATAGCCACCAGCCTCATAGCAACATGCAAGCCACCACAGTGGGACACACTGATAGGTGAGTGGTTAGCAGTCAAATGCCTTAGGCACTACACTACTGGAGCTCCTATGTATAAATGTGGTTAATATGAAAAAGACAGTACTGACTGAAAAAGAAGTAGGAAAAATATACTTAAAGTATAATACATGCATATACAATTTAAGTATCCTACTGTTTGTGGATGCTACATATAAAAATACAAAAACACCCCTAAAAATAACACTTTTGTTTTAGATAGTAGTGGCTACTTCTTCTATTTAGGAAGATGCTAGATTAAGGATGCAGATGTATAATATTTCCTTCAAACTGAGAAAATTGAACAAGAGTAAGCAAAATACTAACATGCATTTAATCTTGGTAATGAGAAGAGAGGTGTCTTTCCATTGTCTTCTGTACTCTTTTGAATATTTAAATTGTTTCATAGTTAAAGAGAAAAAATATTTCCTAACTGCCCTTTCTATTAAGGACTGAGCTTGCCCAGGCAAGTGTAGCTCCTGTAGTGTGTAATATTGAAGAAAGGGGATGGAAGAAGTTTTCTCCTAAGAAGGCCAAGGTGGTTACTAGAGGAGTTAATTTGTTGATTGGTAAATTGAAAGTGGACCAGAAAAAATTACCATTCTCATGTGAATTTAACAATATTTTCTGACATGGTCTTCCTTAAAGAAAATTTAGAAAGCTTACTTCTCTAATGCTGGTATTTTGTCAGTAAGAAACTGTAATGATAATAATATTGTATAACATTTAATACCAAAAATCAAACCAAACTCACTGCCATCAAGTTGACTTGACTCATAGCAACCCTACTGGACCCATAGTGTTCCCAAGGGTATAAATCTTGATGGAAGCAGACTGTCACATCTTTCTTCTATGGAGCAGCTGGTGGATTTGATCCAGTGACGTTTGGGTTAGTGGCTGAATGTTTAACCACTGTGCTTTTATGACTCCATTTAATAATAAGTATATTCAGGTTCTGCTACATGCTTCATGTATTTTTTCATCTAGTTCTCACAATGACTCTATGAAGTAGATATTACTATAAACCATATTTAAACATTGCTACCAGTATTGTTTGGTAATTAATTTAAGAAAGATTAAGTTTATGTATTAACAAGATGATTAAAGTATCATCCCCTTTGAATATTAAATTTAACAATGTTTTTTGTTTCATTGTTAGTAACTTAATTTCTTTTTGAATATCTAAACATGAATTTTATTAATAGGCATTAAACCCTCTGCCATTGAGTCTATTCTGACTTATAGTGACCCTCACTGGGTTTCTGAGGCTGTAAATCTTTCTGGAAGTAGATTGCCTCATCTTCCTTCTATGGAGCAGCTAGTGGTTTTGAACCACCAAACTTCTGGTTAGCAACCAAATGCTTTACCCACTATGTCACTAGAACACCTTACTATAGACATTAGTCTAATAAAAAAGATGAGGCTATTTCTAAATTTTCTTCCAGCTCAGAAATGTCTTTGCTTTATATTTAGATTAAGTAGATATTAATTCTACTTCTGAGAAATAATAATCTTTTCATGAACAAGTGGAAATTGCTCATTTGGGCATTTAAACGATTTTCAAATTCAGAAATTGTGTAGGTAGAGTTTTGACGTAATGAAATCAAAGCAGAAACATTCCCCAAAATATTTGAGTATATTTATTTCTTTCAGAGATAGGAGAAATCTGATAAGGATAGGATAGGATTTTGTACTGTACTGACCTGACAAAGCAAAATTTCTGAAGTGATTTGGGAAGAGGCACAACAATTTTTAAAGACTTAATTATAGTTACATTTTTATGATCCTTCAAATTCTTTAATTAGCAGTTATTATTTTCTAGGTATGGAAAATGTCCTTTACAAATGTGATCTCATTTAATCTGAACCACAGTATTGTGAGGTAGGTATTGGTAGATCCATTTCTCAGATGAGGAAACTGAGGTTAGGAGAAGTTGAGTGACGGGCTCAAGGTCGCACTGTTTGGAAGTGGTGTAGTCATAATTAATCCTAGAGTAGGATTTGAATCCCTGCTCTCCACTCTTCATGCTATACTGCCGTCCATGAGTTGTGAAAAACACGCAGTGTGAAAACCTCCATAATTAGCTTCAGGAATAGCAGGTGAATCTGAGCTCTGAAACCCGCAACCCTTTCTCATGGCAGAATAAAAACATCTTACTTCTTTTTGACAAATAGTTACAGTTAAGGATATTATCCTAAGGGCACCTTAGTAAGCGAGCTTGAAAAGACTGAAACAGAGTTTGACAGAAAAAAGAAAATTGTTCTGCTTGGACAATATGCTAGGAAACTATAAGTAGTTTTTCTCCTGGTTGTCCATAAAAAGATTGTTGTTGTTGTTAAGTGCCGTTGAGTCGTTTCCGACTCATAGCGACCCCATGCACAGCAGAACGAAACACTGCCCGATCCCGCGCCAG
>NW_006921763.1:5821438-5823328 GCF_000298275.1 Orycteropus afer afer
CGCCTGTGCCCACCTTGCTCCCGGAGACCCGGTCCCTCTCGGGAGGGCAACAAGGGAGCCTGTTCGAGCACTAGGCATAAAAAGATTAGAAATGTGATATTCTGAATTATTTTCTAGGCAAAGAAACTTCAAAAGACAATGAGACAGACAGAGACACAGGAGTCAGAATATTGTATTTTGCTTATTATTATCAAAGCAATACATGTACACAGTAGAAAATGAAAAAACACAGATAATCAAAAAAAAAAAAAGAAAATTTAAGAAAAACCTGTAACTGTACCAATGAGAGATAAATACCATTATTACCTTGATATGCATAACTCATACATGTTCTTTGAAAAATTGAATCATACTGTTCTGGTTACCTAGTGCAGCTATGACAAGAAATATACCACAAATGGGATGGCCTTAAAAAAACAGGAGTTTATTCTTACAATTTGGAGGCTTTAGGTCCAAGTTCAAAGTGCCAAGCTCTAGGGGCTGGGTGAAAGCCCCTCAACCTTGGGGTTCAGTTCTGTCTCCTGCTCCTGGCCCATTGGAGCTAGAGGCTTTTCCTCACTCAGACAGGTGCTGGCTGCTGAGGCTGAGAAGCCCCAAGGTTGACAAGTAAAAAGACACAGTCCTGAAATTGCCAAACCACATGGCAGGGCATTAACTTAAGTCCATTGTAAGTCCCAAGGTCGGCAGAGCATACCAAGCTGCTGAGCAACAACACGGCTACACATAGGATCCAAGCATGCCATAGGCTACAAACCATTCCCAAAGCTGCGGCTTATAAATGGGAAGCAAACCACATACCCAAAGCACCTACTCAGCTGCTTGTGGTAGATCCCACCATGGAGCTGATTACCAGTCTCATCATGGGGAATAACAACCATCAGCTGCCCAGCCACTCAACCAGACCTAGCCAAGTAGACACACACATAACCGCCACACATACTGTGAAACCTGTTTTTTTTTTTTTTTTTGATTTTTATTGGGATTTGGGTGAAAGTTTACAGAGCAAATTCACTTTCCATACAGCAGTTCCCATACGCTTTATCTCATAATATTGACTATAATTTACCGCAATGCAACAGCTCCCCTCCCTCTTCCTCCCCATAGTTACCTCTTCCCTGTGTCCTTCCCTCCATGCACTCTTGCCCCCTGAGCTGTCTCCCTGTGCATACACAGCCCTTCTATTCTTTCATGATTGATCTCTCCAAGGAGTGTTATTTACCTAATGTAAGTGTTCAGCTCATATGCCTGTCTTTTGTTTGACTGGACCACAGGAGTGGGTTCAATTCCAGACCTAAAGGGCAAATAGGGGCCATAGTCTCAGTGGTTCCATCAGGCTCTACCAGATCAGCAAACCTGGTCTTTTTTTGAAATTATTTTGAGTTTTTTTCCACATTGTTCTCCCACTCTATCCAGGATCTCCCACATAGATTCCGTCCAAGTGGTTGACAGTGGTAGCCGGGCACCATCTAGTTCTTCTGGTCTCGCAGTCGTACAGGCTGAAGATGTCATGGTGTACCAGTCACTTGGACTAATTGCTTCCATGTGTATTTGGTTTACTTCATTCTTCTTTGCTCTGGATGAGAAGAGACCCATCCTTGCATCTGGACGGCAAGCTTTTATTATTATTATTATTATTTTATTTTAAGAGCTTGTTTTACATTCAAAATCATGCATACATTTAGTTTCATTCCCCATTCGCCATGTCCAACCTTAACCCAGTCTCCTCTCCTCCCTACTCTGCAACTCTCCCGCTGTGCTCCTCATAATTATGCACTCCTGTTTGTCCTGTATTTCCTCAGTTTGAATGTTGGTCCTCTGGTGTCCCATGGTCTATTGCTTTAAGGGATGTATTACCATTGAGTGTGTGGGTGCGGCATCCTGGGTTGAGTG
>NW_006921763.1:5823756-5827047 GCF_000298275.1 Orycteropus afer afer
AGTGCTTTTATTATTTTGTTGTGCCAATTGAATCTGGTGTACCCCAGTACTATGGTGCTGAGGTAGTAGCTCTATTGGATCTCTCTCCCATAGTGTTGGGATGTCTGTGAGGGATTACTCTGTGTCTGTCTTCTATTTCTGTAAGGACTGCAGGTATTTTGTATCACTGGTGTCTGTACAAGATTAGCCTCAGCTGAGTCTATCCTTGGTCTAGCGTATACCTCTATTCACTGATCCCCTGTCTGATTATCTCAGGTGTTTATGTGTTTATCTGTATAGCTTACTGTTAGATGTTAATGGGAATGTGGTATGGTGGACACACTGGTTGGTTTTAACATCTGTTGTCTATCTCTTATGTGCACAGTTCGGTGTCCTCTCATTTCCCAATGTTATCATGGTGGTCACATATTCTTCCTGTATATCCCTCCCCCTACCCATGTCAGTGTGTAAACCCCAACTAGCCCTAAATTAATCTCTCCCTTTCCCTCCCCATCCCAGTAACCTACTAGGTGAGTTCCCTTTCCCAAATAAACCCTTCTCTGTGTTTTTACAGTAATGTACTCATACAGTACTTGTCCTTCTGCGATTGACTTATTTCACTCAGCATAATGTCCTCCAGGTTCATCCATGTTGCGAGATGATTCTTGTATCCCTCATTTTTCTTTAATGTGGCATAGTATTCCATTGTGTGGATATACCATAATTTGGTTATCCACTCATCCGTTGATGGGCATTTATGTTGTTCCCATCTGTTTGTTATGGTGAATTGTGCTGCAATGAACATAGGTGTACATATGTCTGTTCGTGGGCTATCTCTCACCTCTTTAGGATATATTCCTAGTAATGGAATTGCTGGGCCAAATGGTACTTCTATTTTCAGTTTTTTAAGGAAATGCCATACTGTTTGCCACGATGGTTGTACCATTTTACAATCCTACCAGCAGTGCACAAGAGTTCCAATCTCTCCACAACCCGGCCAGCATTTGTTACTATCTGATTTGTTGAACTTTGCTATTATTGCTGGGGTGAGATGATATCTCATAGTTCTTTTGATTTGCATCTCTCTAATGATTAATGATCGTGAGCAATTTCTCATGTGTTTGTTGGCTGCTTGTATATCTTCTTTGGTGAAGTGTCCAAGTCTTTTGCCCATTTGTGAATTGGGTTATTTGTCTTTTTGGTGTTGAAGTTTTCTGTAGATTTTGGAGATAAGTCCTTTATCAAATATGTCATAGGCAAATATTTTCTCCCAATCTGTAGGATCTCTTTTTACCCTTTTGACGAAATCTTTCGATACGCACAAAAATTTAATTTTTAAAAGGTCCCAGTCATCTAGCTTCTCTTCTATCTCCTGCACATTCTGGGTTATGCTTGACAGTCTATTTATGCCTTAAATTAGGGCTCCTAGATTTGCCCCTATTTTATCTTTGATGAATTTTGTAGTTTTGGGGTTTATATTTAAGTCTTTGATCCAGCTTGAGTTTGTTTTTGCGTATGGGGTGAGGTATGGGTCTTGTTTCAGTTTTATACAGGTGGATATCCAGTTTTGCCAGCACCATTTGTTAAAGAGGTTGTCTCTTTCCCATTTAATGGGCTTTGGGCCTTTGTCAAAGATCAGTTGTCCATAGATGGATGGGTCTGTGTCTGAGCTTTCAACTCTGTTCCATTGGTATATCTGGCTATCATTTTACCAATACCCTGCTGTTTTGACTACTGTGACTATATAGTAGTTCTTAAGATCTGGGAGTGTGAGACCTCCCAGTTTGTTTTTCTTCTTGAGAAGGGCTCTGCTTATTCTAGGTTTTTTTTTTTTCCTCTCCATATGAAATTAGTAATTAGTTTTTCCATGTCCTTAAAAAATTTTGTTGAAATCTGGATCGGAATTGCATTAAATGTATAGACTGCTTTAGGTAGTATTGACATATTCACACTGTTTAGTCTATCCATGAACAAGGCAGGTTCTTTCATTTATGTAGTACCCTTGTTGTCTCTTGTAGCAGTGTTTTATAGTTTTCTCTGTATAGGTGTTTTGTGTCTTTGGTGAGGTTTTTTCCTAGATATTTTGTCTTTTTGTAGCTATAGTGAATGGTATGGTTTCCTTTATTTCTTTATCAGAGGAGTCCTTGCTGGGGTAGAGAAATCCAACTGACTTTTGTATATTGATCTTGTGTCCTATCACTTTGCTGAACCTCTCTATTAGTTCCAGTAGTCTTTTTATTGAGTCACTTCGGTTTTCTATGTATAGGATCATATCATCTGCAAATAGAGATAGTTTTAATTCTTCTTTACCAATATGTCCCTTTCTTGGCTTATTGTTCTGGCCAGGACTTCCAATACAACGTAAATAGAAGTGGTGATAGAGGGCATCTCTGTCTGGTTCCTGTTCATAAGGGGAATGCCTTGAGCCTTTCTCCATTAATAATGATATTGGCCATTGGCTTTGCATATATACCCTTTATTATGTTGAGGAATTTCCCTTCTATCCCTATTTTGCTATGAGTTTTAAACAGGAATAGATGTTGGATTTTATCAAACGCCTTTTCTGCATCAATTGATATAATCATATGGTCCTTTTCCTTTGTTTTGTTTATGTGGTGGATTACATTGATTGATTTTCTGATGTTGAACAACCCTTGCTAACCTGGTATGAATCCCACTTGGTCCAGGTGTATTAATTTTTTGATATGTTGTTGGATTCTCTTGGCCAGGATTTTGTTAAAGATTTTTGCATCTATATTCATGAGTGATATTGGTCTATAGTTTTCCTTTCTAGTGGTGTCTTTCCTTGGTTTTAGTATTACTGTTATGCTTGCTTCATAAAATGAGTTTGGGAGTACTCCATCTTTTTCTATGTTCTGGAATAACTTGAGTAGCATAGGTGTCAACTCTTCTCTGAATATTTGATAGAATTCTCCAGTGACGCCATCAGGGCCAGGGCTTTTCTTTGTGGGAAGTTTTTTTAATGACCTGTTCAATTTCTTCCCTTGTTATGGGTCTGTTCAAGTTTTCTATTTCTGAGTGGGATAATTTAGGTAGATCTTGTGATTCTAGAAACTTGCCCATCTCTTCTAGATTCTCATATCTATTGGTATACAGTTTTTCATAATATTCTGTCTGTATCTTTTATTTCAGTTGGTTCTGTTGTGATGACAAGTTTTTGTTTACAATTCTTGTGATTTGGGTCTTCTCCTTCTTTTCTTTTGTTAGGTCTGCCAATGGTTTATCAATTTTATTAATCGTTTCAAAGAACCAGCTATTTGTTTTGTTGATTTTCTCTATTTTTATTTATTT
>NW_006921763.1:5836570-5844327 GCF_000298275.1 Orycteropus afer afer
CTCTCAAATTTTTTCTTTGTCTTTGGTTTTGAAAGTTTGATTATAATATGCCTCAGTGTTTTTCTTTTGGGATCTGTCTTGTGTGGGGTTCTATGAGCTTCTTGGACAAATATATTTTCTTCCTTCATGATGTGGGGGAAATTTGCTGTTATCAGGTCTTCCTCAATTTTTCTTGGTGGTCTTTTTCGCCTCTTCTTGTTCTGGAATTCTGATGAGTCTTATATTGTTTCATCTCATGTCATCGTATATGATTCTTAGGCTCTCTTCATTTCTCTTAAGTGTCTGTTCTGATTTTTCTTCCTACAGGCTAGTGTCCAGGGATTTGTCTTCTATTTGGGATATGTGTTCTTCAGCCAATTCTAATCTACTCTTTTGAGCTTCTACTGTGTTGTGTAGTTCTGTCATTTTGGTGCTCATGGTTTGCATTTCAATAGACATCTTCTGCATTTTTAACTGCTGTTTTTGTATGAGTTCTCATTGTGCATTAATGTTAATATTCTGTGAAACCTGTTTTGTTACTAGATTATAGGGTTTTAATAGAGGAAAAGCATTTTTTTTTTCTTTAGGTCATAAATGGAGCTACAGAAATGTCAATGCAATAAGCATTTTTCATTATATTTCTTGCTAACTTCCATAAAAATTCACTTAAATGCATCATTATTTTCATCTTTTCTCTATTCTTGTTGGTTCATCACAGTGGTTATCTGGTCCTTAACACTAGCAGCTGTGTGAATGTTAGTACTTTCATGAGTTGAACTGTGAAATGGACAAACCTATATGTCAATCATAAGATTCTTTTTCCAGGTGTGAATGCTAAACCAAGGCCAAAGAGAAAGTCATAATTTGTGTGAGGTAGAAGACAGTACAGATTTTATGCATGAAAAGTGAGGTTCTTCAAGTGATGTGCCATCCCAGGCCACACAACTACTCAATTGCTCTTTTATCTAACAAATACTGTCCCATATCACGAAACCACAAAATAGAGAGAGTACAATACCTTGTAGTCTATATGTATTGAAGGCAATGTTTCCAACCTCTAGATTCATGACCCTAAAGAGAGGGCTGTTAGGAATATTCTTACAATTAAGAAATCTTATGAAGGATAATAATTGCCACTATTACTCTTTAGAAGGAACCCTGGTGGCACAGTGGTTTAAGTGCTTGGTGCTAACCAAAAGGTCAGTGGTTCCGACTCACCAGCTGCTCCATGGTAAAAATATGCGACAATCTGCAAGATTATATCCTTGTCTGAATGATCAGGTATATCTAGGCAGGAGGGAGTGTGCCCATGACCATATATAGGGTTGGCAGACGATATTTCTGCAAGTGTATTTGTATGTTCTATAAGAATGTCCAGGTATATAGTAAAGCTGACAAGGAACAAGGTTGTGGTAACTTCTTGGCCACAGTTACCTACCTGGAGGGAGCAAGTAGTTGGACCTGTGGGCTCAGGACCATGGTCACAGGGGATATCAAGCTCAATTGGCATAACATGCTACACAAAAACATTGTTCCACATCTTACTTTGGTGAGTAGCAACTGGGATCTTAAAAGCTTGCAAGCAGCCATCTTGATGCAACGATGGGTCTCTCCTCATTCAGAACAAAGACGAATGAAGAAAACCAAAGATACCTGGAAACAATTAGTACAAGGGATTGGTAGACCATGCGATCCTCAGCTTATATGACCGAGACCAGAAGAAATAGATGGTACCTAGCTACCACTGTCAACCACTTGGAGGGGGATCTGTGTAGGAGATCCTGGATAGAGTGGGAGATCAATGTGGAACAAAACTCAAATTTACTAAAAAAAAGAAAAAAAAAAAAAGACCAAGTTTGCTGGTCTGATAGAGCCTGGTGAAACCCCTGAGACTATGGCCCTAGCTGCCCTTCAGGTCTGGAATTGAACTCACTCCTGTGGCTTTTAGCCAAATAAAAAACCAGCATATAGGCTGAACATTTACATCAGGTAGATATACTCCTTGGAGAGATCAATCATGGGAGAACATAAGGGCAGTATATACACAGTAAAACTGCTCGGGGGGCAGAAATGCATGGGAAGGAAGGACAGAGGGAAGAGATGACTAAGGAGAGGAAGCAGGAAGAGAACTGTTATACTGTGGGAAATTGTAGTCGATGTCATGAGGCAAAATGTGTATGAACTACTGTATGGAAAATGAATTTGATCTATAAACTGTCACTGAAATCACAATAAAAATTTTATCACAATAAAAAAGTATATATAGCCTTGGAAACCCTAGGGTTTCCAGGTTCTACTCTGTCCTATTAGGTTGCTATGAGTCTGAATTGACTCGACCACAATGAGTCAATGGGTTTATTCTTTAGAATTCCTTTGTACTGTGGGAAGAATGGAACACCCACTAATAAATCTTGCCTTCATTTAGGAAAGTCATTGGAAAGTTTTTTTTTTTTTTTTTTTTTCTCATTCTGTTAATGTGAATGAACATGGATCTCAGATACTTCTAACTGTAAAAGCTATTTAATATTTTTTGTAAAGTCCTATTCCTGGGCTGCAAGTAATGGTTGGCATTTAAATTGGAGGGATGAAAGAAAGTGGGACTGAATCTGGCCAGGAAGTAGCTAAAGATTTAACTTCACCAATATAAATTTTTTCTTCCTTCTTTTCCCTCTGTCAATGATCAGTATCATCATCTTTATAATCACTACCATTTAAAAAATATCTAATATATTTCAGTACAACTCATCTGTTGGTTTGTTGAACTGTGTTACTTTGCATGTTGCTGTGGTGCTGGAAGCTATGCCAAATTCACTGCCATTGAATTGATTCTGACTCATAGCAACCCCCATTGGGTTTCCAACACTGTGAATCTTTATGGAAGCAGATTGTTTAAACTTTCTTCTGTGGCATAGCTGATGGGTTCAAACCATTGTCCTTCTAGTTAGCAGACAAATGCCATAACCAGCATACCACCAGAGTTCCTTGCCATGCCACCAATATTTCAAATAGAACAGTGTCACCCATGGTGGACAGGTTCCAGCAGAGCTTCCAAATTAAGGCCGACTAGGAAGAAGGATATGGTGGTCTAGTTTTGAAAGCAGTGACCACTGAAAACCTTGTGAATAGCAGTAAAAAATTGTATGATACAGTGCCAGAAGATGAACCCATTAGGTTTAATAATAAGGCACTCAAAATATGACTAGGGAAGAGCTACCTACTCAAAGTAGAGTTGACCTGGATAGAGTAAAGCTTTCAGGACCTTTACTGGCTGATGTGGCACAAATCAAAATGAGAAGAAACAAACATCCATTACTCATCAGAACATGCAGTGTATGAAGGAAAATTGAAAGTCATAAAAAATGAAGTGAAATGCAAAAAGATCAATATCCTAAGCATTATTAAGCTGAAATGGACTAGTTTGGGCCATTTTGAATCAGACAATCATATAGTCTAATATGCCGGGAATGACATATTGAAGAGGAACGGCACCATATTCGTGATCAAAAAGAACATTTGAAGATCTAGTCTGAAGTACAATGCTGACAGTGATAGAATAGTGTCACCTACAAGGAAAACCCATTAATATCACTATCATTCAAATTTGCACATCAACCACTAAAGCCAAAGATGAAGAAATTAAAGTGTTTTATCAACTCTTGCATTCTGAAATTGATCAAACATGTAATCAAGTTGCACAGAAAATAACATATTAGAATGTGAATGTCAGAAACAAAGAAGAAGCCTCAGTAGTTGGAAAACATGGCCTTGGTGACAGAAATGATGCCAAAGATCTCATGATAGAATTTTACAAGACCAATGACTTATTCATTGCAAATAACATTTTTCCACAACATAAATGGTGACTATACACGTAGACTTCACCAGATGGAATACACAGGAGTCAAACTGATTACATCTGTTGGAAGAGGAAATGCAGAACCTCAATTCATCAGTCAGAACAAGGCCAGATGCCAATTTTGGAACAGGCTATCAACTACTTACATGCAAGTGTAAGCTGAAGCTGAAAAATATTAAAACAAGTCCAGGAGAGCCAAAATATGACCTTGAGTATATCACAACTGAATTTAGAGACCATCAGAAAAATAGATTTGATCCATTGAACACCAATGACCAAAGTCCAGATGAGTTATGGGATGACATCAAGGACATCATATATGAAGAAAGCAAAAGGTCATTAAAAAGACAGGAAAATAGATGTCAGAAGAGCCTCTGGAACTTTCTCTTGAATGGAGAGTAGCTAAAGCAAGTGGAAGAAAGGATAAATTAAAAGAGCTGAACAGAAGATCTCAAAGGGTGGCTCGAGAAGACAAAGTAAATTATTATAATGAAATATGAAAAGACTTGGAGTTAGGAAATCAAAAGGGAAGAACATTCTCAGCTTTTCTCAAGCTGACAGAATTTCAGAAAAATTGAAGCCTTGAGTTGCACTATTGAGGGATTCTATGAGCAAAATATTGAACTATGCAGGAAGCACGAAAAGAAGAGGGAAAGAATGCACAGAATCACTATACCAAAAAAAAAAAAATTGGTCAATGTTCAACCATTTCAGGAGGTAGCATATGATTAAGAACTGATGGTATTGAAAGAAGTCCAAGCTGCACTGAGGGCATTGGCAAAAACAAGGTTCTGTGAATTGAAGGAATACCCTTTAGGATGTTTCAACAGATGCATGCAACACTAGATACTCTCACTTGTTTATATCAAGAAATTTAGGAGAAAACTACCTGGTCAACCTACTGGAAATGATTGATATATGTGCCATTTCTAGGAAAGGTGATCCAACAGAATCCAGAAATTAATGAACAACATACAAATAAAATTTTGGTGAAAATAATTGAAAAATGGTTGCCACAGTATATTGACAGGGAATTGCCAGAAATTAAAGCTGGATTCAGAAGGGGGCATGCAACAAGGGATATCATTGCTGATGTCAGGTGGATCTTGGCTGAAAGCAGAGAATACCAGAAAGATGTTTATCTGTGTTTTATTGACTATGCAAAGGCATTGGACAGTGTGGATCATAATGAATTATGGATAAGACTGCAAAGAATGGGAATCCCAGAGCATTTAATTGTGCTCATGAGGAATTTGCACATAGATCAAGAGAGAGTTATTTGAAAAGAAGAAGGGGATACTGCATGGTTTAAAATCAGGGAGGGTATGTGTCAGCGTTGTGTCCTTTCACCTTACTTGTTCAATCTGTATTCTGAGCAAATTATATGACAAGATGAACAATATAAAGAAGAATGTGGCATCAGGCCTGGAGGAAGACTAATGAACAACCAGCAATATGCAGATGATACAACCTCGCTTGCTGAAAGTGAAGGGAACTTGAGGCAATGAAGATTAAAGACTACAGCCTTCAGTATGGATTATACCTCAATATAAAGAAAAAAAAGATTCTCGTAACAGAACCAATAAGCAACATCATGATAAATGCAGAAAATTGAAGTTGTCAAAGACTTCATTTTCCTTGCATAAACAATCAATGTGCATAGAAGTAGCAGTCAAGAAATCAATTGACCTATCACACTAATCTGTTGCAAAAGACCTCTTTAAAGTGTTAAAGAGCAAAGATGTCACTTTAAAGACTAAGGTCTGCCTGACCCAAGCCATGGTGTTTTCAATTCCCTCATTCGAAATCTGCAGAACGAATAAAGAAGAATGAAGAAGAACTGATGCCTTTGAACTGTGGTGTTGGTGAAGAATACTGAAAATATTATGGACTGTCAAAAGAACAAATAAATCAGTCCTGGAAACAGTACAGTTGGAATGCTCATCAGAAGCGAGAATAGCCAGACTATGTCCTATGCATTTTGGTCATGTTGTCAGAAGGGACTGGTTCCTGGAGAAGGATATCATGCTTGGTAAAGTGGATGGTCAGCAAAAAAGGGGAAGACCCTCAACGAGGTGGATTGGCACAGTGGTTGCAACAGTGGTCTCAAGTATAACGAATATTGTGAGGATGGCACAGGCCTGGGTGGGCAGTGTTCCATTCTGTTGTACTTAGAGTCTCTCTCAGTTGGAGCTGACTCAAAGGCACTTAACAACAACATGGACTGCCAGAGGAAACAACAAATCTTGGAATAAGTACATCCAGAATGTTCCTTTGAGATGAGGATGATTAGATTGTCTCTAGTACTTTGGTTGGGTTATCATGTGGAACTATTGCCTGGGGAAGGTAATATGCTTGGTAAAACAGAGGGTTAGTGAAAAAGAAGCTAACCCTCAATCAGATAGATAGACATTGTGGCTGCAACAATGGACCCAAGAATAGTAACAATTGTGATAATGGCACAAGACTGGGCAGTGTTTTGTTCTATTGTGTGTGGGAGTGCTATGAGTCAGAACCAACTCAAAAGCACCTAACAACAATATATCTCATACTTATTTTTATCAGGCACTATGGTAAATGCTTTCATATACATGATCTCATTAATCATTATGAATCAGGTTGTAATATCCCCAATTTACAGATTGGAATATCAAGACTCAAGCGACCTTAAGTAATTGGTAAAGAATCTCCCAGTTAGTAAATAGTAGAACTAAGATTCTGACTTCAATTTTTGGGTCTCCAGAGCCTACATTCTTTACAATCTATTATGCTACTCCTCTGGTAAGCTTCCCCAAGGTGTGGAGGTCAAAATAACCAAGTGAGACTGCAGAGCAAGCTTGAAACAAATCTGGACTATATTCTGCAAAGAAGGATCTGAGCTAAGGCACAACAGGTTGGCAACAATTTTTTACTGAAGACACACCCCAAGAGATGCAATGAGATGCACCCAACGTGATCAGGCTGTCATTTTTGTCTTTCAGGGAACATAGATGAAAATTAGAAGTCAGGACCAAAAGCCAACCTAGTGGACTGGTTCTGGGATTTATGTTAGATCCTCACAAACATACCACAGGGGCCATTTTACTCTGAGCACTCTTACACACTGGCATTGATGTAGCAGATTAATTCCAGAGTTCATTCACTTTCAAATATACTGCTAGGTGCTCTCATTGGATTGGAGCTTGGAGATGGTTGAAAGTGCAGATGGAATTTATCACTCTAGCCTGTTGGGAGAGTCAGGACAAGAGAGATGCAGATTTCACTCACCTGCAGCTGTCACCATTACCAGAGATTTTTGATTCTATGGAATTGATTTTCTTTCTCGGCTCAAGTGTACATACTTTTATTATACATGGCACTGTGATGGTTAATCATATGCACCTTCCTGGCTAGGCTATAGTACCTAGTTGTTCTATCAGACCCTAGTTAAGATACAAACAAAAGTCATGCAACAGAGTCTGCTGTCATATTTTTAAATTTCCTTTATCAAGAGCAGTCCCTTTATCTCTTTTTGTTTTCTTTTATGTCATTGATATTTTCAAAATGAATACTAATTGTCTTGCACAATGCCCACCTCCCTTTTGTGTGCTTCCTGCTGCAGCACATTAGGGGTGCATGATAGCCCACGAGGCCTGTTATGTGTCTGTAATATAAAGGTACTTCTTTCCCTTTGTAAGTAAAAACTTATCTGTGGAATATACTTCCAGACTATAGGAATATCCTGTTCCTCAACAATCTTTCACTCAATGGTTTTCACATCCATTTAGGATCCGTGTCTAAATCATTTATCATATGTTGTCTTTGTTAGGTACAGTCCAAACCAATTTGAACTCATAGTGACCCCATGTGGCAGTCTAGAACTTCCCCATAGAGTTTTCTTGGCTCTAATTTTATGGATGCAGATTATCCATGGAGCCACTGG
>NW_006921763.1:5847427-5858060 GCF_000298275.1 Orycteropus afer afer
TGCGATGATGGGCTCAAGTATAGCAGGGATTGTGGGACTGGCACGGGATCAGGCAGTGTTTCATTCTGCTGTGCATGGAGTCGCTATGAGTCGGAAACGACTCGACGGCACTTAACAACAACAACAACAGCCAGGACTCCCAATGATCATATATCATTTTTGTTGTTTGCTCTTCTGTCATTTCTGACTAATGGAGATAGTATAGGACTGAGTAGAACTGTCCTTAGGCTTTCCTAGGCTGCAATCTTTGTGGAAGCAGACAGACACAACTTTCCCCCACAAAGTGTCTGGTGGGTTTGAACTGCCAACCTTTCAGTTAGCAGCTGTGAGCTTTAACCACAGTGCTGCCACAGCTCTTTAATTATTATATAGGTGATGGCAAAAGGGTGATTTTTCAAATTCTATTACTTTACTGGCATCGTAAAGAAGAGACTTGCCTTTATTTCTTCCTTTCTCTTTTATTTTCTTGTAGGAGTGCTGGTGGCATAGTGCCTAAGGCATTTGACTGTTAACCAGATGGCTGGTGGTTCAAACCCACCAGCCACTACTTGGAAGGAAGATGGGGCAATCTACTTCCGTAGTGATATGGCCTCTGAAACCCAAGAAAGGGTCACCAAGAGTCAGATGTGACTCGATGGCAGTGAGTTTGGTTTTGGTTTGGTATGCATTTATATATCTATGTATGTGCATGTATCTTATTATTCATGTTCTTGGAGTTAATGACCTCTAACCTAACTGTGGAGTGAAAATACTATGTGTTAGTGGTCTACTGTACACTTCCCAACTCTGCATGGAATGACATTACATTGGTAAATTGCAGTGGGCCATGGTAGAATTATTTATGTCATAGAAATCAGAAAATATTATAATTTAGAGTTTTATCCCAGAGAGGTGATCATTAAACATTTACTAGCACACTACTACATAGAGAAATAGATAGGTACATAGATTGGTGATAGGCAGATGGATGATAAATAGGTGACAGATGGGTAGATAGATATAGATTCTGTATTATTATAGACACCTTTGCTTTTTTTTTAACGAAAATTCTAGTAAATCTTAGTAAAACACTAAAAGTATTTCCCATTACAGTAAAGAACACATGGTTTCATATAAGCCATGGACAGTAAAACAAACCATTGACCCTCCTTTATATGGGGAAAGGGAACTAACAATACATACCATGTGGAACTGACACCAAAGTATCTTTGAAGAGTTGGGGAAGAAATGCTGAGCTAGCACAAGTTCCAAGGAGCACATTTAAACATTATAAATTATAGATGACCAGTAAAAACATCCTCCAATAGTGGGTACATTCAGAAACATTTTCTCTAAACAGGAATTATATTTTCAATTACAATGGAGAGCAACCAATTTCTACTAAGAGAGCAAGACTAAGTAAATGTATAAAATTTGTAACTCAGAGAACTAGGGGCTGATTTTATGGTGAAATCTCCAGTGCCAACCTAAATAGCAAACATAACATTTAAAAAGGTAATGACATTATATGTCTAAGGGATTTACTGTAATGCTAATGACAATACATAGTAGAAACTTCAACCTGTGGCCCAAAGAGCAGAGGCAGCATTGCTTTGTATTTTATTCCAGACATTAACTCATGCTTCTAAAAATCACTTCTGTAGATACTGCCCCAGAAAAACCAAGGAAGGTTGCCATGAGTCAAATTGACTCAACAGCATTGAGTTTGTCTCTTTTTCTAAAAGCATACTTGCAAATGTAAAATAGTTTTTTATATGACACTTTAAAGCATTGTAAGTTTTATTATTGTAGTTATAAACATTAAGATAAACAGAGGGAAGAGGCAATTCAATTCAAATATTTATAATACTCATATCCCTGTACTCATTATCAGGGAGATATAAAGATTATTCTACAAAGGCCTCACCTTGGCAATGTTTACAATATGGTTGGGGAGATACAACTAAGTATAACCTGGATAACTTTCACTACCAGCTTGTAGTACAAATATGGTATCAACTTTTAAGAATCCTTGAATTATCAGAGCTCTTTTCTCAGCATGGAGCTGGGAGTGAGGTGCTTACTCAGCTCAAAGAGAACCATTTGTCACTCACAAGACAAAGGTGGGTAGTTTGATCAAAATACTGTGAACCTCAGCTTATAACTGTTATTATTTCTACTGCTAAAACCTAAGTCATCTTTGTTGGACTAGATCCTTGTATAGGCTGCACTGATGCATGACAGTTGGGCTCTCAATTTTATCTCCCTTAGTTTTCACTCACAAGTCCACCACGCCAGGATGCCTGAGTCAGAGAATTTTCCAGCTTGGACTCAAATTATGTCAGAGCTGATTAATTCCCACAAGTATGGGCAATGGTAGTGAGTACAGGTCACTAGGCAGATTTGCCTTCTTCCACAGTGAGCTTGCATTCAGGTACTTTATGAGCTTTCTTGACATCATGGCCATCTCACTCCATCAGAAGGATAATACCATTCAATCTTGGAAGAAAAGAGCAGGAAGTCTCAATGTGTCCTCCCAGGATATCCCTTGGCCTCTCTGCATATTCACCTCCCTCTTCCCTAGAGATGGTTCTACTAATGTTGAGGACTATTAGAAAGGCAGAGATTAGATACTGTCAGGACTGTAGGTGCAAACTTACCCTGGAGTTGTATAACTAAGAGGGAATATTGAAAATATAACTCTGGAACTAAGAAAACCTGCTACAAAGTGATATTCTGTTCTACAGAGAAGAATTGCCACTCTGGTCCCCTTTAAAATGTTTTTTTTTTGGTGAGAGATAACGCACGAACAGACATATGGACACCTATGTTCATCACAGCAAAATTCACCATAGCAAAGAGATGGAAACAATCTAAATGACCATCAATGGATGAGTGGATAACCAAATTATGGTATATCCACACAATGGAATACTATGCCACATTAAAGAACAATGAGGGATACATGAATCATCTCACAACGTAGATGAGCCTGGAGGACATTATGCTGAGTGAAATAAGTCAATCGCAGAAGGACAAGTACTGTATGAGCCCATTACTATAAAAAGACAGAGAAAGGTTTGCTTGGGAAAGGGAACTCACCTAGTGGGTTGCCGGGATGGGGACGGAATGAGAGGGATTAATTTAGGGCTACTTGGAGTTTACACAATGACATGGGTAGGGGGAGGGATATATGGGAAAGATATATGACCACCATGATAACATTGGGAAATGAGAGAACACCAAACTGTGCGTATAAGGATAGATGACAGATGCTAAAACCAAGCAATGTGTCCACAATACCACATTGCCATTAACACCAAACACTAGGCTATACAGATAAACACATAAGCACCTGAGATGATCAGACAGGGGTCAGTGAATAGAGGTATACTCTAGACCAAGGATAGACTCAGCTGAGGCTAATCTCGTATAGACACAGTAATACAAAATACCTGCAGTCCTAACAGAAACAATAGAAGACAGACACAGAGTAATCCCTCACAGACATCCCAACACTATGGGAGAGAGATCCAATAGATCTAGCATCTCAGGACCATAGTACTGGGGGACACCAGACTCAATTGGCACAATAAAATAATAAAAGTGTTGCTCCACATCCTACATTGGTGAGTAGTGACTGGGGTCTTAAAAGCTTTCATACAGCCATCTAAGATGCAGCTGGTGGTCTCCTAGCATTGGAAGTGAAGAAGAATGCAAAAAAAAAAGGGGCACTTGGTAGCAATCAGCCTTAAGACACGATGGCCCTCGAGATCAGAAGAACCAGATGGTGCCTGGCTACCAATGCCAACCACTCAGGAAAGGATCAAATCTGGAGATCCTGGATAGAGTGGGAGGGAAAACGTGGAACAAAAGGCAAAAACTCAATAATGATCAGAATTACTGGTCAGATGAAATCTCGTGAAACTCCCAATACTATGGCCCTGAAATACATTCAGCACCTGGAATAAAACTCATCCTCGGGGGCAGGCTCTCAGCCCAATAGTTAACAAGGTGTACACGCAGACCACTCAACCCAGGATGCCACACCCACAGGTCCCTTAAAGCAATAGACCATGGGACACCAAAGGACCAACATTCAAACTGAGGAAATGTAGGACAAACAGGAGTTCATAATTATGAGGGGTACAGGGGAAGGTTGCAGGGTAGGGAGGGGAGGAGACTAGGTTAGGGTTGGACATGGCGAATGGGGAATGCAACTAAATGTACGTGTGACTTTGAATGTAAAACAAGCTCTTAAAATAATAATAAATAAATAAATAAATAAAATGTTCTTTCTCACCAGACATACTGTAGCCTAAATAATTTAGAAACTAATCTGAGTTATGATAAATGTGTAGACAAATTTAATAGCAGCATAGAGTACAGGACAATTAAGTTTGGATGAATGAATAAAGAGAGCTTTCCAGAACCAATAATATTAGATCTGGAACTCAAAGTGCAGATTATGAAGACAGAGAGGGAAAGAGTTATGGGCAAAGTAACCCAAGGGGAAAAGATGTGTAAATATTTGAAAGTAAAGATGAGACGTTTACCTGGGTGCCAGAAACACAAGGGTCATGGGAGGCCAGAAATGATAGAGGTTGAGAAAAGAAAGTCGATGGAGACCAATTCTGTGTACAGCTTTGAATATAATATTTTCAACTCTATTCCAAAGACAGCTACGTAAGGATTAAGATCTGTTTGGATCTGTTATTTACTGATGCCTATGTGGAAAATGGGAGCTCTGGTAGCATAGTGCCTAAGGCACTTGACTACTAACCAGAAAGCTGGTGGTTCAAACCCACAAGACACTCCTCGGAAGGAAGTTTGGGCAATCTACTTCTGTAGTGTTACCACCTCAGAAACCCAAGGAGGGGTCGCTATGAGTCAGGTCCAACTTGACGGCACATAACAACAACAATAACATTTGGAGAATGGGGAGATGGAAGACTGGAGGTTAGAACCAGAAGTTGTTATCTAGGGAAGAGACAGTAGCACCAGTAGCAACCAAAGGAAGAAAACTAATTTTTAGCAACCTTGAAGTACGGACTTGCAAACACTTGATAATATTTGAATGTAGGGCATAATGCAGAGGGGGAAATTAGAAATGATGTGGATGTTTGTAATTAAGGAGACAGGAGGGAGGCTATGCCATTAGTAGCACTAGAAAACATTAGACAAGGAAACTTGTGATGGAGCTAGAGATAATGGGTTTCTTTTGGATATATCGGATTTGAGTGGCTGCAGGACATTCATGTGACATTCATGTGGAAAAGCACTTTTCAAATTCTCATTTAGAAGAGGAAATGCTTTCATTTGTTTCTAGGCTCAAAAATGTTAATAACTACTCTATAAGAACATTTGAACACTTTTAAATACAAAATTCCTCACCACACACAGATATTCTGCTGCACAACATTTTCTGTTGCTAGTAAAACAGAATAGGAAGGTTTAAAATACATATTACTTTTCTTTGGGTGTGTGCACTTATTAGTGAATACCAAACCAAAGATCAAATCCATTGTCACTGAGTTGATTTCGACTCGTAGCAACACTATGTCGTGAACAAGACAGCACAAATTCATGGAAAAGGGAAAGACTACATATTCAATAATGAGCAGGGACTCATAGTTGGTTATCTGAAAAAAAAAGTATGGATTTAGAAATTTACCTCATAGTAAAAACCAGATTACATTCAAGTAGATTAAAGAAAAAATAAAATAGAAGACAATGAAGGTGAGATCGAATCTCTGGATCTCAGGATGAGGAATACTTCCTATATTTAAAAATAGTGGGAAAAAAATCACAGAACTTGTGATTAATAAATTTGAGTATGTCAGCATTTCATATCTCTGTACTTGAATAAATAATATTTACTAATTTAAAAGACAAAAAATGGAAGTTGTAAGGGTCAAATATGGCAGAAGAAATATGACTATTATTTGTATGTAAATATCACATGAGCCCTTAAAAACTGAATACCAAAAGAAAACAAAAAAAAGAACAATAGACAATAAACAAACAAATAAATAAATAATAATAATAATAATAAAACCACATCCACTACATTGAGTTGATTCCAACTCATAGTGACTCCTATTGAGTTTCTAGGCTATAAATCTTTATGGATGTAGATTGCCTCATCTTCCTCCTGCAGAGTAGCTGGAGGGTTTGAACTGCCAATTTTGTGGTTAGCAGCCAAGTGCTTTACCCACTACACCACCAAAGCTCCAAGACAATAAATATTACAACAAAATAGACAATGAAAAATATTTTTGCTCCCTTATAATGAAAGAAATTTTATTTTTTAAACTTTATGAGAAAATCAATACTAGTTAAGTTTGCAATAAGCAAGCACTATCAAGCTTAGCTGGTAAGAACGTAAATTTTTTAAAATTTAAAAAAAGCTACTTGTTAATATTTATCAGATCTGTGCTTGTCCCAATCCTGAGAACACATCCTGAAAAAATAATTTGAGATGTAGGCAATAATTTATACATATGAAGATTTCAATATTTATCTTTAAATACACTGAAAGCTTTATATATTTCAAAATTTATATGCTGCTGTTTATAATCATGAAAAATAGCAAGCCATGTAAAAGTCTAATAATAAGAGATAGTATTTATAAGAGAGGATCTAAACAATGTGTTCAATTTCCAGATCTGCCAGGAAATGGAAGGGATATTGCCTCTCTTCTGCTCTCCTCCCCTTCCCACTGGCGCCTACAGGTGTGAGGGTGAAAGATGGAAGCCCCCTGCTGATGACAGCAGATCCAAAAGTTAGAGCCTGGATTGTTGCTACTGAGAACATTCGTACCAGTTCTTGACTCCATCTCTTAAACCAAACCCACAGCCTTTGGGTCAATTCTGACTCATAGTAACCCTAAAGGGTAGAATAGACCTGCCCCATAGGGTTTCTAAGATTGTAAATCTTTATACAGCAGCCTGCCCCATCTTTCTCTCACAGAGCAGCTGGTGGATTTGAACCACTGGTTTTTTTTGGTTAATAACCGAGCACTTTAACCACTGCATCACTGGGGCTCCTTGACATCATCTCATGTAGGGCATATCTATGATACACAACCTCTAGGGACCTCCTTATCTCAAAGTTTAAAGTATTTCAGATAGACATTGTATAACTATATGCACAATCAACATCCAAAAATAATCAGCTTTGTTCACTAATCAAAAATTTGCAGTACACTTATGGAGGTTTGTAATACATCTGTGTACCAGAGCACACAGATGAGAAACAGCAGTTTATACATTTGGTCTACATTGGTCTTAGCCAAAGGAGCTCTGGTGGTGTGGTGCCTAAGGCATTTGACTGCTAACAAAGGTTGGTGGTTCAAACCCACCAGCCACACTGCAGAAGGAAGATTGGGCAATCTACTGCCTTAAAGATTTACCACCTTGGAAACCCAAAAGTGGTCACTATGAGCTGGAATTGACTCGATGTCAGTGAGTTTGGTTTTTTTTATCTTCTGATCAGACTCTCCATTTTTCAATCTGGTTAGCAATCAAATGCCTTAGGCACTACTCCAGCAGAACTCCTAATCTTTAAAAGAATGTTATAATAAAAAAATTCATTGAACTATTTGAGAAAACAAAGCAAGTATTTTAAGATTTTGTCAATCACTTAGTTGACAACTTCCCCTTGTAAATATTGATAGACAAACCTCCTAGAGAAAAATATTAAAATCATCACAAAGATCGTTAATTATTTCCTATTATCCATCCTTCCCTACTTTGGTAATAACATCAGCAATCATGCACATGACTGTCCAGACTGAAAATTGCATTTCTCAGGCTCCATTACAGCTAGATAGGGCCATGTGACTAAATTCTGGCCAAGAAGACATAAGCAGAAGTGTTGCGTGCACGTTCTAGAAGTATTCTTCCTTAAAGTGAGGGCCACCTTTCTTCCATCTGTCCGTCTTCAGGGTGGCTAGTGCAGATGTAAGGTTTGTATATGGAGTAGCCACTGGGACCCTGAGCTGGAAGCCAAATGTTCAGATGGCAGAGAGACTTGACAGAAGGAGTGTGAGACCTTAACAATTGTGAAGACTCCTCATCAGTTATGACTTGCCTACTTCTTGTTTACATGAGACAGAAGTGAATACCTGTCTTCTTTAAGCTCTGATGGTGTAGTGCCTAAGTCATTTGACTGCTAACCAGAGGCTGGCTGTTCAAACCCACCAGCCACTCCTCGGAAGGAAGATTGGGCAATCTACTTCTGTAGGGATACCCCTCGGAAACCCAAGGAGGGGTCGTTAGGAGTCAAATCAACTCAGCGACAGTGAGTTTTGTTTTGGTTTCTTTAAGCCACTCTTAATTTTGACTTTCCGCTACTGGCTGTCTAAATGCTAAAAAGATAAAAAAATATTCTATGTTCCCAAAACTATCAGAAAGTAGACACTACAAAGATCTGTTACCATGGAAAAACAAACACATATTTAAAGGACTTTGGAATGGAAACATCTCCGATCAGCAGTATTCATAATACCTTAGAAACATCAGTTAGTTCGTTCTTTCTCTCCTCTTTCAGTTCTCCAAGTTGTAAATCCTAAGATCCACGAAAGTGCCTGTGTCATAACCTCTTTGCTAATGCAATAGTAAAGGAGGGAAATCACTGCTTTGTTATTTTATAGAAAACTTTGGAGAATTAACTCAAACCCCTCCATTGTAAGAGAAACATTTAAAATATACTACTTTCAAAAATCAATTGTAAAGCTTTACAGGGCCATAACAAAACTGGCCATTGGCCCAGATTGAAAGGTATCGAATATTTCTTTGTAACCAGAAAAACAGACCCCCAATGGCTAGCATAGGAAGAGAAGAAACTGTTATATACATTTCCTAGTCTCTCAATGCTTGGCTTTTAGAGAGAAATTGCTGTATGAAAAAGTAATTTCAAAAGGTGGATGTTAGTTACTCTAACACTTGCCTTGCTGTATGATCTAATGACATCTACAAACAATGGTAGTGTTTAGACACTTCACTGGGGTAGCATGTTAGGAGTCAAAGAGAAACAAGCCATCTGGCCCATCTGGTATAGTAATGAGGCACTGATGGAGCAGGTGGAAATAGGATAGGCACAGCTACTGGTGAGTACCAAGGTTTTGAAAGATTGAGAGAACCTGATTAGCTAAGAATGATCTGTCCCTAGAAATATTGCCATTCACAGAAAAAAAAAAAAGGTTCACTAAGCATGTCAACCCTAGTGAACCTTTGACATGCCTAGTGAATTTTCAGTGAATTATCACCGTTTCCCCAAACGTTCTCCTTAAGTGATATAAAGACAATTAACTTAGGGCAAAATTAGACATTGCTAAACAAAGCCCCAATTATAATAAACATTTAAAGAAAAAATTATTCAAAGGTTAAAATATCTGGTAAAAAAAATAAGTCTGATAAAGAGCAGACTAGTTAACTATTGCTTTGCCTAGCTTCTTTCCAAAGGGAATACTTTTCAATAGCTCTCAGAAAAAATTAAGAAGTGACAGGGAAAATTGGCTACATTAATAATAATCAATGAGCCAGCAGGGAAGGAGAAGAAGAAAATGGCAATGAAAACCATAATATATATGGTCTTTAAAATCCTTTTGGTTGTTACAAGCTTTCCTAACATGATTTCAGAGACTAAAAATAAAGAATAATTTTTTAATGTAGTTGGAAATATACCATAAAGGATGTATTTTAAATGCTCCTCTTTTGAATTTTAGTGTCTTAAGAACTAAACTCAATGTATAAATTCCCTAATCTAAGATTCTACTCAGAATTTGTTGTTCATTTTGAACACTAGAAATTTCTTTAATATAGGTATTGTTTTTCATTACAAAGAGATTTAAAAGGCCAGTTTTTTTTTTTTTTTTTTTTTTTGATTTGGAGGGATCAGAGAAGATAAAAACCAATTCCCAACACCTGTCATTTGAAGAAGGTATAATCCTAGACTGCCACCTGTTCCTTGCTACCTGTTTTCCTGATATAATCATATGGTAATAGTATGTAATGAACAATATCTCCAAAATACACTCATGTCATAGCTTTGAACAAAGTTGAAGCTAGCTTATATGTGTTCTTTGTGCAAATTACAAAAAGGAACTCTCTTTTTGACTGGAGCTTCTTGAACCTTGTCAGGGCACATGGCTTGGCAATCAGAGTTTGCCCACCACTCTCCTCTTGGCCAGGAGCCACAGAGCAGGACACAACCTGCCCAACAGTCCATTATGGCCTTGGTTATGCATGAAAGATGGAGTTGGCTTGTTTCAAATTCCTTTGAAGTAAAGACTCTGAGAAGTGTTCTCCTAATTGAGCTGCAGAGAACAAGTGATGCTGCACAAATGCACTTTATTGGAATAATCAGGGGAAAGTTAAAGAAATCAAGACCTGAGAGTCTTATATAAAACAACAGCAATTTTTTTTTTCTTTTTTTCCAAGTTTTGCAAATGCACATACTCAATCACATGATGGGGCTCATTTTTGAGTTGTCCTAACGACTCGACGACACATAACAACAACAACAACAACACTGTGAAGCTCTGGATCATAGTGCCGAAGGCACTTGACTGCTAACCAGAAGGCTGGTAGTTCAAACTCACCAGCCAATCCTTAGAAGGAAGGTTGGGCAATCTACTTCTGTAGTGATG
>NW_006921763.1:5858470-5872956 GCF_000298275.1 Orycteropus afer afer
GCTGCTGGGTTTGAACCACCAACTTTCTGGTTAGCAGTCAAATGCCTTAGCCATTGAGCCACCAGAGCTCAATCCTAAATTGCTTTACCCTACTTTGTGGCATAGTATGTAAGGCATTTGACTGCTAATCAGAAGGCTGGAGGTTCAAACCCACCAGCCACTACTCAGAAGGAAGGTTGGTCAATCTACTTCCGTAGTGATAATGCTTTGGAAGGAGCTCTGGTAGCATAATGCCTTAGGCACCTGACTGCTAACCAGAAGGATGGTGGTTCAAACCTACCAGCCACTCCTCAGAAGGAAGGTTGGGCAATCTACTTCCATAGTGATACTACCTTGGAAACCCAAGGAGGGGTCGCTATGAGTCTGGTCTGACTCGATGGCACATAACAACAACAACAACAATGCTTTGGAAACCCAAGGAAGGGGTCACTATGAGTTGAATCTGACTTGATGGCAGTGAGTTTGGTTTGGTTTTAGTATAGATACTTTTAAAAGTGTGTTGTTATTGTTGTTTCATGTCATCAAGTCAGTTCTGACTCATAGCAATCCCATGTACAATAGAAGGAAATACTGCCCGTCCTGTGCCATTATCACAATAGTTGCTATGTTTGAACCCATTGATATAACCACTGTATCAATCCATCTTGTTGAGGGTCCTTCTCTTGACTGTCTACCACCTGAAGTTAGAGTCCATATCAAGAATAGATTTGATGCATTGTATGTTAAGGCCCCAAACCAGAGGAGTTGTAGGATGACATCAAGGGCATCATGAAGAAAGGAAAAGTCATTAAAATAAAAAAGAAAGAAAAGACCAAAATGGATGTCAGAAGAGATTCTGAAAATGTTCTTGAGTGTAGAGTAGCTGCAGGAAATAGAAGAAATGATGAAGTGAAAGAACTGAACAGAAGAACAAAAAGGGTAACCTAGGAAGACAAAATAAAGTATTATAATGAAATGTATAATGAAATGGAGTTAGAAAACCAAAAGGGAAGAACATGGTCAGCATTTCTCAACCTGAAAGAACTGAAGGTAAAAGTCAAGCCTTGTTGAAGGATTCTATTGGCAAAATATTGAACAATGCAGGAAGCATCAAAAGAAGGTAGAAGGAATACAGAGTCACTATATGAAAAAGAATTGGTTAACATTCAACCATTTCAGCAGGGAGCATATCATTAATAACCAATGATATTGAAAGAAGAAGTCCAATCTGCACTGAAGGCATTGGGAAAAAACAAATCTCTAGGAACTGATGGAATGCCAATTGAGATGTTTCAAGAAACAGACGCTACACTGGAAGTGATCACCCATTTATGCCAAAAATTTGGAACACAACTACTTGGCAAAGCAATAGGAAGAGATCTATATTTGTGCCTAATCTAAAGAAAGGTGTTCCAACAGAATGTGGAAATTATTGAATAATATCACTAATATCACACTCAAATGAAATTTTACTGAAGAGAAGCCAAAAACTCTTGCAGCAGTACATCAATAAGGAATTGCCAGAAATTGAAGCCAGATTCAGAAGAGGATGTGGAATGACAGGTATGATTGGTGATAGTAGATGGATCTTGGCTGAAAGCAAAGAATACAAGAAAGATATTTATTTACATTTTATTTACTATGCAATTATATTCAACTGTGTGGATCATAAGAAATTATAGATAACATTGGGAAGAATAGAAATACCAGAACACTTAATTGTACTAATGTGGAACCTATACATAGAACTAGAGGCAGTTGTTAGATCAGAACAAGGGAATATTGCATGGTTTAAAGTCAGGAACAGTGTGGGTCAGGTTGTTCTTTTCACCATACTCATTCAATCTGTATGCTGAGCAAATAATCTGAGAAGTTGAACTATATGAAGAATAATATGGTATCAGGATTGTGGAAGATTCATTAACAATCTGTGATATGCAACTGAAACAACCTTGCTTGCTGAAGGAGTACTTGAAGCACTTACTGATGATGATCAATGACTATAACCTTCAGTATGGATTACAACTCAACATAAAGAAAATAAAAATCCTCACCATTGACCCAATAAACAATAACATGATAAACGGAGAAAAGATTGAAATTATCAAGGACTTCATTTTATCTGGATCCACAATCAATGCTCATGGAAACAGCAATCAAGAAATGAGATGACATATTGCTTGTGCAAATCTGCTGCAGAAGACCTCTTCAAAATGTCAAAAAGCAGAGATGTCACTTTGAGGACTAAGGAGTGTCTGGCCCAAGCCACAGTATGTTCAATTGCCGCATATGTACATGAAAGCTGGAAAATGAATAAAGAAAACCAAAAAAGAATTGATGCCTTTGAATTATGGTGTTGGTGAAGCATATTGAATATACCAGTGGACTGCCAAAAGAATAAAAAAATCTTTCTGGGAAGAAGTACAAGTGGAATTCTCCTTAGAAAGGAGAAAACAATACTTCTTCCCATATATTTTGAACATGTTATCAGGAGGGACCAGACCCTGAAAAAGTAGAGGGTCAGAGAAAAAGATGGATTGACAGCCATCCATGTATCTGCAACAATGCTTTCAAACATAGTAATGAATGTGAGGATAGCACTGGACCAGGTACTGTTTCGTTCTGTTGTACGTAAGGTTGCTATGAGTTGGCACCTGTAGCACCTAACAACAAACCTGATAGTGAAATCACATCAGATGAAGTACAGAATCATTTGCTAAAATCTAAATTTTGGCAACATAATGCAGTGTCTCAAAGCACAGATTTTGTAGCCCAACATTTTGGGGTTGATTGCCAATTCTATTAGCTTTGTACCCTCAGGCAGGCTGTACAATATCTCTGTGCTTCAGTTTTCTTGGTTGTAAAGTAGGAATTTTGATAATAGATATCTCATTGTTTGAATAATTAAATGACTTATATATGAATAGGGGAGCAGTGGTTATTCAGTAGCAGAATTCTCATTACCTTCCGTGAGAAAGATGTGGGTTCAATTCCTGGTGAATGGACCTCACGCACAGACACCACCTGTTTGTCAATGGAAGCTTGTGTGTTGCCATGGTATCAAATAGATTTCAGCCAAACTTTCAGTCTAAGACAGACTAGTAAGAAAGTTCTGTGATCTATATCTGAAAATCAGCCAATGACATCCTTGTGGATCACAAAGGTCCAATCCCATTGAGCATGGGGACACCATGCATTGGGGGCTACTTGATGGCAGCCAACAATAACATCTGCAAAGCACTGAGAATAATATTGGTTACGCTATGAATATGTTTGTTGTTTTATGTGCCATTCAGTTGATTCCTACTCATGGCGACTATATAGGACAGAGTAGAATGCCCCATATGGTTTCATAGGCTGCAATCTTTATGCAACCAACTCTTCTGTCCTGCAGAACCACTGGTGGGTTCCAACCACCATCCTTTCTGTTAGCAGCAAAGTGCTTAACCATTGTGTATCAACTATGGGTACATGTTTGCTTTTTTTTTTTAATTTTCTGGTGAGATTTTTATTTTTCAATTAAAAAATTATTTGTTTTGTTGTTGTTGAGAATATACACAGCAAAACATATATATCAAGTCAACCATTTCTACTATGTAAAATTCAGTGACATTGACTATTACATTCTTCAAATTATGCAACCATTCTCACACTCCTTTTCTGAGTTGTTCCCCTCAATTAACATAAATTCTCTGCCCTCTAAGATTCCTATCAAGGAGCTCTGGTAGCATAGGGCCTAAGGCACTTGACTGCTCACCAGAAGGCTGGCGGTTCAAACCCTCCAGCCACTCCTTGGAAGGAAGGTTGGGCAATCCTACTTCCGTAGTGATACTGCCTTGGAAACCCAAGGAGGGGTCACTATGAGTCGGGGCCGCCTTGACGGCAAACAACAATAACAACAACAACATAGATTCCTATCTAATTTTTGAGTTGCTGTTGTCACTTTGGGAGCCTAAGGCATTTGACTGCTAACCAGAAGGCTGGTAGTTCAAAGCCACCAGCCACTCCTCGGAAGGAAGGTTGGAAAATCTACTTCTGTAGAGATACCACCTCGGAAACCCAAGGAGGGATCGCTATGAGTCAGATCTGACTCAATGGCAGTGAGTTTGTTTTGAGTGTTGCCACTTTGATCCCATTTAGATAGTTCTTAATAGAGCATAATGCTCAAGGCAGGCATGTTTTACTAGTTAAGTTGAAAAATTGGTTTTTAAGGCAGCTTCAGCAGATATTTTTTGTGTAAGGTTTAAAGATTATCTCAAGGCACAGTTTCAGAGATTCATCCAACCTTCATGGACCCAGAAAATCTGGAGTACATGAGATTTAAAGTCTGTTCTACATTATCCTCCTTTTGGTCAGCATTCTATAAAATCTTTGATCAAAATATTATGTAATGATGGCTGAGCATTGCAAACAGGCATAGGGTGACATCCTCTGATCTCCTCTAACTTTGCAAGGTGGAAACAAAATCACCATCAACAGCCCAGGGCTTATTCCTATGAGTCCAGACATGAAGGCATCCTCCAAGTTTTATTTTTATTTTTATTTTTTAAACCAAGTCTGAAACTTACCGCCCCTGCCACAGCACGACACTCTCCATTCTCTGATAGGTTTGATAATTCATTGCAATGGTCATATGGAACTTACAGACAATACGCACAATTATGGAGTTTGTTAGAGAAAACAGGTTACAATTCAGGTTCAGGAATGCTCAGGATACAACTCTTCAGTCAGGACAGCCTCCCGTCTGCCGTGCCCCTAAGCATACCTCTCTTTGGTCCTTAGCCTTCTTGGCCTGACCTCTGCTCTGCTCTGGCCAAGTGTTACAAAGCTCTTAAAGCTCTACCAATAGGTGCACCGCAGGGTACTCCACTCTACTAGCAAGGCTCTTGCCCCAAGGCACTCAACTTTCTTGCTTGGAGGGCAAAGGAAGCCCACTGCTTTGTCTCATGCTGGTCTCTTGGTTCTGCTGCTGCCACCACTATTGCTGCCACTGCTTCCTCTCTTCTGTTGTCTCAGTGCAGGCAGGGATCTTGGGACCAAGGATGCGTTCCACTCCAGGCTCCTCTTTGTCTTGATGGTAGTGAGATCCCCCCCTTCTGCCTCTAGGAGGCTCCTTTTAAACACAGTGGAATGACAAAGCTGACCAATCCTAACATTGTTGTTTGTGTGTTGTTGGGTGCCGTCAAGTTGTCTCTGACTCATAGTGACCCTATCTATGTACAACAGAACGAGACACTACCCAGTCTTGTGCCAGCCTCACAGTCCTTGCTATACCTGAGCCTGTTGTTGCAGCCACTGTGTCAATCCATCTTGTTGAGGGCCTTCCTCTTTTTCATTGACCCTCCACTTTACCAAGTGTTTTGGCTTCCTAGTGCTGCTCTGACAGGAATATACCACAAATGGGATGGCTTAACAAGCAGGGGTTTATCTCTTACAGTTTGGAGGCTTTAAGCCTGAGTTCAAAGTGCCAGGCTCTAGGGGCTGGGTGAAAGCCCCTCAACCTTGGGCTTCAGCTGTGCCTCCTGCTCCCAGCCCACTGAAACAGGACACTTTTCTTCACTCAGACAGCTGCTGGCTGCTGAGGCTGACAAACCCAAGGTCAACAAGTAAAAAGGCACAGTCCCAATATTACCAAACCATATGGCAGGCCATTAATTCAAGTCTACTGCAAGTCCCAAGATTGGCATAGTATGGCACGCTACTGAATGAAGACTCAGCTACTTTCAGGATTCAAGTGTGCCAAAAAGCTGGAGACCTTCCTCAAAGTTGTTTCTTATATACTAGAAGCAGACCATATCCCTAAAGCAGCTGCTTGTGGTGGATCCTACCATGGAGTGAATTACCAATCTCACCATGGGGAATAACTACATCCAGCTGCCTAGCCACTCAACCAGGCCCAGCCAAGTTGACATACAACCTTAACTACCATACCAAGCATAATATCCTTCTCCAGGGAATGGAGACAACATGACCAAAGTAGGTGAGACATAGTCTGGCCATTGTAGCTTTCAAGGAGCACTCTAGCTGCACTTCTTCCAGGATAGATTTGTTAGTTTCTCTGGCAGTCCGTGGTACCTTCAGTACTCTTTGCCAGCACAACAACTCAAAAGCATCACCTCTACTTTGGTCTTCCTTATTCATTCTCCAGCTTTCATACATATATGAGGCAATTGAAAACACCATGGCTTGGGTTAAACCAAAACCAGACTCCCTGGCTTCAGATCAATTCTGACTCATAGTGACCCCTGTTGGGTTTCCAAGGCTGTAAATGTTTATGGAAGTAGATCACCCCATCTTCCTTCCATGGAGCAGCTGGTGGATTTGAACTGCTGACCTTCTGGTTAGCAGCCAAATGCCTTATCCACTATGACACCAGAGCTCCTTATGGCTTAGGCTAGGCATACCTTAGTCTTCAAAGAGACATCTTCACTCTTCAGCACTTTAAATAAGTCTTTTGCCCCAGATTTGCCCAGTGCAATATGTCGTCTGATTTCTTGACTGCTGCTTCCATTGGTGTTGATTGTGTAACCAAGTAATAGGAAATCTTTGACAACTTCAATCTTTTCTCCATTTATCATGGTGCTGCTTATTGGTCCAGTTGTGAGGATTTTTGTTTTCTTTATGTTGGTATGTAGTCCATATTGCAAACTTTAGTCTTTAATCTTAGGGTTCCTTATATGTTATTTCCATGGTCCAACCCCCAGAAGAGTGCCATGTACCTTATTCACAGTAGTAATGATCTATCCAGTCTCTTGGGTAGGCCACAAAACAGCACACATTTGCATTGTTCCTCCAGTAATCCGATGGGGGTCACAAAAGCCATAGCTAGAAGAGCCATATCAAGTAATTCACTGCACTACAGTTCCTCAGTTTTCATGGCAAAGGAAGTAGCTGTTAATGGAGGCAATTAGCCACATATTCCATATCCTTCTCCTGTTTCTGATTTCCTCTTTCTCTGTTGCTCCAGGAGACAAGAGGTCAATTATTTGTGCCTTGAATGGACACTTGGCAAACTTTTAAGAACCCAGGCCTAAGTCATTGGATCAATTTTAAAAAAATAATAAGTAACACCTGATTAGGACATCCCTGTTAATTGGCCTAATAATATGTTGCTTATTATTTTTTAATTGATCTAGTAACTTAGTAAAGCAATAACATTTATTAAAATATAATCTATGTGAATGTTATGTATACCAGGGTTTCTGAGGGACACCCATAAGAATTATTTTCGTTGTCTGAGTTCAGAACCAATTGACATATAAGAAATAAGAGTGAGATAGATGGGGCAATCAAAATATTACTTTTATTACTGATAAGTCATAGATAGCAGAATGTACTTGATTCTGTAGGCCAGTCTTAAAATTAGGTAGACTCACCCACCTGCAAGGAGCCTGGTGGTGCAATGATTGAGAGCTCAGCTGCTAACTGAAGGTTGGCAGTTCGAACTCATCCTCCAGCTCCATGAGATGAAGACACGGTGATATGTTCTCATAAGCGTTAGAGCCTAGGAAACCCCAGGGGACAGTTCTACTCTGTCCTGTAAGGTCTCTATGAGCCAGAATCAGCTTGACTGCACACAGCAACAGCAACCAACCCTGCCATGGGCAGCCCTGGACACCTGCCAGGATTCTCTTTAAGCCAGGCTCTTTCCACGTTTTGGCTGAGAGCACAGCAGAACTCACACTCTCTGGAAATGGGCTAACTTCCAAAAGAAAGGGGAGAAAAGAGGTCGGGCTCTGCATGCCCAGTTTTTCTTCCAAAAGTTCATCCATCAAATTAATTTATTTTTTCCTGGTAAGTGGATACACAGGAATGGGGCAGGGAGAAAGCAGGATTGTTTTGTAGTGGAGCTCCTTTTGCATAGAGGGAAATAACAGGAAAGGTGAAAGTATCTCCCTCTTTGTCATATTATCACCTGCAACACAAAAACTACTTCCAGTGTTTCTAAACCAAAAACCAAACCCGTTGCCATAAAGGCAATTCAGACTCATTTAACAGCCCTATAAGACAGAATAGAACTGTCCCATACGGTTTTTAAGGCTGTAAATCTTTATAGAAACAGAATGACTTCTTTCGCCCATGGCTTGGCTGGTGGGTTTGAACTGCCAAACTTTTGGTTAGCAGCCAAATTGTAACCAGAGCGCCTAGTTTTTTTAATGTTGGGCATAATTTAATTACTCAGGTGATTGTAATAACCTACTGAAATCTGAAGCCTCATTTAATGGTCAAATCCCAGCCCTGGCCTCTCCATGCCAGTTTCTCAGAGTACTGCTGCTGTCAGGGAGGCCTCAATCTTTGAATCTATTGCACTTATTTTCTGCTATTGTCTTGTGCAATTGCTTTGTCTAAACCTGTGTGTCAGTTTCCTTAAGCACTGGCACTGTCTTAAAAGTCTACCCTAAACTCTCCAAGAAGCTAGCACAGGGTTGGTTAAACCAAATTTCATGAGTCCAATTAAACGTCCACTCTAATGCTGCTGTTGAACAAAGTTTTCTTCAAAGAGTTTCATTTTCAGAATGATTTAGTATTCTAAATCCATTCCTGGAGGTTTTGAACAAAAACAAAGAAATGGAAGCTTTGGACTGTGTTTGGACCTCTGAGAATTGTGGGTGGATATGGGACTTAGTCTAAAGTAGAGAGATTAGCAGCCAGAGGCCTGGAATTAGATTTTGGTCTAAAGTAACATGAGAAAATTATGTAACCACTATATGTGTTTCCTTATATGTTGTTGTTGCTGTTATGTGCCGCTGAGTCGGACCTGACTCATAGTAACCCCTCCTTGGGTTTCTGAGGTGGTATCACTATGGAAGTAGATTGGCCAACCTTCCTTCTGAGGAGTGGCTGGTGGATTTGAACTGCCAGCCTTCTGGTTAGCAGTCAAGTGCCTTAGGCACTTAGCTACCAGAGCTTCCGTTTCCTTATATAGAATAATAATTATAATAATAATGGTACCTTCCTCATTGTCTCAAGTATTAAATGAGCACTCACTGTTAACTACTATGCTTCAGTGTGACTGTTGTTTTCAGAAGTTTTAGATAACATACTCAAAAATACAGAAAATCTGAATTTCTATGCAAAATGATATAGTCCATATCTATCTGCAGAGTTGTGCCAAGGGAGCAGAGAAATTGAGAACTTCCCAGGATGTCAAACTCTCAAACCAAAAAACCAAACCAAACTCACTGCCATTGAGTTGATTCCAACTCACAGTGACCTCCCTTGGGTTTCCAAGGTGGTAAATCTTTATGCAAGTAGATTGTCCAGTCTTCTTTCCACAGAGTGGCTGGTGGGTATGAACTGCCAACCTTCTGGTTAGCAGTCAAGTGCCTTACTCACTATGCCACCAGAGATCCCAGGGTTGGTAAAATATTACTGGGACTGCAGTAAGAGGGAAGGAAATGTGGTTACAAGAGTTCCGTTGGTGGGTGTATTGAATTTTAATGGTGGCATAGTGTCTAAGGCATTTGACTGCTAACCACAAGGCTGGTGGTTCAAACCCCCAGCCACTTCTTGGAAGCAAGGTTGGGCAATCTACTTCCATAGAGATACTGCCTCAGAAATCCAAGGAGAGGTCTCTATGCGTCGAATCGACTAGAGGGCAGTGAGTTTGGTTTTTTTGGTGAGGTACGTTAATATCAGTTTATCAAGGCAGTTGGATCAAGGGAGTGAGATATTCCAAGGGGCATGCTCAAGTAATGTTGTTGTAGGCTGCAATGGATTGGGCCCCATACACAACAGGATTGGAGTATTGTGATTCCTAGGGTTTTCACTGGCTGACTTTTGGGGTAGATCTCCAGGCCTTTCTTCCTAGGCAGTCTTAGTCTGAAAGCTCTGCTAAAATCTTTTCAGTATCACAGCAACACTCAGGCCTCCACTGACAGGTGGCAGTTGTGTTCAGGGTTGTAAGCAAGGGTAATGAGTGGCCAGGACAATCTCTAATTGGTACCCCCTTCTGAATTTGAGTGCCCAGGGGCAATCTCTGAGTTGCGACCCTCCTACCAAATTTCAAAATAAACGTATGTTGATAGTGGCTGTGTGTCAGCAGAAACACCTTCTCTCTTCTTGTCTAGTCCCCTGAGTCAGGCGCCTTTGAATGTCATTCCATGCCTTATCTGGTGCCCCACTGGACTTGTGACCATGAGAAAATGCCATCGTCTGCCCTCCTCCTTGTTATGCCTCTGGATGTCTAATGTGTTTGAAGGACATTGGGCCATACTTGGTTAATAGAAACTACTCAGTGGAGTCCCATTCATGTGGCACCAGGCATGGACCATAGCTGTCATACCTTAGATATGCCTTTGGGTGCATTGACTGGGAATTGAATATAGGCCTGTGCTCTTGCATGGATAGTGAGAATCACCACTTCCCTCTCAAGTAATGATAAAACCATTCCCCACGGAGTTGATTCCAGCTCATGGGCCCCATGTGTTTCCGAGTAGAGCTGACCTCCATGGGGTTTCCAATGGCTGGGATCTTTCAGAAGCAGATACAAGCCTTTCTTCTGAAGTATCTCTGGGTGAATTTTAACCAGCAACCTTTCAGTTAGTAGCCAAGTGCTTAACTGCACCTCCCAGGGAGTCCTCAAATAATGACAGATAGTTGCCAAGTCACTCTTATGGAAAGGGCCCAGGTAATGGTAGGGAGTTTTGCTTTGCTGATGCAAGTTTAAGCCAGTTTAGAGCAATAGTGGAAAGGCTTAGAGCACTCACAATGGTCTTTCTCTGCTTCTTCCAGCCCAAACACTTGGTCAGCCTCAGTATTTCCTGGAAAATAATGTCAAACTATATTTTCCCAGTTTTGGGCACTGATGTATTAGAACACCTGATGTATATGTTTAATGCCATAGACCAGTAAAATGGGAAAACTTGTAAATTGTATCAAGTTATGAGAACAGAGAAAATTTAATATAGAAAAATTTTAATGAGGTACATGAAAGGGTCAAAAGAGAATTCTGAAATATTGCAGAGGTAGCATTTACAGGAAATACTTAGGGCTAGGGTAACAAGGGGAAGAGGTGGAAATTACTAACACTTTGAATTCTTTAAGACACATCCTGTTAGCTGAAACTCACATCTCTGAGGAAAAGGTGTTGCTTAGCTAGTTCTAGTGTTTCTGAGTTTGGAGGGGGTCCTCGAAGAGGGTCCACTGGCCCAGCTGATGTTCATGTCTCTAGGGGTGGGGTGGAACTTGAAGAGACTGGTTCTGCAAAATGTTGGAAAAACCATAAACTGGGTTCAGCTGCTACTATGAAAAAGAATTGCTGCCCTGGGGTTGGAAGAATTGTTGCTGGAGTGTGCTCACAGGAACAGGAAGCAGCCTGTAAAGTCTCGCTTCCTCCTCCAGCTTTGCATCCTCTCTCTAATGTCCCCTTTTGGCAGATCCTAAGGAAATTGCCTGCTAACCAGAAGGCTGGTGATTCAAACCCACCAGCCACTCCTCAGAAAGAAGATTGGGCAATCTACTCCCTTAAAGATACCGCCTTGGAAACCCAAGGAGGGGTCGCTATGAGTTGAGACCAACTCAACGGGAGAGAGTGTTTTTTATTTTTTTAAGTTTAATAGGAGCAAGCTGCAGAATCATAGCTCCTGCATAACAAAGCAGGGAATACAGAAGGAAGGGCTGAGAGGCAGTTACTTAATAAGTGGCACAAAATATTGTGAAACACAGACAAGGGACATAGTGCATATTGGTGACTGTGTCTTGGGCAAGCACTTAGTGTCTGTTGTGTGTCACTGGACGTACATAGTCGAATTGGCCTGTCTCTGCCCTCAAGAAGGAGGGGTGGAAGCAGATATTTAGGATGTTGTTGTTAGGTGCCGTCGAGTTGTCTTTGATTGATAGCTACCCCATGCACAGCAGAACGAAACACTTCCTGGTCCCACGCCAGCTCTGCGATCCCTGCTATACTTGAGTCCATTGCAGTAGCCACTGTGTCAATCCATCTCGTTGAGGGCCTTCCCCTCTTTCATCGACCCTCCACCTTACTAAGCATGACATCCTCCAGGGAATGGTCCCTTCTGACAACATGACCAAAGTAAGTGAGATGAAGTCTGGCCATTCTCACTTCCAAGGAGCATTCTGGCTGCACTTCCTCCAGGACAGATCTGTTAGTGCTTTTAGCAGTCCATGGTACTTTCAGCATTCTTCACCAGCACCACAACTCAAAAGCATCAATTATTCTTCAGTCTTCCTTCTTCATTGTCCAACTCTCACATGCATATGAGGTGATTGAAAATATCATGGCTTGTGTCAGGTGCACCCTAGTCCTCAAGGAGACATCTTTCCTCTCTAGCACTTGAAAGAGGTCTTTTGCAGCTGACTTGCCCAGTGCTATACATCGTCTGATGACTGCTGCTTCCATTGGCATGGATTGTAGAACCAAGCAATGTGAAGTCTTTGACAACTTCAATCTTTTCTCCATTTATTGTGATGCTGCTTGTAGGTCCAGTTGTGAGGATTTTTGTTTTCTTTATATTGAGATGTAACTGGGTGGCTTATACATAGAGACACTTGTCTTGCCTTCTGGAGGCTAGCAGTCTAAACCACAGCCACACGGACGCCTTCTGAGGGCTCAGAGGGAAGCTGTCCCATGGCTGTCTCCTAGCTTCTGACAATCCTTCCCATTCTTTGGCTTGCAGCTGCATCTGCTTCCATCACCACGTCACTGTTCTTCCTCTTTCTCTACCTGTGTTTGTTCTCCTTTAGAAGATACCACTTAGATGGGATTTGGACCCACCCTTCTTTCCATATAACCATAGTTATCCAACTGAGAACATTTCTAAGATTCTATTTCCAAATAAGGTCACATGAACAGATACCAGGGGTTAGAACATCAACATATCTTTTAGGGGGACATAATTCAATTGGCAATACAAGGGAACATACAGAGGGGAGCCAAGTAACTAAGTAGTGAACCTAATATTATTTATTTCATAATTATATGCTGTTTAAGGAGTGTAATTATATGAAAATAGAAAAACAGCATCGGTTCTGATGGTTGCCAGCACAATTCTGAAAATTTTCCTTAAAATGTTCCAGTTTAATCTCTCCAGATTTGCCAAATTAGTGCATTTATGAATTTATTTTTTTAAAATAATTCTTATGCTGTAAAATTCAGGGTATTTCTTAATTATAGGAAAAAAACGATAGATTTAGTTTGCTGTATTATATCAAACCAAAACCAAACCCACTGCCATCAGGTCATTTCTGACTCATAGTGACTCCCAGTGGGTTTCCAAGGCTGTAAATCTTTATGGAAGTAGGTGGCCTCATCTTCCTGCCATGAAGCAGCTGATGGATTTGAACCACTGATCTGGTTAGCAGCCAACTGCCTTATCCACTACACCACTAGAGCTGCTTTGTTACTGTGTAGTGTTGCACAAAATAAGGAACTCTTTCATGATTCCTGAATAGTCCTGATACAAGCAAGGCACAGGTGATATTTTATAAAGATATTCCAAATATTTACTTTTATTTATTAACTTAGTCTACAAGTATTTGTTTTGTACGTATTATGTAAAGTGTGCCTGCTAGATTCTGGGAGAATGTAAACTGAATTTAGTAGATACAATTACTCATACTACATCATCTATTCCTATACTAGTTTCTTGCCAACAGAACCTTGAATTTGTTTGCATATTGGGAAGCAATGTACCCAGTCACAGAGGTGATTATGATTGACTTGAGATAGTTATAATAACCCTGTTCCCCTTTACCACTGGTTTTGGATGGGGTTTGTGATTAATTCTGGACAATCAGATTAAGGTGAATTCTGCTGGGACCTTCTAAAGATTTTCTTCCCTGATCAAATGTCCTTTGGGTATTCTTGTTTAAAGATATGACATTTGGCACTACGGCTGCTGTCTAAAAAATCTAAAGGGATAGAGTAAAAAGTCACACAGATGCCAACTGGAACCCAGTCATTGCTGACTTGTTGAATTGATCACCTTGTAACTGACTACCTTGTGACTTCCTTTTGTAATCATATCCTTGTCAATTAAGCCATTTTTAGTTGGGTGAGGTATTAATTGAAACCAAAGTAATCCATAATGATATTAATACTCTATCTTGCAGTCTTCTCATACACAAATGCCTACTTTTTTTAAAAAAATTTTATTGTGATTTGGGTGAAAGTTTACAGACAAATTCATTTTCCAAAAAGCAGTTCATACACATTTTTTTCTCATGGCATTGACTACAATTCCCCACAATGTAACAGGTCTCTTCCCACTTCTTCCTTGTAGTTACCTCTTCCCTGTGTTCTTCTCTTCCATGCAATCCCAACCCCTGAGCTATCTCCCTGTGCAAACACTGCCCTTCTGTTCTCCCACAATTGATCACTCCAAAGAGTTTATCTACCTGTTCATCCCATATGCCTGTCTATTGTTTGACTGGAAACCACAGGAGTGAGTTCAGTTCCCCCACTGAAGGGTAACTAGGGGCTATAGTCTCAGGGGTCTCATGAGGCTCTATCAGACCAGCAAACCTGTTTTTTTTTTTTTTTTTTT
>NW_006921763.1:5874601-5877498 GCF_000298275.1 Orycteropus afer afer
CAAAGAGTTAAAAGGATAATATTTAGTGCCTGTGAGAGTCAATGATATACACAGTGTTGAGCATTGTTTGGGAATAAATATATATTATTTCAGGAAGACTTTTAGCAATATATATTAAACTCTTAAAAATATCCATACATTTCAGCTGAGCAATTCTACTTAGAAATATTGATTCCAAAGAGAATCCTTAATGTGGAAAATCCTTATGTATAAAGGTTTTTATAAACAGCATTATTTATAAATATTGAGCAGTTAGAAGCAATCTAATTATTCAACACTATAGTAAATATAATATATTTTAATATACCCATATAATAAGATCTGGTTAGCAACCAAATGCCTTGTCCACTACACCACCAGAGTTCCTTCTCTTATTAACAACAACAACAATAAGATAAGGAGCTCTAGTGCGGTAGTGGAAAAGGCATTTTATTGCTAATCAGAAGGTCAGCAGTTCAAACCCACCTGCTGCTCTGGGGACGGAAGATGAGGCTATCTATTTCTATAAAGATTTACAGCCTCAGAAAACCATGGGGGTCGCTATGAGTTGGAATCCACCAAATGGCAGTGAGTTTGGTTTAGTTTTATAATAAACCAAAAAAGCCAAACTCACTCCCGTTGAGTCATTTCCGACTCACAGCGACCCCTCCTTGGGTTTCTGAGGCAGTATCTCTACAGAAGTAGATTGCCCAGTCTTCCATCCGAGGAGTGGCTGGTGGGTTTGAATTTCCAGCCTTCTAGTTAGCAATACTCAAATATTAAAAAAATTATGCAAATATAAAGTGTATGGCTATAGAGTTGTATATTATGAATGAAAGGCTATTTTTAATGTTAACAGAATCAAGATATGGAATTGTATATACTATATATAACAATGTCTTTATTACGAAAAAATGCCTGTGAACAACAGAAGGGGAGGGAATATAGCAAAGATTTTAGCAATGGTTTACTCCCAATATGAATGATCCTATTTTCTATGTATCTTTTTGTTTTTTCTAAATCTCCTGCAATAATATGTATTACTCTCATAATGAAGAAAATAAACAGTTTAAGAAAAAGTTTAACACTTTTCTTACAAGAACTATTTATCTATTTTTTTTTTTTTTTGGTGAAAACATTATTTTTATTTTATAAATATAGTGGTCCTGAGAGCTTACTTGAAAATTTACATTTCTAACCAACTTCCTTCTGTTGCCATAGGGTTGCTATGACTCAACGGCACCTTACAACCATAACCACCACCAATTTCCAGATGATCCGTGGGCAGTCTACGACAGAATGGCAAACTATTTTCTGTTCTGCTGACTTTTAGTTTACTCTAAATGTGAGTTAAAACCTATTGATTCAAATGTGCCATTTAAAAAATTTCATGCCTTTTATGCTCTTAAAGGAACTCTTTTGGTGCAGCAGTTAAAGTGCTTGGCAGCGAATCAAAAGGTTGGCAGTTTGAGTCCACCAGCTGCTCCTTGGGTGAAAGATGTGCCAAACTGATTCCATAAGGATTTATAGCCTTGGAAAGCCTAGGGGGCAGAGTTCTACTCTAGCCTATAGGGTCACTATGAATTAGAATCAACACCAGTGGATTTTTTTTTTCCTCTTAGTAAAATATCCATTTCCAATTCTCCCCACCTAAAGAATTAAATATGGCAGTTCTTTTTCAAAAGACAAGTGAGGTTCCTCTTTTCTCCTTAATCTGAGGTATTTGGAATTCTGAGAATTCAAAGCCAGAATTAACCATTAGCTTCTATTTTTTAAAGAGGATTTTCCAGTTGGTTTAACTTTTCATCTCTAAAACAAAAATCAAGTTTCTATGTGAAGCATTGATTCTATGGGCAAAATATTGAACGATGAAAGGAAACATCAAAAGAAGGTGAAAGGAATGCAAAGAGTTACTGTACCCAAAAGAATCAGTAGGTGTTCAGCCATTTCAGGAGGTAGCATATGATCAAGACTGATAGCATTGAAGGAAGAGGTCCAAGCTACCAGAAGGAAGTGGTGAAAACCAAGGCTTTGGGAATTGACAGAATATCAACTAGATGTTTCAACAAATGGAGGCAATGCTGGAAACATTTACTCTTTTATGCCAAGAAATTTGGAAAACAGCTATCTGGCCTACTGACTGGAAAAGATCCTTATTTGTGCCCATTCCAAAGAAAGGTGAGCCAATGTGGAAATTATAGAACAATATCATTAATGTCACCAAAATAAAAAACCAAACCCACTGCCAGCATGTTGATTATGACTCATAGTGACCCTCACTGGGTTTCTGAGGTGGTAAATCTTCATGGAAGTAGATCACCCCTTCCTTCCATGCAGTGACTTGTGGGTTAGAGCCACTGACCCTCTGGTTAACAGTCAAATGCCTTAAGCACTGCACCACCAGAGCACCAAGTAAAATTTTGCTGAAAATATTTTAAAAAGGTTACAGCAGTACACAGACAGAGAACCGCCAGAAATTCAAGCTGACAGAAGAGAACATAGAATGAAGGTTATCATTGCTGATGTCAGATGGATCTTGACTGAAAACAGAGGATATCAGACAGATATTAACTTGTGTTTTATGGACTATACAAAAGCATTTGACGGTGTGGATCATAACAAATATGGATAACATTGCAAAGAATGAGAATTCTAGAACACTTAATTGTGTTCATGAGAAACCTGTCCACAGACCAGGAGGCAGTCATTCAAACAGACAAAGGAATACTGTATGGTTTAAAATCAAGAAAGGTATATGTCTGGGTTGTATTATTTTACTATACTCATTCAATCTGTATGCTGAGCAAATAATCCAAGAGGCTGGGCTATATGATGAAGAATGTGGCATCAGGATTGGAGAAAGACTCATTAGCAACCTGTGATAAGAAGATGATACAAGCTTGCTTGCAGAAAGTGAA
>NW_006921763.1:5878143-5885572 GCF_000298275.1 Orycteropus afer afer
TGGTGCCTAAGGCACTTGACTGCCAACTGGAAGGCTGGTGGTTCAAACCCACCAGCCACTTCTCGGAAGGAAGGTTGGGCAATCTACTTCCATAGTGAAACTGCCTCAGAAACCCGAGGAGGGGTCGCTATGAGTTGGGTCCAGCTCAATGGCACATAACAACAACAACAGTGGTGTGGGGCATGTCAAGATATTCCTACTAAAGTGAAGGATAAGTTGTTACATTTGGCTTTCCCCACAACTAAAAATGAGGCACAACATCTGGTGGGCCTCTTTTGATTTTGGAGGCAACATATCCCTCATTTGTGTGTGTTGCTGTGGTATATTTATCAAGTGACTAAAAATGCTGCTAGTTTTGAGTGGGGCCCAGAACAACAGAAGGCCCTGCAACAGGTTCAGGGTGCCATGCAAGCTGCTCTGCTACTTGGCCCTGTGATCTGACTGATGCAATGATGCTTGAAGTGCCTGTGGCAGATAGAGATGCTGTTTGGAGTCTTTGGCAGATCCCTATTGGGAATCGCAGCACAGACACTTACGATTTTGGAGCGAAGCCCTGCCATCCTCTGCAGATAACTACTGTCCTTTTGAGAAACAGCTTTTGGCTTGTTAGTGGGCTTTAGTAGAGACTGAACACCTAACCATGGGCTACCAAGTCATCATGAGACTGAGCTGCCCATCATGAACTGGGTGTTGTCTGACCCACCACGTCATAAAGTTGGGTGTGCACAACAGCACTCCACCATTAAAGGGAAGTGGTATATAGGAGATCAGGCTTGAGCAGGACCTGGAGGCACAAGTAAGTTGCATGAGGAAGTGGCCCACATGCCTATGGTCTCCACTCCAGTCATATTACCTTCCCTCTCCCAGTCTGCACCTGTGGTGTCATGGAGAGTTCCTTATGATCACTTGACTGAGGATGAGAAAACTCATGCCTGGTTTACAGATGGTTCTGCATGATATGCAGACACCACTCAAGTGGACAGCAGCAGCACTGCAGCCCCTTTCTGGGACTTCTCTGAAGGATAATGGTGAAGGGAAATCCTCCCAATAGGCAGAACTTTGAGCTGTGCATATGGCTGTTCACTTTGCATGCAACAAGAAATGGCCAGATGTACGATTGCATCCTGATTCATGGGCTGTGGCCAATGGCTTGGCTGGATGGTCTGGGACTTGAAGGGAGCATGATTGGAAAACTGGTGACAAGGAGGTATGGGAAAGAGTTACATGGATAGGTGTCTCTGAATGGGCCAAAGGAGTAAAGATATTTGTGTCTTATGTGAATGCCCACCAAAAAGTGACTTCGGCAGAGGAGGACTTTAACAATCAAGTGGATAGGATGACAAGTTCTGTGGAAACCAGTCCTCCTTTTTCCTCAGCTGCTCCTGTCATTGCCCAATGGGCTCATGAACAAAGTAGCCATGGTGGCAGGGGTGGGGGTTATGCATGGGCTCAGCATCATGGACTTCCACTTATCAAGGCTGATTTGGCTACTGCCACTGCTGAGTGCCCAATGTGCCAGCAACAGAGACCAACACTGAGTCCATGATATGGAACCATTCCTCGGGGTCATCAGCCAGCAACCTGGTGGCAAGTTGATTACATTGGACCTCTTCCATCATGGAAAGGACAGCATTTTGTTCTTACTGGAATAGATACTTATTCTGGATATGAATTTGCCTTCCGTGCATGCAACGCTTCTGCCAAAACTACCATTCATGGACTTACAGAATGCCTTATCCACCATCATGATATCCCACACAGCATTGCTTCAGATCAAGGGATTCACTTCACAGCAAATGAAGTATAGCAATGGGTCTATGCTTATGGAATTCACTGGTCTTAACTTGCTCCCCATCATCCTAAAGCAGATGGCTTGATAGAATGATGGAATGGCTTACTAAAAGTGCAATTATGGTGCCAACCAGGTGTCAATACCTTGAAGGGTTGGGGCAATGTCCTCCACAAGACTGTATATGCTCTAAACCATGTCCAATATATAGTGCTGTTTCTCTGATAGCCAGCATTCACAAGTGCAGGAACCAAGGGGTGGAAACAAGAGTGTTAGCACTCACTATTACCCCTAGTGACCTACTCTAAAAAATTTTTGCTTCCTGTCCCTGCTGCCCTACACTCTTTGAGTCTGGAAATCTTAGTCCCAAAGGGAGGAACACTCCCACTTGGAGACACAATACTGATTGCATTGAACTGGAAGTTAAGAATGCCACCTGGCCATTTTGGCTTCCTCAAGCCCCTGGAACAACAGACAAAGAAGGCAGTTACTGTACTATCTGGTGTGATAGACCCTGATTACCAAGGAAAAAGTGGATTGATATTACATAATGGAGGTAAAGAAGAATATGTCTAGAGGCAGAACTAAAGACCTAGTCAAGGGGCCTTCACCCAGTCCCTAGAGCTGAAACTTCAAACTTGAACTTGTAGCCCCTAAACTGTAAGAGAATCAATGCCAGTTTCTTAAAGTTATCCACTTGTGGTATCTTCCGTTACAGCAACACTCGATAACCAAAACAGCTTATATGTTGCAAGGTTGCTGAACCTGTTTCAGCAGAGCTTCAAGACTAAGATAAACTAGGAAGAAAGGCCTGATGATCTACTTTTGATAATTTGCCAGTAAAACCTTATGAATCATTAGGGTCCAATCCACAAGTGAGTTAGTGATGGTGCAAGACTGGGTATCACTTCCTTCTGTTGTGCATACGGTCACCATGTGTTGGGACTGATTGGATAGCAACTATCAACAACAAAACAGCAACATGCTATCATAATTATTGTTGTTAGGTGCCATTGAGTCAGCCCCAACTCATAGTGACCCTATGTACAACTGCACAAAACACTGCATGATCCTGCACCATCCTCACAATATTTGCTATGCTTGAGCCCATTGTCATAGCCACTGTGTCAATCCATCTCATAGCAGGTGTTGCCCTTTTATGATGACCCTCTACTTTAACAAGCAACCTATAATGATAGCATCCTTTATTTAGGAATTTGTCGCCTCTAGTTTTCTTGATTAAATATTATACTCTTACTTTCTTCTTAGTTACTAGAAATCCACCAGGTCATCTATGGAAGTCCAGTGTTCATCCAATTGAGTCCTATTGGATAGGTCATAATACAAGCCTACACAATTTCTTTCTCTAAATGTATGATCCATATGAATTGACCATGAAGATATATCTAAAGACATCAAGTGAAGGAGTTTGGAGATTCAGGCCAATTTTATTCATGCCTCCTCCCTCTGCTAAGCATATAATTGCTCCCATCTTTGATTAATACGATCTTCAGTATAATATACCCAGTCATCTAATTTTTCAAAGTTATCTGTTCCTCCACCATTTACATATCAGAGAGTATACTGTAGAAAACTGTAACATTTTATTTTCAAGATTAGGAGAGAGAATCTACTTCAGGAGACTAAGAGAAACCAAATAGAGTGGGGTATGCATTTGTTCCATTATAGTCAGTTGTGATAAATATAATATTTCTTAATTTTTCTACAGTAGCTATGATGAATTCAGTCCCAACTTTGTAAGGAAAATCATCTCCAATCATTTTAAGAAATCCTTTCCATTTTAAGAAGACCAGGGCATTTGAGGACAGCTTCTGGTCTTGGGAGCTCTGGTGGCCTAGTGCCTAAGGTATTTGACTGCTAAGCAGAAGGCTGATGGTTCACACCCACCAGCCACTCCTCAGAAGGAAGATTGGGCAACCTACTTCCATAGAGACACTGCCTCAGAAACCCAAGGAGGGATCGCTATGAGTGGGATCCAACTCAATGGCAATGAGTTTTGTACCTCTGTGTATTCCTTTCATCTTCTTTTGATGCTTCCTGCATTGTTTATGAGAGCTCTGGTGACCTAGTGCCTAAAGTATTTGACTTCTTACTAGAAAGCTGGTGGTTCAAACCCACCAGCCACTCCTTGGAAGGAATATTGGGCAATCTACTTCTGTAGAGATACCACCTTGGAAAACCAAGGAGGGGTTGCTATGAGTCAGAAATGACTTGATATTTTGCCCATAGGATCCTTCAATATTTCAATTCAAAGTTTGAATTTTTTTCTGCAGCTCTTTCAGCTTGAAAGATGCAGAATGTGTTCCTCCCTTTTGGTTTCTAATTCTAGATCTTTGCACATTTTCTTATAATTCTTTACTTTATCTTCTTGAGCCTCCCTTTGAAATCTTCTGTTCAGTTTTTTATTTAATCATTTCTTCCATTCACACTTTTCACAAGCAAGTTTCAGAGACCCTTCTGACATCCATTTTGATCTCTTCTTTCCTTCCTGACTTTAATTACCTTCAGCTTTCTTCATGTATGATATTCTTTATGTCATCCCACAAATAATCTGGTCTTCTGTCAATGTTCAATGCATCACATCTATTCAGATGATCTTTAAATTCAGGTGGTATATAATCAAGGTCATATTTTGGCTCTTGTGGACTTTAAAAAATTTTCTTCAGCTTTTACTTGAACTTTCACATGAGCAATTGATGCTCTGTTCCACAGTCAGTTCCTGGCCTTGTTTTGATTGATGTTTTAGGTTTCTCCATTGCTTCTTTCCACAGATGTAGTCTATCTGATTCCTGTGTATTCTGTCCAGTGATGTCCATGTGTACAGTCATCATTTATGTTGCTGAAAAAAAGATATTTGTAATGAGTAAGTTGTTAGTTTGATAATGATAATTATCATTAGTTAGTGTGATAATTCTATCATGACATTTCCAGCTTCATTTCTATCACCAAGGGCATGATTTTTCAACTACAGATACTTTGTTCTAGCCTTCACATTCCAATCACCGGTAACTATTTGTACATTTTTATTGCATGTTTGGTCTATTTCAGACTCCAGAAGTTGGTAAAAATCTTCAATTTCTTTGTCTTTGGCTTCAGTGGTTGGTGTGTAAATTTTAATAATAGTCATATTCATTGGTGTATGGATATTATCCTATCATTGACAGCATTGTGCTTCAGGATACATCTTAAAATGTTCTTTTTCATGATGAATGCAATGCCATTCTTCTTGAATTCATCAAGAAGCATAGAAGACCACATGATTGTCCAATTCAAAATGGCCAATACCAGTCCATTTCAGCTCATTGATGCCTTGGATATCTACCTTTAAGTGTTCCATTTCATTTTGGACAACTTCCAATTTCCCAAGATTCATACTTTGTATATTCCATGTTCCAATTATTAAAGTATTAATGTTGTTATTGTCCACTACCATCAAGTCACCCCCCAACTGTTGCCAACTCATGTGCTACTGTGTAGAACTGCTCCATAGAGTTTTCTTGGCTGTAATTTTTTCAGTAGCAGATATCCAGACTTTTTTCTGCTGGATGGGCTTGAAATATCAACCTTTTTAGTTAACAAGCTATAGTGAACCACGTGCATGACCCATTCTCTTGCTTCCCCTCTATTAGCATTCACAGATTTTTGCTAGAAATTGAGACACTGAGTCCCACTTTATACTAGAGACTTTTTCTCTAATCCCTTATTCCTGAAAGCAAGATGGAAGACAACCTTATTGTTGTATTGTAGTTGTTTAACCTGAAAGTGTGTGCCTATTGGGTTTCTTAGTGTTATGTACAACCAAAAGTTACAAGAACCCAAAGCACATCTGTAACCAATACTGAAACCCAAGAAACAATCCTCTCTCTCATAAGACAGACATTAAAATGTTCATCTGGACATTAAAATGTCCAGCCACTCAACAGATACTTATATCAGTAACAATAAATCAGGAAAATAATTTTAGAAAATTACTGTAAACAGTCATTAATTCTAAGTTCCACAAGAAGATGAACAAATGTATCATGGGAGGTCATAGGAGAGAATTCTATCATGTGCTAGGCAAGGAAAGAGAAGACTAAGGGTTGGGAAGATTCTTTAAAGAAAGTGACATTTGAACTGGATTTTGAGGAATATGTGACAATGGCTTGCCACATTTTATCTGCCTTAACAGGGTAAGGAATAGATTCATTTGCAACATTAACAATGGCTCACTCTAACAGTGACTGTCAACAGCTATAATAGAATCATCCAGGAAGAGAGTAACATTGATACCTTGAAAACAAATTCATCTATTCACTCATTCACTCACTCGCTCAACCCCACATACTCATTTAGAGAATCACTAATGTAAGGGAAAGAGATTATGTAAAAAGCAGAGATATATGTTTATTTTTCCTCATTGGACTTCAGCACAGAATTATAGTCTGAATGGTTAGGACTAAAAGATGAAAATTTATATAATGATAATATTCAAATTCACAATAGGCTATTTTTCACAACTGTACACTGAATGACTTTATGTGCTAGTCATTCTGATCATGATCTTACATATCCTACTGTGCTTCTCTCTTTTTTACCTTTGTCAGTCTACAAGATCTAAAGGGACCAGAGTTAATAATTGCATAACTACCAAGAAGAAAACAGGCTGTCCCTGGCTTTCAGAATTGGAAAGGATCTAAGTTAATACAATGAATTCTCAATTTATACATTGATTGAGTTCTGTGTGAGGAAGTTGGTTGGATACTGCCTAAGATACAAGAGAGAGGTAAAATGTGATATTCATTTCAATGTTCCTTGCATGGAAGATTATAATCTAGTTGGGAATATAAGATATAGATCTGTAAAAGACTTACTACGTCACTGTGCAACATGGTATTCAAATAAATGTCAAAATGAATTTTAGATGGTTTAAGTACTACAGCCTTAAAATATATTTCAAATGTCACTTTCTCTAAAGAATCTTCCCAAGTACTAAGGAGCTTTGGTGGTGTAGTGGATAAGGCACTTGACTGCTAACCAAAAGTTTGGTGATTCAAGCCCACCAGCCACTCCCTGGAAGGAAGATGTACGATCTACTTCAATAAAGATTTACAGCCTCAGAAACCCAATGGGGGTTGCTATGAGTTAGAAATGACTTGAGGGCAATGACTTTGGTTTTTGATTTTGTTAAGTACTACAGAGGGAAACTATTGAGGGCATGAGCAATAGAAGACTCATGGGAAAGGGCATAAATTACTACTTGAACAATGGATAGTAATGAAATAAAAAGGAGAAGAATTTGTATACAATCAGGGAGAATACAGTTGAAAAAACCTGAGTCAGAAGAATTGTTCCTATAAATTAGGAGAAACAGAGAGTAATGGAGAAGTAAAAAATAAGGGTGGGAACAAATTATTGAAGGCATTTAAGAACCATGCCCAGGAATTTGGGATGTTTTCCTGTAGTCAAGAAAATGTTGCTGATATCTTCTAAGACAAAGCAGAATATGAAGAATTTTGTTTTGTTTTGTTTGTCTTTAGGCAAATTTTCCTGTACTAATTGGGAGCTCTGGTAGCGTAGTGCCTAAGGCACTTGACTGATAACCAGAAGGCTGGTGGTTCAAACCCACCAGCCACTCCT
>NW_006921763.1:5885672-5889932 GCF_000298275.1 Orycteropus afer afer
ATTGGGAGCTCTGGTAGCGTAGTGCCTAAGGCACTTGACTGATAACCAGAAGGCTGGTGGTTCAAACCCACCAGCCACTCCTTGGAAGGAAGATGAGGCAATCTACTTTCGTAGTGATACTGCCTCAGAAACCCAAGGAGGGGTCGCCATGAGTCAGGTCCGACTCGGCGGCACATAACAACAACAACAACAATGGATGAAATTAAAATGAAAAATTGAAGAAGAATAGCATCACATTCATTGTCAAAAAGAACATTTCAAGATCTATCCTGCAGTACAATGTTGTCGGTGATAGGATAATATCCATATGCCTACAAGGAAGACCAGTTAATATGACTATTATTCAAATTTATGCACCAACCACTGAAGCCAAAAATGAAGAAATTCAAGTTTTCTTTTTTCACCAACTTATGCAGTCTGAAACTTACCAATCATGCATTGGTAATTGCTGTTGTTGTTGTTGTCATGTGTGTGATTGGAATTCAAAAGTTGGAAATAAAGAAGCATTAATAGTTGGAAAATATGGCCTCAGTGATAGAAATTGAAGCAGAGAATGCGCAATAGAATTTTTCAAGACCAGTAACCTATTCATTGTAAACACCTTTTTTCAATAACACAAATGGTGACTATATACTTGGACCTTGCCAGGTGGAATACATAGGAGTCAAATTGAATACATCTGTGGATAGAGTTGATGGAGAAGCTCATTACCATCTGAATCAACTGCCAATTGCAGATATGTAAGTTTAAGTTGAAGCTGCAGAAAATTAAAAAAGTCCATGAGAGCCAAAATATGATCTTATGTATATCTCACCTGAATTTACAAACCATATGAAGAATAGATTTGACACATTAAACATCAATGACCAAAGACCAGATGAGTTGAGGATGACATCAAGAGCATCATACATGAAGAAAGCAAAAGGCCATTAAAAAGACAAGAAAGGAATAAAAGACAAATTGAAAGTCAGAAGAGCAACTGAAACTTGCTCATGAATGAAGTGTAACTAACTGAACGGAAGGAATGATGAAATAAGAGAGCTGAACACAGATTTCAAAGGGTAGCTCAAGAAGGCAAAGTGAAGTATTTTAATGAAATGTCCAAAGACCTGGGGGTAGAAAATGAAAGGGAAGAACTTGCTTGTCATTTCTCAAGCTGAAAGAACTGAAGAAAAATTTCAAGGCTTGAGTTGAAATACTGAAGGATTCTATGGGCAAAATATTGAACGATATTGGAAGCATGAAAAAAAAAAAAAAATGAATATACAGAGTCACAAGCACCAAAAAGAATAGGTCAACACTGGGTTCTTAAAAGCTTGTGAGCAACCATCTAAGATGCAACTATTGGGGGTAGTTCAAATGAAGTCTCATCAGTAATCAGCACACTAATTCCATCTAGCATCTTAGTGCTTGAAAAACTAGGCACAGCAGTTTGAATTAGGGATTCTGGTGCTCTGAACAGCTCACTGAGTCAGAGTGCACCAAACTCAGGGGAGTAGAATTAGAAAGGAGAAAAGGATAGGGGAAAAAATAATAAGATCAGGAGATCTACCCTGCAGAGCGCTGACAGGCAGCCAAGAAAGGCCATCAGAGACCTCCCTGGGGGAGCGTCAACCCACAGGCAGGAAAGGCCATCCAAGACCTCTCTGGGTTAAGGAAGAAGACACACCACACTAGCATATCAGCGACCACACCAACATACCAGTGATCACCCCAAGGATCTACCTTCAACACCTGATTTTATCTGTAACTTGGGTTGGCTAGGTGCAAACGGGCACATCCAACATTGCTGAAACCCAAGCACAGAGTCCATTGGTGCTGCAAGAGAGTGGCCTGGGGAGGTGCCCCCGCAGTGGATCACCAATCAGGCTTGGGTCAGCTTAGTGGCACTGAGGGGCCCACGCTTGCCTTTGTCAGTAATATTGGGACCACAGGGTGTTAGCAGACACTGGCCTGACTCCAGCACCACTGAAACCTAGTGGATCTTTGCCACCACAAGTGGGAAGACACAGAGAGGAACTCCTGGCGATGGATTGTGGACCCGGGCAGTTGTCTTGGGTCGGCTTTTTGGCACCGAGGGGCCTCAGGAGCAGGGTTTTTATGTGTATCTGAGCCTGGCAGAAAGTGGTGACCTCCTAACAACTGGAGTCTTTGCTGAAATTGAGCTGTGGGCCTGTGAATAACAGTACAATGTCATCATTAGCAGCCTGCTCAAAGCACAAGAAACCACTCCTAGCAACGGGGAGATTTGTTTCTTCCTTCCTCTCTCTGCTCTCATCTTCTCTGCCAATATCCTCACTCATCCAATAGAAGAAACAACATTCAGCCACCATAGTACCTCCCGGTTTGAATTCTAAACCCCCTTAATGACACACAGAAACCCATATCCACATTCCACACAGTGATCCCACCATCACAAAGCAAGCTGCAGAGCAACCCAGAATACCTGAATTAATGACTAAAAAAATAAAATACACCAGCTTCACCTTTTCAAGATATTAAATCATAAAACCAAGACAAAACAAATCAATACATAGCCAACAGTTAAAGACAACTTCAAGATGTCTAGGAAACAACAGGCAACCTCAAATCAAACTAAAAAACAGGACAAGGCATTAGAAGCAAAACCACAAACAAAGGTCTCATTAAACTAGAGGAAGAGGAGGTGATCAAATTATCTGAGAAAGAATTTAGAAGATATGTTTATAGAGCTTTACAAGAGCCTAAGCAAACCCCAAACAGAAGCAAGGGGAACACAGAGAGTTGGCTGGAAGAACTCAGGAAAATCATTCAAGAACAAAATAACAAGAGTAATGCACAATGAGAACTCATACAAAAACAGCAGTTAGAAATCCAGAAGATGAATACCAAAACTACAAAATTACACAACACAGTGGAAACACAAAAGAGTAGAATAGAGCTGGCTGAAGGATGCATATCCCAACTAGAAGACAAATCCCTAGACACTAGCCTGTATGAAGAAACATCAGAACAAAGATTTAAGAGAAATGAACAGGACCTAAGAATTATATGGGATGACATGAAAAAAACAAACAACATAAGACTCATTGGAATTCCAGAACAAGAAGAGGTGAAAAATAAAAAACACCGAGAAAATTGTGGAAGACCTGTTAATAGAAAACTTCCCCCATATCATGGAAGAAGAAAAGATATTTGTCCAAGAAGCTCATAGAACCCCACAAAAGATAGATATCAAGAGAAAAACACTGAGGCATATTAAAATCAAACTCTCCAAAACCAAAGACAAAGAAAAAATTTTGAGAGCTGCCTGGGACAAAAGAAATATTATTTATAATAATCAAACAGTTAGGCTTAGCTCTGATTACTCAGTAGAAACCATGAAGGCAAGAAGGCAATGGGATGACATATATAAAACACTGAAGAAAAAGAATTTCCAGCCAAGAATCCTACATCCAGCCAAATTATCTATCAAATATCAGGGCAAAATCAAGGCATTCTCAGACAAACAGAAATTAAGGGATTTTGTGAAAACCAGACCAACCCTACAAGAAATGCTTAAGGAAGTCCTTCTAATAGAGAACCTACAACAGAGATCAACAAAATCAGGATACATGGATCAACACTAAAACCAAATCAGAAATAGAAACTCAAAATAAGACCATAAAACATTGCACACTAAAAACCAAGGAAGTCAGTCAATCAGCACATGACAACAGCAACTAAACTAACTATTAGAGGGAATAAAACTTCTAGGTACAAACTTCCAAATGGAGAAGGATACAGGATGATGATGTCACAGAATGCACTGTTCTAAAAATGTAGAGACAAGAATATACTCCAAGGTAACTACAGAGAAAATTAACAATCCCTTAACCAAATCCAGAAGGTTGGAAAACATATGGGTTTTATAAGCACTAAACTCACAATAAAGAAGAAAAGAGAGGAAACATTAGGCAACAAACTGAACTCAGCACAGAAAAGTATATGGACCAAGGACAACAACTACACGACAAAAAAACACAATAGAATGACAGCAATCAATTCATACCTATCACTAATTATACTCAATGTGAATGGACTAAAGGCACCTATCAAGAGAAAGAGAATGGCAGACTGTATAAGAAAAGAAGACCCTAATCGTAGACATACCTAATTTCATAGATTAGGTATGTCTATGAAATAGGGAGTGTATCCAAGATCATATATAGGGTTGGCAGACAATGGTCCTATAAGTTTATGTGAATGATCAGAATTCCCAGGTGTATAGTAGAGCTGACA
>NW_006921763.1:5890642-5896474 GCF_000298275.1 Orycteropus afer afer
GGAGGAAGTGGGAGGGGAGCTGTTGCATTGTGGTAAACTGTGGTCAATGACATGACAAAGTACACGTGAACTGCTGTATAGAAAGTGAATTTGCTTTGTACATCTTCACCCAAATCACAGTAAATAAAAAAAAAATAAATAAAAGAAGACCCATCGATATGTTGCCTGCAAGACACCCACCTTAGACACAAAGATAAAAACAAATTAAGAGTTAAGGGATGGAAAAAAAATATACCAAGCCTATGTAACCAAAAAAGAGCAGGAGTGGCAATATTAATTTCTGATAAAATAGACATTGTGGTAGTTCAGTTTGCATGTCAACTTGGCTGGGCCTGGTTGAGTGGCTGGGCAGCTGGTGGTAGTTATTCCGATAATGAGACTGGCAATCAACTCCATGGTAGGATCCACCACAAGCAGCTGAGTAGCTGCCTTTGGGATGTGGTCTGCTTCCTGTATATAAGGAGAAGCCTTGGGAATAGTCTTTAGTTTATGACACCTTGAACGCTGCATGTAGCCATGTCATTGTTCAGCAGTCTGCCATGCTCTGCTGACCTTGGGACTTACAATGGATTTGAATTAATGGCCTGCTGTGTGATTTGGTAATATCGGGACTGTGCCTTTTTACTTGTCAACCTTGGGCTTGGCAGCCTCAACACCCAGCAGGTGTCTGAATGAAGAAAAGCTTCTAGCTTCAGTGGGCTGGGAGCTGGAGGCAGAGGTGAAGCCCAAGGTTGAGGGGCTTTCACCCAATCCCTAGAGCCTGACACTTTGAACTCAGATTTAAGGCCTCCAAACTGTAGGAGAATAAACTTCTGTTTGTTCAAGTCATCCCATTTGTGGTATATTCTTGTGAGAGTGGTGCTAGGTAATCAGAACAGAATATGGTATCAGGAGAGTGGGGTGCTGCTCTGACAGATACCTAAAATATGGAAACAGGAGTGGAGTGCGTTCTTGACCTGAGACCCTGGCAGAGAGACCCCAGCATATGGCATGAGAGATGGCAGCAGCACAACCGAGAGACTGGCATGAGAGACGTCAGGAGCAGAGCCAAGAGACCAGCATTAAACAGCAACAGGCTTACCATGCCATGGCTTCCTGGTAGAGTGAATTGCCTTTGGGCATTAATTGGTAGAAAAGACCGGGTTGAAATGGAGTAGCAGGTTGGCTGGCCTATGGAGCAAGAAAGCTGAGTGTTTTTTGGGCAGAAAGATTTTTTGCGGAGTGGGTTGCCTTTGGCATTAATCAGTAGACGTGGAGAGACTAAGGAAGTGGGAAGCAGAGCTTCTTCAGCCTCAGGGTAGGACCATGGCCTTTGGGGATGGATCCATCATAGCCCCCTAGGTTTCAAAGAGTTAGACCTTCACCAACTTGGTTCTGGAGTGTGGGGCTGCTCATTCCTGTGAACTAGTGGGATGAAGCCATAGCTGCTGCCCAAGTGTGAGGTGGCAGGGCTGCCATGCCCAAGAGGGAGAGGAATGGGCCCATCAAGCCAAGGGAATGAGGTCACCACTTAGAGGAACTAGGGGACTGGAGCCACCCAGTGAGAGAGATCTGTACAGATGCCACCCAATGAAGATCTGTACAGATGCCAAGTTGACAAGGAGTGGAATTGTGGTAGTTCAGTTTGTATGTCGACTTGGCTGGGCCTGGTTGAGTGGCTGTGCAGCTGGTAGTAGTTATTCCCATGATGAGACTGGCAATCAGCTCCATGGTGGGATCTACCACAAGCAGCTGAGTAGCTGCCTTTGGAATGTGGTCTGCTTCCTGTATATAAAGAGAAGCCATGGGGATAGTCTCTAGGTTATGTCACACTTGGACCCCACATGTAGCTGTGTCATTATTCAGCAGCCTGCCATGCTCTGCCAACCTTGGGACTTACAATGGACTTGAATTAAAGGCCTGCCGTGTGATTTGGTAATATCAGGACTGTGCCTTTTTACTTGTTAACCTTGGCCAGCAGCTGTCTGAGTGAAGAAAAGCCTCCAGTTTCTGTGGGCTGGGAGCTGGAGGCAGAGGTGAAGCCCAAGGTCGAGGGGCTTTCACTCAATCCCTAGAGCCTGGCACTTTGAACTCAGACTTAAAGCCTCCAAACTGTAAGAGAATAAACTGTTTTTTCAAGCCATCCCATTCGTGGTATATTCTTGTCAAAGTTGCACTAGATAACTAGAACAGTCATGTTGTTAGAAGGAACTAGTCCCTGGAAAAGAATAACATTCTTGGTAAAGTAGAGAGTCATTGGAAAAGGGGAAGATCCTCAATGAGATGGCTGCAATGGTAACTCAAGCACAGCAAGGATTGGGCAGTGTTTCATTCTGTTTCTGTGGGTTAGAGTGGACTCAAACCCATTGCCATCTAGTCGATTCCAACTCACAGTGACCCCCATTGGGTTTCTGAGGCAGTAAATCTTTATGGAAGTAGATTGCCCTGTCTTCCTTTTGCAGAGTGAATAGTGGATTTGAACTGCCAAACTTCTGGTTAACAGTCAAATGCCTTAGGCACTGCACCACTAGAGCTCCTTGTAGCAGACTCTATGGTACCTAAAAACAACAACAACATCAACTGATGCTGGCTTGGTAATCTAGGAGTTTATTAGGAAGCTTGATGGTCCTCTTCTCACTAGGAAAGTATTTCAGTCAACATGTCCAATATGGACAGCATAGCTAGAAAGCATCTTTTTGGAAGGTTGAGCTAGCTGTTCTGGAGAGTGTTTCCCTTTTTAGTAGGCTTATTGGTTGGAAAAAGTGTATGGGTGGTGCAAATAGTTAACGTGCTTAGCAGCTAACTGAAATGTTAGTGTTTGGAGTTCACCCAGAGGCACCATGAGAAAGTCCTGGCAATGTATTTCCAAAAAAATCAGCCATTGAAAACCCTATGGAGCACATTTCTACTCTGACACACATAGGGTTTACATGAGTCAAGATTGACAGCAACTGTTTTTTAGTGTTTGTTTGAAATTGTACCCAGTTGCTTCATGACTCATTCCATTCCAACTAAGAGATACACCTGTTTAAAGTTCAAATCAACTTAACATCATAACAAAAAAGTTTAGAGTCAATGATAAGCTTCTAATAATTGCTAACACTTGTGCTTACTATATGTAAGACATTCTTCTAAACAGTGTGTAAGTATTAACATATTTAATTTACCAAGTAGGTAGTTTTTAACATCATTTGGTGTAAGAGGCAAGTGAGACAGAGAATTCAAATAATTTGCCCAAAGTCATTTAGCTAGTAAGTGTCAGAGGTGGGATTTGAATCCAGGCATGTATTCCACAGTCAGTGCATTGTTATGTTGTACAGTTGATTTTCCACTGAATTAAGCTGGGAGAAGCCAGACTGCAGGGATGTTCTGGGTATTTCCTCTAGCTACAGTGTTGTTTCCAATGTTGAGATTTCCTAATTATGTGGTCATTTCCCCCTACTAGTTTGCATAACTAGGGTCAGGTCAGAAAAAAGAGCTATCTGGGGCTCTAATTCATAAAGAAATGCTAAAATCTCACTGGCTGGAACAGGAAATTTGGTGTTCATTACTTCATGGTTCTATAAATAATTCCTTACAGAACTAGACAAAATGTATGTTGTTCCTGCTTTCTCCCAGTGAATATACAGGGCTGACAAATGGAAATTTTAAGAGTTTCTTCTTAGATATCTTCTTATCTCTGTTGTATTTTTGGGATCCATATGCATATCATGCTGTGATGTCCACTCTTAAGCCAGTCACTGACGGTTTTCTGAAATCAGCAGTCATAGCTGAAATTCTGAAATAGGTGTAATGCCATTTGATGACAATGAGTGGCCTAATTTACTATAAAAATTTTGCATCTTTTAGCATGTCTCCCAAGACTTCATCTGGTTTGCAAATTGCAAAAGAAGACTGAAAAGAGATCAAGAATTACAGAAAGTAGGAAATATTTTAACAGCATGAGCATCTGAAGAAAAAGGAAAGGTACAAATATTTCTTGAACACTTATCTGTAACTCCAGTGTTATAGTCTACACTGATCCTTAATAAGTGAAATATTAACACATATAACAATATGAAGGAGCTCTGCTGGTACAGTGGGTTAGGCGTTTGACTGCTAACAAGTAGGTCAGAGGTTCAAATGTACCAGCTTCTCTGTGGCAGGAAGATGAGGCCATCTACTTCCATAAAGATTTACAGCCTTGAGAACCCTGCAGGGGTTGCTATGAGTCAGGATTAACTCAATGGCACTGGGTTTGGTTTTTATTTTTATAACAATTATGAGTAACAGAAAAACTGTGTGCAGGAAGAATTTCCCAAATGAAAGTCAATGTTATTTTAGGTTTAATGCATGCAATAAGAATTTGATTTTGAAAATGGAGAAAGTATATCTTAGAATATCAATTTCTTTCCAGTGCCACTAAAAAGTGTTGGACAAATTTTTAAAGAATTGTGTTGTGCAGGGCACACAATGTGTACAGGGTGGCCCTAATGGTGTGTGTGATCCTTTATCCCAGATTCTGATTGTACACCTTGGTATATTCAATACATTTTCTTGAATGCATGCATAAATGAATTATTGAAATGAAATAGAGTTTTACAATTTTGATATGTAGAGTTGTTCCTGTTTGGTATATCTTGGAGAATTGACTATGTGTACCACATAAATTTTTTTTCCTAATTTTGCCATTTAATGAGGAAAAGATGGAGTCCCTGGGTGGTACAAATATAGTTTACACACTCTGCTGCTAACTGAAAAGTTGGTGGCTCAAGTTGACCCAGAGGTGCCGCAGAAGAAAAGCCTGGTGATCTACTTCCAGAAAATCAGTCATTGAGAATGCTATGGAGCATGGTTCTACTCTGACACAGATCTCCGTGAATCAGGTCGACTTCATGGCAACTAATTAACTGATATGGAAGGCAGAATACATTAATTTGGCTGAAGGGGAATATCTCTGGAATTTTTTCTTTATTATGTTGGGGCACCATCTTATAATAGAACTTCTTTCAAATAGCTGTGAGTTTTAAGAAATTGAAGCCAAACGTGGTATATATACTTAGAAGGACAGGGTGCTATTGAGGAGTTTTGAGTTGAGTGTTTAAAGACACATTTTTATTTTCCATATACAAGTCATAGAAAAAAATTTTAGGATTATATATATGTATATATATATATATAGGAAGTGCAAATAAAGCCTTGATGCTTTGAAGTCTCTAGTGATTTAATTAATGATTATTTAATCCCCTAAACATAGATAAGTGGGTTGGTAATTTGCTTTCATCTTTCCTGTAGATCTAGCATTTCACCATTTTATCAGTTCGGATGTTTTTATAGACTCTAAAGTTTAACAATGCAAATAATTCACACTTGAAATTTTTTAGTGGCATGTATTGTCAAGGGTCTGTGGAGCCTGAAGGACAAAAAGTACAACACAAACCAGTTTTTAAAAGTATCCTGAGAACATTTTGTTTTATGAGGGTTATGGTTAATGAGCATAACTCTCACAAGAGCTTTTAAGATTTCTTTACCTATAAAAAAGGTAGAGCCCTCCCTTCAATTATGCTTTGGCAGGGAATGGAGGGGAAGGATGTACAAATCAAAAGCCTTTTGTATCTCTGTAAATGTTTTGTCTGCTGTAAAAATAAACAGATATTATTCTCATCAGTGAATGTTTAAGGCCTCAAAACTTAATATTAAAGAACAAAACAAAACAACTAAGCTTCCATGTGCTGTCCTCTTTGACTCTTGAGCTTGTTAGAACTTGTGATCATGTAATTATTCTTGTATTTATCAATTCTTTGTGGTCTTCACCAGCACTCTTTTTTTTTTTTTATTAGGATTTGGGTGAAGATTTACAGAGTAAATTCACTT
>NW_006921763.1:5902359-5915418 GCF_000298275.1 Orycteropus afer afer
TTTTCACACAAATTCTTCTGCTAATTGGGGTTTAGTCCAAATCTGCATCCTTTCCTTCAAGGCTCAGGGGTCCAAGATTATCTTCTGTGTCTGTATTTATTGGTTTCCCTTTTCTTTGTTGAAGAGGGTCTGTGCAATCCTTCTGCCTAGTCCGCCATCTTGCCCCGCCTTTCACCAGCACTCTTCAGGGTGCATGGAACACTCAAGATTTTCTAAATAAGAAATGTTCATTATATTCTTTGTGTACTATGCTTGTAATATCCTTATTATAATATATTGTGTGCATTTACCAGAAGAACATTTGATTCAGTTGTACACTGAGTATCTTACAACATTGTCATATACATTTTAATCAGGGAATGATGGAGTATTCATTTCCATGGTCCTGCTATCTTTTAAGCATCATACACCAATTATATATTTGTGGTACATCTTCTACTATGTGTAATCAATTCTGGAAGATGTTGGGGAAGGACACAGGGTGTAATAAAGAATATAATAAGTTACTACAATCAGGAAATTTATCTGGGAGTTTTAAATGAAATGCATAGACATTTACAAATATGGTAGAAAAATGTACTATAAACTGATGGTTATATAATCACTGAGGAAGTAGATGTCAGAACAGGGCAGCAGAGAGAGTTGTCACTGAGGCAAGGAAGTTAGAGAAGTTCAATGAAGGAGGTGAGATGGACCTACAAGGAGATGAAGAAAAGAAAAAGAAAGGGCACAGAGGCAAAGCAGTCTTTGAAAATCATAAATACACAAGTCTGGTGATTGGGTTGTGAGAATTACATTTTTTTTTGTGGAGGGTCTGTAAGACTGCACATAATAGGAAAGTGAGGCATCAATTGCTCAGTGGTAGAATTCTCACCTTTCCTGCAGAAGCCTTACCTGGGTTTGATTCCTGGACAGTGCTCCTCAAACACAACAACCACTTGTTGATCAGTGGAGCCTTGCATGTTGTATGATGCTGAACTGGTTTCAGTGGAGCTTCTTGACTAAGACTGCCTAGAAAAAACGTTCTGGTCTCCTAATTCCAAAAAAATCAGCCAACAAATACCGTGTGGATCACAACACTCCAATCTTGTTGTGCATGGGGTCTCCATTGTTGTTGTTGTAATGTGCCATTGAGTCAGACCTGACTGATAGCGACCCCTCCTTGGGTTTCCGAGGCAGTATCACTACAGAAGTAGGATTGCCCAACCTTCCTTCTGAGGAGTGGCTGGTGGATTTGAACCGCCAGCCTTCTGGTTAGCAGTCAAGTGCCTTAGGCACTATGCTACCAGAGCTCCCGGGGTCTCCATTAGCTGGGGGTTAATGCTACAACTGCTAACAGCAACAACAATAGGGGAAGAACAATTCTATAGGCATCAGGGTATGAAGGGATGGCTTGTTGTTGTTTGCTCTCAGGTTGGTTCCAACTCATAGTGACCCTATGCACATCAGAAAGAGATACTGCCTGGTCCTGTGCCATCTTTACAATTGTTGCTGTACTTGAGCCCATTGCTGCAGTTGCTGTGTCAATCCATTTGGCTGAGGGTCTTCCCCTTTTTCACTGACCCTCTACTTTACCAAGCATGATATTCTTCTTCAGGGGCTGGTCCCTTTTAACAAAATAGCCAAAGTGTGTGAGATGAAGTCTGGCCATTCTCACTTCTAAGGAGTATTCTGGATATATCTCTTCCAAGACAGATTTGTTTGCTCTTCTGGCAGTCCATGATATTTTCAGTATTCTTTGCCAATACCGTAATTCAAATGCATCAATTCTTCTTCGATGTGGCTTATTTGTTGTGCTGGTTTTACATGCATATGAGATGATTAAAAATACCATAGCTTGGGTCAGGTGCACCTTATTCTTCAAAGTGACATCTTTAGTCTTTAACACTTTAATGAAGTCTTTTGCAGCAGATTTGCCCAGTGCAATACATTGTTTGATCTCCTGACTGCTGCTTCCATGGGTGTTGATTGTAAAATGATGTTCTAAAATTAGGTATTCCCACATTGGAGAAATTTATTTTTATGCAAATAATGTGCATGTTAAAAGACAAATCAGTAAAGAACCAAAACAATAAGAAGAACAACAAAATGAAAAGTCTCTAGTAAAACTGAACAAGAAAAAACAAACAAACAAACAACAAAAAACAAGATGAAACCTGAAACACAAAAGGAAAATGACTACAGATATAGGAGATTTGAGAAATAAAAAATAATGTTATGATCAATCATATTAGATTATTCTTGAAAATCTATAAGAAGTCAGTAAATATCGGAAAAAAAATATAAAGTACCCAAATTTTAAAAATTGAAAAGATCAGTAAGCAGCAAAGGAATTAAAATTGTTGCAAAATACCACCTTGCTACCAAAACTGCAGTCCTGTCAGTTTCACAGGAAATTTTTACAAAATTTTCAGGGAATGTTAATCTTATAAATTGTTTTTCAGAAGTGAAGAGTCACTAGTTTATTTAAGGACATTACTATGGTCTTGATTCCAATATGAGATAAGAGCAATACAAAAAAATGATAAGCCAATTTCACTTGTGAATGCATATTTCAGTGCAGTATTCTAAATAAAGTATTAGCTAATCACACATTTGGTTACTGAACAATGATTCATTATTCGTATCAAACTGATCCCAGCAATACAATGAGGTCTCAAAACATGAAACTATGTCAAAAGAATTCATGATATTAATAGAATGAAAAAGAAAATGACATGATCATTACCACTGATGCAGAATAAGCATTTGATAAATGTAAACACCAATTTGCTAAATGAATGACATAATATGCAGAATAGGAATATATTAAAAGGTAGAGGGATTATGTTAATGTAATGTGTCCTGGGAATCTGGGACAAGCTTAGAGTTTTGTTAATGACTTGGCCCCTTCACTTAATTCACTTTTATTGCAGTTGCTTTCCCATTTCCAGAAGTCCATTAAGGAAGGGAGAAAGAATTTTGCTGAAGCACAAAATGACTGGGCAAAAAAGGTTCAAAACAGAGGGTAGGGTGCAGCAGTCTTTCAAATAGCCTAGGGCAGAGTGAAATGAAAACCAGGGAAATCAATATAAAGATGATCAAAGCCAATAGCTTATCCTACCCATAGACCTCTAGTTCCCTAAAAAGTTTACTCATTCATTTTATAACCAATAAATAGCTGTAACTTTTCATTCTTGCTCTTAACATGAGCAGAAATTTTAGAAAACAATCCTACTATTTCAGTAGGAAAATGATCCTATTACCCAGACCCAATCACAGTTTGGTGTATAGCCAAATATGCACACTGTGGAGTAGAAAAAAATGATCCATAACCAAAATGAACTATTGATCTATTTTATTACTCAAACACAATTCTCTACAAAATATTGCTATCAACATTTTAAACTAACAGGTTTTTTTTTCCCCCTTTTCCACAGATCTCATATTCTTTCTCGTTTATGGGTCACAAACTTGAGGATGCAAGCAGGATTAGGGAGTGGCCTAAATTAATAGGGAATGGTTGGAATGTGTGAACTGATGAGAGAATGATGGTTAGGGGCAAAGGACAGCAATGGGTCACCAGTTGGCAATCCCTGCTTAGATTACACCTCTTTTCCACAAGCATTTACTATATGGTTGAAGGGAATAGACAAGTCATTTATGCAGGAGACAGAAGACTATCTGGCAAGAAACAATCCTATCATAAGCAACGTGGTACTATTTATATGGCCTACAAATATATAGAAAAGAGACATGTCTTGTAATTAGGGATGTTATATCAGCATCATCACCATCTTTCTTTTCATATGTATCTTGCTTTTTAGTTTACCAAGTATTTTTAAAGTCTTCATCCTGTTGCTTCTTACATAAACCTTGTATGACAAGTAGGAACATGAGAGTTCAGTATCAGAGTGGTTGATTTATCCATGGCCTTATAGGCATTAAGTGGCAGAACAGGTACTCACAGAATTTGTCCTTGGATATTGCAGTGGACTTTTATGGAATTATTGTGTTTTCTGATCGCTGTCATAAAGTTCCTCTGCCTCTAAAGCAACTGTGTTATAAGCTGACCTCAGTCATTGGCTAAGCTGGAATTGGGGAAGATGGGACAAAGAGAGTAATGACATATTCTCTCCAGATAGCAGAAACAATGATGGGTAAAATGTTATAACTTGTAGCACCTGAAAAATGAGGCAATCTATGAATTTGATAGAAGTTAGTCTCCAGAGAAATAGATGAGCATGAAAGACATATTTAACACAAAGCAGAGGCAAGAGATGAGGTGAGGAATTCTATGGCATTCAAGCACAGTTAAGGGCCAGTTGAATTTCCTTCCTTCTTACAATTTAGTTATTCAACTCTTCCCTGCATTTTACTTAAGATAAATTCTTCCAATTAACTCTCATGTGTTTAGGCATTAGATGTAGTAAGTTTCTCTCTCTTTCTCATTAGCTTTTTGTGATTTGGGTGAAATTTTAAAAAGAAGATTTCATTTTACATTCAACATTTCATATACTTTTTTTTTTTTTTTTGATGAAACTGATTACAATCTCCACAACATAGCAGCTCTCTTCCCACTTCTTCCCTGTGGTTATCCTTTCCCTGGGTCCTACTTATCTATGCATTCCTGGCTCCTTAGCTTTCTCCCTGTGCCAATGCTGCCCTTCTGGTCTCCCATGGTTGATTATCCTAAGGAGTGCATCTCCCTGGTGCTGTTGTTCAGCTCTCAGACCTGTTTATTGTTTGGGTGAGTTAAGCCAAGGAAGTTAGTCCAATTCAATGCCTGAAGGGTGACTCATGGCCATAGTCTTGGGGAATTCATCAATCTCAACCTGGCCAATAATCCTGGTCTTTTTAATGGTTTTGAATCTTGTCCCACATTTTTCCACCCACTCTATCTAGGATCTCTAATTTTGATCCTTTTGTGAGAGGTTAGCACTGGTAGCTGGGCACCATCTAGTTCTTCTAGTCTTAAAGTCCATATAGGCTGAGGTTCTTATGGTCCATTAGTCCTTTGCACTAATTGTTTCCATTCATCTTTGATTTTCTTCACTCTTCTTTGTTCAGGAGGAGGGGATACCAATAGTTACATCTTAGATGACCACCTTCAATCTTTTAACACCCCAAAGTAGGATGTAGAATGATGTTTTTTGTGTCAATAAGAAGTGTATATGTAATATATGGCATAGTGGTTAACACATTTGGCTGCTAACCAAAGGGTCATTGGTTTGAACCCATTAGCTACTCTGCAGGAGAAAGATGAGGCAGTCTGTTTCTGTAGATTTACAGCCTTGGAAACTTGGGGAAGTTCTACTCTCTTTTATAGGGTTCCTATGGGTTAAAATCAACTCAGCATTGCGTTTGGTTTTAGTTTTGGACTTAATATATCTTTACAATTTCTGGCTTCAGCAGGTGTTTAGTGCCTTTTTCTTTTTTTCCCTCACGAGGTTTAAAGAGCCCTCCATTCCATATACAAGAAGCTCTGGTGGCCCAATGCCCAAGGCATTTGGCTGCTAACCCAAAGATTAGTGGTTCAAACCCACCAGCTTCTCCAAGAAGGAAATGGGACAATCAACTTCCATAAAGATTTATCACCTTGGAAACCCAACGTTCCTATGAGTTGGAATCAACTCCAGGGCAATGAATTGAATATCCCATGTATAGGAATTTCTCAACTGTGGATCTCTAGATTTAAGTGTTGCACTCTTTTATAGCTGATCACTTACTTCCTTCTCCTCTACTAGAAATCCAACATGCCATCTATGGGAGTCCCATTGGCCATCCCCATAGATTCTACTGGACATCACATACAAGCCTGTAAAATTTCTCTGTCTCATGCATGACCTATCACTGGAATCCTATTTACTGGAATCCTATTCACTGGAATCCTTCATGTTCTCTTGTCCTGAAAAACTTTGGAGTGGAGGTAGACCTCCCAATCTTTTGGTTCATTCATCAATAGTTATTCTGCCTCCATCCTTCTATACTTCTTAGGTAAGGTCCAGATTCTGATTTACTGGATTTTTTCGCAATGCATATTCACATACTATACTGTCCAAGTATTCCCAGTGAAGCACCTCTAACTAATTGTAAGGGAAGCATTGGGCACACCAAACATTTCCTTGGTATTTGCAACCTATTTCTTTCCTGAAAAATCAACTTCACAATTTCAAATCCCATTGAAAGAATTAAGCACATAACTTTCCTTTTCTGTATGAACTATACTTCAGGGTAGCCAAAGAGTTGATGAGGGTAAATGTTTCTCTGTAAAAGTATTATAAATAATAAGCAAAGAAGGATATATATCACTAGTTTGCAAATTATTAATGCTAATACATCAAGGATATGATCATTAACTGCTGTTTTCACCATAAAAGGGGAAATAATTAGGCATTGTATATTTCCTAATAGAAGTATATACCACCACCTCTGAAGAATTGTTGCCAAAAGGTTTAGCTTGAATCTGGTCAAGCTGCTAGATTTAACCATCAGTTACAGAAAATGTGCAAAGACCTGGAGTCTGAAAACCAAAAGGGAAGAACACACTCGGCATTTCTCAAACTGAAAGAACTGAAGAAAAAATTGAAGCCTTGAGTTGCAATAGTGACAGATTCTATGGGCAAAATATTGAATGATGCAGGAAACATCAAGAGAAGATGGCAGGAATACACAGAGTCACTGTACCAAAAAGAACTGATCGATCTTCATCCATTTCAGGAAGTGGCATATGATCTAGAACCAATGGTAATGAAGGAAGAAGTCAAAGCTGCAATGAAACAACTGGCAAAGAACAAGTCTCCAGGAATTGATGGCATACCAATTAAGATATTTCAACAAACAGATGCCCCATTGGAGGCACTCACTCAGTTATGCCAAGAGATTTGGAAGACAGCTACCTGGCCAACTGACTGGAAGAGATCCATATTTGTGCCCATTCCAAAGAAAGGTGATCCCACAGAATGTGGAAATTAGAGAACAATATCATTAATATCGCATACAAGTAAGATCTTACTGAAGATAATTCAGAAACGTTTGCAGCAGTCTATTGACAGAGAACTTCCAGAGGTTCAAGCCGGATTCAGAAGAGGATGTGGAACAAGGGATATCATAGCTGTTGTCAGATGGATCTTGGCTCAAGGCAAAGAATACCAGAAAGATGTTGACTTGTGTTTTATTGACTATGCAAAGGCATTTGATTGTGTGGATCATGACAAATTATGGATAACATTGAGAAGAATTCCCAAGCACTTGATTGTACTCATGAGGAATCTGTACATTGACCAGGAGGCTGTCGTTTAAACAGAACAAGGGGACACTACATGGTTTAAAATGAAGAAGGGAGTGCGTCAGGGTTGTACTCTGTCTCCACACTTATTCAATCTATATGCTGAGCAAATAATCCGAGAAGCTGGACTATGTGAAGAAAAACGTGGTATCAGGATTGGAGGAAGAATCATTAACAACCTGAGATATGCAGACGATACAACTTTGCTTGCTGAAAGTGAGGATGACTTAAGGCACCTACTGATGAAGGTTGAAGAATACAGTTTGCAGTATGGATTACATCTCAATATAAAGAAAACAAAAATCCTCACAACTGGACCAATGAGCAGCATCACAGTAAATGGAGAGAAGATTGAGGTTGTCAAGGAATTCACGTTGCTTGGTTCTACAATCGATGCCAACGGAAGCAGTGGTCAGGACATTAGACGACGTGTAGCATTGGGAAAGTCAACCGCGAAGGAACTGTTTCAAGTGCTGAGGAGCAAGGATATCTCCTTGAGGACTAAGGTGCACCTGACACAAGCCATGATATTTCCAATCACCTCGTATGCATGTGAGAGCTGGACAATGAATAAGGAAGACCGAAGAAGAGTTGATGCTTTTGAGTTTTGGTGCTGGCGAAGAATGCTGAAAGTACCATGGGCTGCTAAAAGAACTAACAGATCTGTCGTGGAGGAAGTGCAGCCAGAATGCTCCTTGGAAGCAAGAATGGCCAGACTTCGTCTCACCTATTTTGGTCATGTTGTCAGAAGGGACCATTCCCTGGAGAAGGTTGTCATGCTTGGTAGGGTGGAGGGTCGATGAAAGAGGGGGAGGCCTTCAACGAGATGGATTGATACAGTGGCTGCGATGATGGGCTCAAGTATAGCAAGGATTGTGGGGCTGGCGCGGGATGGGGCAGTGTTTCGTTCTGTTTGCATGGGGTCGCTATGAGTCGGAAATGGCACTTAAGAACAACAACACAGAAAATACAGGGGACAGAACAATATGTTAAAAGACAGTAGGGGAAAGCAATCATCAAAGTTCCGAATGTGAGACACTTTATGGGACAAATGATATGATTTCCTTAATCAAATAAATTGCAAAAGGGGAAACATGAACAGAAAAATATCTGTAGATTATGATACTCATGAAATACACCAACCAAATTCAAAGTGTGAGTCTTGTTTGGATACTGATTCAAACTAAACACTTTAATAAAAAATGTATAAGACAATGAGGAACATTTGAATATTGACTGCATATCTGATGATATTAAGAAATTATTGTTAATATTTTAGATGTGTAAATGAATGCCATTGTGACTATATTTTAAAAAATGGCCCTTATATTTCAAGATACACACTGAAATATGTATGGATAAATTGATATTGTCTGGGCTTTGTTTCAAAAATAATGCTGAGGAACTTGAACCCAGAAGTCTCGTCCAGAGCCTAAGGATGGAATTATTCTATTGCAGTAAAGAAATAAACTCAGAGAAATAAAGGATATGTTAAAGAAGACTGAATTTCCCAGTTACATTGTTCTGTGGAGGCCATCTAGGGGAACAGTCAGAAATAAGATTAAAAAGGTAGGTTCGGGCCAAAGCTTGGAGGGCCTTGGAGAACAGACTTAGGAATGTGAGCAGAAATAGTTATTATATTATTTTGTTGTTGTTGTTATTTACCATCAAGTCGGCCCCAACTCCTAGTGACCCCTCCTTGGGTTTCCGAGGCAGTTGTCACTATGGAAGTAGGATTGCCCAACCTTCCTTCTGAGTTGTAGAGGACCATAATATTCTTTACCAAAAGTTTGTGATAAAATTTAGAACTAATATAAGTGCTAATCACCACAGTTTGTCAAAATATTGGAAGTTCCCTTTGATAGAAGATGAGTTTTGAAAATTATTAGATCTACGGAAGGTGTGCAATGAATTTAATAACATATTTCCTTCCTAATAGTAGTAGTGCAGCACTTTTTTCCACAATATTTTATTTTGGTCATTTAGATTGTAAATTCCCAGTCTTAAAGCCAGGAGAAGCAGTGTTAAATGACAATCTGTTCATTCTGTGTTCTGCCTAAAAAAGTTGAGTCCTCCAAATGCTACTGATAACCAATAAAGATTTAAACTATTTGCAGTATTTTAAATTTGTTTTTCCCTTATGTTCAGTGCTTTTTGAATCCATAATATTGATATTTCTAAAAATATTTTCTTCTACAGTACAATGCTGAACTGTGATTTACTTGATATTGTGAAAAATCTTGTTAACAATAGGTTAGTAATAATCAGAATACAGTTTGTCATATGGTGAAACTTACTTCAAGTTATTTCTTTCAGGTATGAGTGATGCCCATTGCAATTTCCTTTGCATACAAAACACCTAATTTGAAAGCTAAGCACTCTTTGTAAGATTGCATGTTTCCTGCCTTTAGAATAATGAAGATATCGGGAAGACACAATCAAAACAGAAATGCAGATCTTCTTCTTCCTTGTTTCTGAATTACTATTGCTGTTAGTTACTGTTGAGTTGATTCCGACTCAGGTGATCCCATGTGTACAGGGTAGAATGGTTCCATAGTGTTTTCAAGGCTTAAAGAAGCAGATTGTCAAGCCTTTCCTCCAAGGCTGGATGGACTTGAAACATAAGACTTTCAGCTAGTAGTCAAGTGCCTAAACAGCGTCACCCATGGCCTCCTTCTGGATTAATAGCATTTTATTACATTCACCTAACTTCAGTTTCCTAACTCAAAATATGACATGCATACAGTTGGAGACATACAGTATATGTTACAGATTTAAATTTAACAGTTTGGCTTCAGATTTCAGGTTTGATAGTGATCTATCAAGTTCCACAGGTCATATTGCAGCTCTCTCTCTCACTGCCTTTGAGTGGGATCTGACTCATAGCAACCCCTCCTTGGGTTTCTGAGGTAGTAGTATAGCGCCTAAGGCACTTGACCGCTAACCAGAAGCCTGGCGGTTCAAACCCACCAGCCGCTCCTGGGAAAGAGGGCAATTTACTTCCGTAGTGATACGGCCTTGGAAACCCAAGGAGGGGTCGCTATGAGTTGGGTCTGACTGGATAGCACATAACAACAATAACAACATCACTATAGAAGTAGATTGGCCAATCTTCCTTCTGAGGAATGCTTAGGTACTACACCACAAAAGCTCCCATATAAAATTCACAGCTGTGTTAGGTCACTTTTCCTAAAAGCAGAGCCTGGGATGAGGACTCTTGTTCAATTGTCTCCGCCACCCCCACATGGAAGCAGTTCCTGGTGAAGAAAATTAAGGAAAACACCACCGGAAAAAAAGAAAAAAAAAAAGTTGAGTGAGAATGTGGGCTTCAGTCTGATCCTGCAGGGAAGCTATTGAAGACAAACAGCATCATAAAATCACTCCTGTTGTGAGGCAAAGGGGACAGCCTTTTGTTTCTCATGTAGATTAATCATTGGCAGTGGTCTGTCCCTAGTGGATGTGTTGTTGTTGTGTTAGATGCCTTTAAGTCAATTATAACTCATATAGACCTTATGGGCAACAGCACACTGACCAGTCCTGCATCATGCTCACAATGGTTGTTATCCTTGAGCCCATTCTTGCAGCCACTGTGTCAGTCCAAGTTGTTGAGGGTATTCTTTTTCTCTGACCCTCTACTTAACCATGCATGATGTCTTTCTTCAGGGACTGGTCCCTCCTGATAACATATCCAAAGTACATGAGAAATCTCACCATCCTTGCTTCCAAGACAGATTTGTTAGTTCTTCTAGCAGTCCATGGTACATTCAATATTCTTGGCCAACACTGTAATTCAAATACATCATTTCTTCTTTGGTATTTCTTACCATTGGCCAGCTTTGATTTTTATCAGTAAGTGCTTCAAATCCTCTTCACTTTCAGCAAACAAGGTAGTTTCATTTGCATATCACAGGTTGTTAAAGAGTTTTCTTCCATGACTGGAGAGTTCTTTCATATAGCCTAGCTTCTCTGATTATTTGCTAAGCATACAGATTGAATAAGTAAGGTGAAAGGATACAATCCAACTGCACGGTTTACCTGGTTTTTAACTGTTCAGTATCTTGTTCTTTTTGAATGATTGCTTCTTGGTCTATTTAAAGATCCCTTATGAACACAATGAAATATTCTGGAAGTCCCATTCTTCACAATGTTATCCATAATTTGTACTGATCCACTCAGTAGGATTAACATAACTACATAAACAGCAAATATACACTTGGACCTCTCCAGATGGAATACACAGAAATAAGAACGACCATATCTGTGGAAAGAAGCAATGAAGATGCTCCTTATCATAAGTAAAAGAAGGCCAGGAGCTACCTGTGGAACAGACCATCAATTATTCTCACACAAGTTCAAATTGAAGCTAAAGAATATTAAAATAATTCCATAAGAGCCAAAATATGACCTTGATTATATCCTACATGAATTTAGAGCCCATTTGAAGGAAAGATTTGACACATTGAACACCAGTGACTAACGACCAGATGAGTTGTGGGATGACATCAAGAACATCACACTTGAGGAAAGCAGGCAGTCATTGAAAAGACAAGAAAGGAAGAAAAGACCAAAATGGATGTCAGAAGAGACTCTGAAACTTGCTCTTGAATGTAGAACAGCTAAAGTGAATGTAAGAAATGATGAAATAAAAGGGCTGAGCAGAAGATTTCAAAGGGTAGCTCAAGAAGACAAAGTATTACAATGAAATGCCCAACGGCCTAGAGTTAGAAAACCAAAAAGGAAGAACATGGTTGGCATTTCTTAAGCTGAGCTGAAGAAAAAAAATCAAGCCTTGTGTTGCAATATTGAAGGATTCTGTGGACAAAATATTGAATGAAGTAAGAAGCATCAGAAGAAGATGGAAGGAATACACAGTCACTATATTAAAAAGAATTGGCCCATGTCCAACTATTTCATGATGTAGTATATGGTTAAGAACCATTGGTATTGAAGGAAGAAGTCCAAGCTGCACTGAAGGAATTGGTGAAAAACAAAGCTCCAGGAATTGATTGAATATCTATTGAGATGTTTCCACAAATGGATGCAGTGCTGGAGGTGCTGACTCATAATTGCCAAGAAATGTGGAAGACAGCTACCCGGCTAACTGACTGAAGAGAATGATATTTCTGCCCATTCCAAAGCAAAGTGATCCAACAGAATGTGGAGATTATGGAACAATATCTTTAACATCAAACACAAGTAAAATCTTGCTGAAGATAATTCAAAAACTATTGCAGCAGTATATTGACAGAGAACTTCCAGAAAAGCCAGGTGGATTCAGAAGAGGATATTGTTGTTGTTGTTATGTGCCATTGAGCTGTTTCTGACTCACAGTGAACTTATGTACAATAGTATGAAACACTGCTCAGTCTTGTGCCAACATCATGATCCCTAATATTCTGAACCCATCGCTGTAGCTACTGTGTCAATCTGTCTTGTTGAGGGCCTTTCTTTTTTTTGTTGACTCTTCACTTTACCAAGCACGACTTTCTTCTCCAGAAAATGGTCCCTCTGACAACATGACCAAAGTAGGTGAGACAAAGTCTGGCCATTCTCGATTTCAAGGAGCAGTCTGGCTGCACTTCTTCCAGGACATATTTGTTAGTTCTTCTAGCAGTCCACGGTGCTTTCAGCATTCTTTGCCAACACCACAACTCAAAAGCATCAACTCTTTTATGGTATTCCTCATTCATTGTTCAGCTCTCACATGCATAAGACACGATTAAAAATACCTTGGCTTTGGTTAGGGACACCTTAGTCTTCATGAAGATATCTTTGCTCTTCAGTACTTGAAA
>NW_006921763.1:5923185-5928733 GCF_000298275.1 Orycteropus afer afer
GGGTTTAGTCCAAATCTGCATCCTTTCCTTCAAGGCTCAGGGGTCCAAGATTATCTTCTGTGTCTGTATTTATTGGTTTCCCTTTTCTTTGTTGAAGAGGGTCTGTGAAATCCTTCTGCCTAGTCCGCCATCTTGCCCCGCCTCCTTGAAAGAGGTTTTTGCAGAAGATTTATTGAATGCAGTACATCGTCTGATGTATTGATTGCTGCTTCCATTGGCATTGATTGTAGAACCAAATAATATGAAGTCTTTGAGAACTTCAATCTTTTCTCCATTTATTGTGATGCTGCTTATTGGTCCACTTGCGAGGATTTTTGTTTTCTTTATATTGAGGTATAATCCATACTGCAGACTGTAGTCTTTAATCTTCATCAGTAAGTGCTTCAAGTCATTCTCACTTTAAACAAGCACAATTATGTCATCTGCATTTCTCAAGTTGTTAATGAGTCTTCCTCCAGTCCTGATGCATGTTCTTCTTCATATAGTCCAGCTTCTTGGATTATTTGTTCAGCATACAGATTGAATAAGTATGGGGAAAGAAGAACCCTGACACACTCTCTTCCTGATTTTAATCCATGCAGTATCCCCTTGTTCTGTTTGAATGACAGCCTCCTGATCTATCTATGTACAGGTTTCTCATGAGTACCATTATGTGTTCTGGAATTCCCATTCTTCTCAGTGTTATCCATAATTGGTTATGATCCACACAATTGAATGCCTTTGCATAGTCAATAAAATATAAATAACCATCTTTTCAGCCAAGAGCCATCTGACAACAGTAACGATATCCCTTGCTGTACGTCATCTTCTGAATCCAGCTTGCATTTTTGGAAGTTCTCTGTCAATGTATTGCTGCTGTTTTTTAATTAACTTCAGTAAGATTTTACTTGTGTGTGATATAAATGATATTGTTTGATAATTTCCACTTCTGTCACATCACCTTTGTTTGGAATAGGTACAAATATGGATCTCTTCCAGTCAGTTGGCCAGGTAGCTGTCTTCCAAATCTCTTGGCATAGCCACGTGAGTGCCTCTAGTGTGGCATCCATTTGTTGAAACATCTCGATGGGTTTTCCCTCAATTCCTGAAGACTTGTTTTTCTCCAATTTCTTTAGTGCAGCTTTCTCTTCTTCCTTTAATAACATTGGTTCTTGATCATATGCCACCTCCTAAAATGGATGTTCACCTATCAGTTCTTTTTTGTATAGTGACTCTCTGTATTCCACCCATCTTCTTTTGATATTTCCTGCATCATTCAACATATTGCCCATGGAATCTTTCAATATTGCAATTCTAGACTTAAGATTTTCCTCAGTTCTTTCAGCTAGAGAAATACTGAGTGTGTTCTTTCATTTTGGGAAGAGGATGTAGATCAGGGAATATCACTGCTGGTGGATCTTGGCTGAAAGCAAAGAGTACCAGAAAAATATCTACCTGTGTTTTATTGACTATGCAAAGGCATTACACTTTGTGGATCATAACTAATTATGGATAACACTGAGAAGAATGAGAATTCCAGAACATTCAATTGTTCTCAAGAAGAACATGTATATAGACCAAGAGGCTGTCATTTTAATAGAACAAAGGTATACTGCATATTTTTAAATCAGGAAGGGTGTGCATCAAGATGCATCCTTTCACCATGCTTATTCAATCTCTATGCTGGGCAAATTATCCAAGAAACTGGACTATATGAAGAAGAACATAGCATAAGAATTGGAGGAAAACTAATTAACAACCTGCAATATGCAGGTGACACCACTTTCCTTGCAGAAAGTGAGGATGACTTGAAGCACTTACTGATAAAGGTCAAAGACTACAGCCTTCAGAATGGACTACACTACAACATAAAGAAAATAAAAATCCTCATAACTGGACCAATAAGCAACATCATGATAAATGGAGAAAAGATTGATGTTTGCAGGTATTTCATTTTACTTGGATCCACAATGCATAGCCATGGAAGGAGCAGTCAATAAATCAAGCATCATGTTGCACTGGGCAAATTTACTGCAAAAAAACCTTTTTAAAGTGTTCAGGAGCAAGGATGCCATTTGAAGACTAAGGTGTGCCTAACCCAAGCCGTGTCATTTTCATTTGCCTCATATGCGTATGAAAGCTAGTCAATGAATAAGGAAGACTGAAGTAATGTTGATGCCTTTGAATTGTGGTGTTGGTGATGAATACCATGGACTGCCAGAAGAATGAATAAATCTGTTCTGAAAGAAGTGCAGCCAGAAGGCTCCTTAGAAGTGAGAACAGCCGGACTTCATTTCATCTACTTTGGTCATGTTAGAAGAGACCAGGCCCTGGAGAAGGATATCCTCCTTGGTAAACAGAGGATCACTGAAAAAAGGGAAACCTTCAGCTAGATGGATTGACACCATGGCTGCAATGAGGGGTGCAAGTATAGCAAGGAGTGTGAGAATGGTGCAGAACTGGGCAGTGTTTCTTTCATACATAGGGTTGCCACACATAGGGTTGCCAACTTGATGGCACCTAACAAGAACAACCACAAAGGCTCATGATTGTGACCATCTTTTCATGTATTTGTTGCCTGGCTCAGTGTTCTCTTTTGTAATGGATCAGTTCATGCCCTCTGTCCATTTTTTGATAATATCGTTTGTCTTTTTGTTCTTGAGTTGAAATTTTCTATATATTTTAGAGATTAGACCCTTTTCTGATATGTTGTTGCCAAACATTTTTACCAGTCTTTAGTTTCTCTTTTTATTGTCATGGCAAAGTTTTTTGATGAGCATAAGTGTTTAATTTTTAGGAAATTCCAGTATCTTACTTATCTTCTGATGTTCATGCCTTTTCAGTTTTGTTTGAGAGAATATTTGTACTGAAAATTAGTTCCCCTAGTTTTGATCCTATGTTATCTTTCAGGAATTTTATAGTTTCACTTTAACATTTAGGTCTTTGATCTATTTTTAGTTTGTTCTTGGGCATGGTGTGAGGTATGGATCCTGATTCATTTTTCTGCAAATGGCTATCAAAATTTGCTAGTAGCATTTGTAATACTTTTTCCTCCATTGAATGGACTTTGACCTTTTGCTGAAAGGATCAACTGCCTGTAGATGCATGGATTTGCTTTTGGATTTTCAATTCTATTCCACTGGTCTATGTGTTTGATGTTGAATCAACAGCTGTTATGTTGTTGTTAGGTGCTGTCAACTCATCTCTGACTCATAGAGACCCTATGCACAGCAGAACGAAAGACTGTCTGGTCTTGTGCCCACCTCATGATCCTTGCTATACCTGAGCCCATCGTTGCAGCCACTGTATCTGTCCATCTTGTTGAGGTTCTTCCCCTTCTTCACTTACCCTCCACTTTAGCAAGCATGACATCCTTCTCCAGGGAATGGTTCCTTCTGACAACATGACCAAAGTAGGTGAGACAAAGTCTGGCCATTCTCATTTTCAAGGAGCATTCTGCCTGCACTTCCTCCAGGATAGATTTGTTAGTCCTCTTAGAAGACCATCTTATTCTTAGTATTCTTCTCCAACACCACAACTCAAAAACATCAACTCTTCTTTGGTCTTCCCTATCCATTGTCCAGCTCTCACATGTATATGAGGCAATTGAAGATACCATGGCTTGGGTTAGGTACACCTTAGTCATCAAGGAGACATCTTTGCTCTTCATCACTTGAAAGAGGTCTTCTGCAGCAGATTTGCCCAATGCAGTATGTCATCTGATGTCTTGACTGATGCTTCCATTGGTGTTGACTGTGGAACCAAGTGATATGAAGTCTTTGACAACTTCAATCTTTTCTCCATCCACCCTGAAGTTGTTTATTGGACCAGTTGTGAGGATTTTTGTTTTCTTTATATTAAGGTGTAATCCATACTGCAGACTGTAGTCTTTAATTTTCATCAGTAAGTGCCTCAAATCATCCTGACTTTCAGCAAGCAAAGTTGTGTCATCTGCATATCACAGGTTATTAATGAGTTTCCCTCCAACCCTGATACCACATTCTTCTTCATATAGTCCAGTTCATTGGATTATTTGCTCAGTACACAAGTTGCATAAGTATTGTGAAAGTATACAGCCTTGATGCACTCCTTTCTTGATTTTGAACCACATAGTATCCCCTTGTTCTGTTCAAAAGACAGCCTTCTGATCAATGTGTAGGTTCCTCATGTGTTCAATCAAGTGTTCTGGAATTTCCATTCTTCCCAATGTTATCCACAATTTGTTATGATCCACACAATCGGATGCCTTTGCATAGTTAAAAAACATAAATAGACATCTTTCTGGCATTCTTCTCTTTAAGCTAAGATCCATCTGATGTCAGCAATGATATCCCTCATTCCACGTTCTCTTCTGAATCCAGCTTGCATTTCTGGAAGCTCTTTGTCAATATACTGATGCAACTGTTTTTGAATTATCTTCCATAAGATTTTACTTGCATGTGATATTAAAGTTATTGTTCAGTAATTTCCACATTTTGTGGGATCACCTTCTTTGGAATGGGTACAAATATGGATCTCTTACAATCAGTTGGCCAGGTAGCTGTCTTCCAAGTCTTTGGCAAAACCAAATGAGTGCCTCCAGTGGGGCATCTGATTGTTGAAACATCTCAATGGGTATTCTGTCAATTCTTGGAGTCTTATTCTTCTCCAATTCCTTCAGTGCAGCTTTGACTTCTTTTTTCAGTACCATTGGTTCTTGATCATATGCCACCTCCTGAAATGGGTGAACACTGACCAATTCTTTTTGGTCCAGTGACTGTATTCCTTCCATCTTGTTTTGATGCTTCCTGCATCATTCAATATTTTGCCCGTAGAATCTTTCAATGTTGGAATTCAAGGCTTAATTTTTTTCCTGAATTCTTTCAGCTTGAGAAATGCCAATTGTGTTCTTCCCTTTTGATTTGCTAACTCCCACTCTTTGCACATTTCATTATAGTAATTGGTGTTGTCTGCTCGAGGTGCTCTTTGAAGTCTTCTGTTCAGCTCTTTTATCTTGTCATTTCTTCCATTTGGTTTAGCTACTCTCCACTCAAGGGCAAGTTTCTGAGTATCTTCTGACATCCATTTTGGTCTTTTCTTTCTTTCTTGTCTTTTTAATGACCTCTTGTTTCTTCGTGGTTTTTGGTCATTGGTGTTCAATGCATCGAATCTATTCTTTAGATGGTCTCTAAATTCAGGTGGGATATAATCATGGTTATATTTTGGTTCTCATGGACTTGTATCGATTGTCTTCAACTTCAACTTGAATGTGCAAATGAGCAGTTGATGGTCTGTTCCATAATTAGCTCCTGGCCTGGTTTTGGCTAAAGATATTGAATTTCTCCATCACCTCTTGCCACAGATGTAGTCAATCTGATTCCTGTGTATTCCATCTGGTGAAGTCCACGTGTATAGTCATAGCTTATGTTGTTGAAAATAGGTATTTGCAATGAGTTAGTCATTGGTCTTGTAAAATTCTGTCATGCGATCTCCAGCGTTATTTCTATCACCAAGGGTATATTTTCCAAATACCAGCAACTCTTCTTTGTTTCCAACTTTTGCACTCCAGGCACCAGCGATAATCAACACA
>NW_006921763.1:5936461-5939486 GCF_000298275.1 Orycteropus afer afer
TTTTTTTTTTTTTTTAAATTTTTTAATGTCCTTGGATAGGTTTATTCTTGTGTATTTTACCCTCTTGAGGGTTATTGTAAATGACATTGACTTCTTGATTTTCTTTTCAGAGCCCTCCTTGTTAGTGAAGAGAAACATAACTGATTTTTGTGTGCTGTACCCTGCCACTTTGCTGAATTCTTCTACTAGTTCTAGTAACTTTCTTGTGGAGTCTCTTGGATTTTGTATGTAGAGGATTATGTCATCTGCAAATAAGGATAGTTGTATTTCTTCCATTCTCATCTGGATACCATTCATTTCCTTATTACTCTGGCTAGGACTTCCAGCACAATATTGAATAGGAGGGGTGATAGAGGACACCCTTGTCTTGTTCCCATTCTTGATGGGGGGATGCTTTCAATCTTTCTCTGATGAGAAAAATATTGGCTGTTGATTTGGCATATATTGCCTTAATTATTTTGAGGTATTTCCCTTCTATTCCTATTTTGCTGAGAATGTTTATCAGGAAAGGGTGTTAGATTTTATCAAATGCCTTTTCTGCATTGATTTAGAAGATCATGTAATTCTTTGCCTCTGCTTTATTTATGTAGTTACTTTGGCTGATTTTGTAATACTGAGCCATCCTTTCGTCCCTCAAATTCCACTTGGTCATGATGTATTGTTATAATGTTGTTGGATATACTGTTGAATTTTGTTGGCTAGACTTTGTTGAGAATTTTTAGGTCTATACATGAGAGATACTGGTCTGTAATTGTCTTTTTTAGTGATGTCTTATCTGACTTTGATATCTGGGTTATACTGGCTTCATAGTAAATTAGAGAAGATTCCTTCCTTTTCTATTCTGGAATAGTTTGAGTAGAACTGGTGTCAATTCTCTAAATGTTTGGTAGAATTCTGTAGTGAAGCAATCTGGGTTTATTTTTTTTGGGGGGAGGGTAGGTTTTTTTTTTTTTTTTTTTAAATGATATCTACAATTTATTCTTTTGTTATGGGTCTGTTAAAATTTTCTACCTGTATTTGTGTCTAGTTTAGGCAGGTAGTATGTTTCCAGAAATTTATCCATTTCTCCTATGTTTTCACATTTTTTGGAGTATAATTTTCCATAATATTCTGTTATAATACTTTTTGTCACAGTTAGTTGTATTGTAATGTTACACATCTTGTTTCTTATTGGTTATTTGCATCTTATTTTTCTTTATTTGTCTATTTGGCCACAGATTTCTCAATTTTATTGATCTACTCAAAGAAACAACTTCTCATCTTGTTGATTGTTTCTATTTCTTTTCTGTTTCATTTATTTCTGCTCTGATCTTTATCGTTTCATTTTTTTTCCTGGTGACTGTGCATTTCCTTTGCTGCTCCTTTTTTATCTGTTTGATTTTTAGGGAAAATTTATTGATTTTGGCCCTTTCTTCTTTTTTGATGTGTTCATTTATAGCTATAAATTCTCCTCAGAGCATTGCTTTAATTGTGTCCCACATGTTTTGGTATGTTTTGTTTTAATTCTTATTTGATTCTAAAGAATTTATAATTTCTACAATTACCCAATAACTTTTAAGTAAGTTGTTATTAAGCTTCCATGTACTTAATTTTTTCCTTATTCATTCTGTTTTTAATTTCTAGTTTTATAACATTATGATCAGAGAAGTGCTTTGTATTAATTTGATGTTTTTGAATTTATTGAGGCTTGTTTTATGGCCTCATATATGGTCTATTCTGGAGAATGATCCATGTGCATTGGAGAAGAATGTGAATTGTGTTGTTATTGGGTGGTATGTTCTATATATATCTACGAGGTTGAGTAGATTGCTTGTGTTACTTAGATCTGTACCTTTGTTGAGTTTTTTTTCTAGTTGTTCTGTCTGGTATTGAAATTCATGCGTTAAAGTTTCCTATTATTGTTGTAGAATGGTTTATTTCTCTTTTCATTTCTCTTAGAATTTGTTTTATGTATTGTGGAACTCTGTCATTGGTTGCATAAATATTTATTATGGTTATATTCTCTTGGTGGATTGATCCTTTAATTATTATATATTGATCCTTTAATGCCCTTCCTTGTCTCTCATAATGGATTTTGACTTAAAGCCTATTTTATCAGAGATTATAATTGTCACCACTTCTTTGGTTACCGTTTGCTTGATGCATTTTTTTCCATCCTTTGATTTTTAACTATTTATGTCTATGTGTCTAAGATGTGTCTCTTGTAGGCAACATATTGATAGATCATGCTTTCTTTTAAAATCCATTCTGTCACTTGACTGGTGCATTGAAACTATTTACATTCAATGTGATTACTGATATATATGAATTTACTGTTGTCATTTTGCTATGCTTTTTATTTTATTAATGATTTCTTTGTTCTGTTTAATTTTTTGAACTGAGCCCTTTTTGTTTATGCATTTTCTTTTCATTTCCTTCATTGTTTTCTTTTTTTTTCTCCCTCTTTTTTTGGTGAGTAAATCACTGCTGTTGAGTCGGATCCAACTCCTAGTGACCCCACTTTGGGTTTCTGAGGCAGTATCACTATGGAAGTAGATTGCTAGCCTTCTTTTGGAGGAGTGGCTTGTGAGTTTGAACCACAATCCTTCTAGTTAGCAGTTAAATGCCTTAGGCACTACTCTACCAGAGCTCCTTTTTTGTGAGTAGAGTTATTAATTTTCTTTGTGGTTACTCTGGAATTTACTTTTCTCTTCCTCAGTTTAATACAATCTAGTAGTTTAAACCCACCAGCCACTGCTTGGAAGGAAGGTTGGGCAATCTACTTCTGTAGTGATACTGCCTCCGAAACCCAAAATGGGGTCACTATGAGTTGGATCTGACTGAATGGCAGTAGGTTATGTCTTGATATTGCATTGACTTTCTCTCCAGAGGGAAATTCTATAAGTGGGAGCTCTGGTAGCAAAATGCCTAAGGCTTTTGACTGCTAGTCAGAAAGCTGGTGGTTCAAACCCACCAGCCACTCCTTGGAAGGAAGATTGGGCAATCTACTTCTGTAGTGATACCACCTCAGAAACCCAAGGAGGGG
>NW_006921763.1:5939951-5941224 GCF_000298275.1 Orycteropus afer afer
TAAAGAGAAAAGAGAAATTTACCTTAGGAAAATGACTCATACAGTCATAGTTTGGCAAGTCCCAAGTTCCTGGCTCAAACATCAAGCTGGGGCTTTTCCCAATTCACACAGTTGCAGGACCTGAAGAGCTCAAAATTGTCAGGCAGTATAATAGGCTACTGAATTTGGTGGATGACAAATCCAAAACCAGCAAGCTCACAGGAGAGTTGCAGGCAGCACAAGAGGATCCTGATCCACGGAAGGTTCCCAAATTTTCTCAGTACATCCATTTATACATTGGAAGCAGTCCACACGTCTAAGGAAACTGCCTTTTAACTGATTGGCTGCTGAAAATGTATGCATCAGACCTTGTCATGGGAACAACCACATCCCAACTGCTTAATCCACTCAGACTCATGCTCCAGCCAAGTTGACACACAGCCCCAACTATCACAATTGGCAATTCTTTTCTTTTGGGGTTTTATATATGTCATCTCACTGCCTTTTTGCTTGTGATTATTTGCTCAGCATACAGATTGAATAAGTATGGTGAAAAGGTACAACCCGATGCACTCTCTTCCTGATTTTAAACAATGCAGTTTTCCCTTGGTCTGTTTGAAAGACAGTCTCCTGGTCTATGATCAGGTTCCTTATGAGTATAATGAAATTTTCTGGAATTCCCATTCTTCTCAATGTTATCCACAATTTGTTATGATCCACACAATCAAATGTTTTTGCATAATCAATAAAATGCAAGTAAGCATTTTTCTGGTATTCTTTGCTTTGAGCAGAGATTCATCTGGGAGCTCTGGTGGCGTAGTGCCTAAGGCATTTGACTGCTAACCAGAAGGCTGGCGATTCAGGCCCACCAGCCACTGCTCGGAGGGAAGGTTGGGCAATCTACTTCCGATCCTGCCTCGGAAACCCAAGGAAGAGTCACTATGAGTTGGTTCTGCCTTGAGAGCAGTGAATTTGGTTTAAGATCCATCTGACATCAGGTATGCTATCCCTTGTTCCACGTACCCTTTTGGATCCAGCTTGCATTTCTGGAAGTTCTTGGTCAATAGATTGCTGCAACCGTTTTTGAATTTTCTTCAGTAAGATTTTACTTGCGTGTGACATCAATGATATTGTTCAATAATTTGCACATTCTATGAGATCACCTTTCTTTGGAATGGGTGCAAATATAGATCTATTCCAGTCAGTTGGCCAGGTAGCTGTCTTCCAAATCTCTTGGCACAGCCAAGTGTGTGTCTTCAGCTCGGCATCCACTTGTTGAAAGATCTCAGTGGAT
>NW_006921763.1:5941689-5942313 GCF_000298275.1 Orycteropus afer afer
ATTTAATCACATTTATAGAGTTTGGCAATGGTGGACATTTTCACTTCTAAAATTTGAATTAATTAATCCAGTCACGTCCTCCAGAGGCAGAAGATGTGTTATTACCTTTATGAATTTCTTTAATAGTGTGAACTGCCATTTTCCTTATAATTTCTTTCTATCACAGTTGGGAATATCATAATAGCTGCACATGTTTTCAAAAAGACATAGAACTCAATAAAAAAGAATTAATCATCCTAGAGTAGGATACTTAACATTTTTAAAAAGATGAGTGCAACATGCCAGCACAGAGGAGAAAGACAAAAAAAGTGTTTCAAACACCCAAACATGGAGAAGATCCAGAACTTTACAGACAGCCTGAGCCAGACATTGTAATAGGAGAGGAAGTCATCTGGAAAATGGCATTTCTTACACACCCACTGTAAGTCAATCTCCTGGGTAATAGTATCAAGTTCAACAATGCTTGCCAGTTTCTCATTTCTATGAATGTAATAAGATTCCAGAAATAGAATCATTCTTTCATTCAGTAGTTTTCCCACCTGCTGCTCACATTCTGCTAAAGTTATCTTCTTCCCAAAAGTCATGTCCAACAAGGTTCACATGTTTTGTCTTTATGTTCCTTCA
>NW_006921763.1:5944643-5945220 GCF_000298275.1 Orycteropus afer afer
AAAGTGGACTGGTTTTGGCCATTTTGAATCAGACAACTGTATGATCTACTATGCTGGCAATGACAAACTGAAGAGGAATGGAGTGGCATTCATTGTCACAAAGAATGTTTCAAGATCTATCCTGAAGTAAAATGCTGTCCGTGATAGGATAATATCCATACGCCTACAAGAAAGACCAGTTAATACTAGTATTATTCAAAGTTATGTTGTTGTTGTGTATTATTCAAAGTTATGTACCAATCCCTAAAGCCAAAGATGAAGAAATTGAAGATTTTTACCAACTTCCACAGTCTGAAACTGATCAAACATGCAATCAGGATGTGTTGACTAACACTGGTGATTGGAATGCAAAAGTTTTGGGAAAAGAATCACTTATTGTTGTTAGGTGCCATCAAGTTGTCTCTGACTCATAGCAACCCTATGTTCAAGAGAACGAAACACTGCCCAGTCCTGTGCCAGCCTCATGATCTTTGCTATAACTGAGTCCATCATTGCAGCCACTGTGTCAATCCATCTTATTGAGGACCTTCCCCTTTTTTGTTGACCCTCCACTTTGCCAAGCCTGATATCCTTCTCC
>NW_006921763.1:5945923-5946459 GCF_000298275.1 Orycteropus afer afer
CTCAAGTCATCCTCACTTTCAGCAAGCAAAGCTGTGTCATCTGTGTATCTCAGGTTGTTAATGAGTCTCCCTCCAATCCTGATGCCATGTTCTTCTTCATATAACCCAGCTTCTCTAATATTTTGCTCTGCATACAAATTGAGTAAGTATGGTGGAAGGATGCAACCCTGATGCATTCCCTTCTTGATTTTAAACCATGCAGTATCTCCTTGTTCCGTTTGAACAACAGCCTCCTGGTCTATGTACAGGTTCTTCATGAGCACAACTAGGTGCTCTAGAATTCCTATTCTTCTCAATGTTATCAAGGTCATATTTTGGCTCAGAATATGGAATGTACAAAGTATGAATCTGCACAATCAAATGGTTTTGCATAGTCAGTAAAACGTAAATAAACATCTTTCTGGTATTCTTTGCTTTCAGCCAAGATTCATCTGACATCAATTATGATAGACCTCATTCCAAGGTTTCTTCTGAATTCAGTTTGCATTTCCTGAAGTTCTCCATCAATATGCTGCTGCAATCATTTTTGAATTACC
>NW_006921763.1:5947659-5949045 GCF_000298275.1 Orycteropus afer afer
TAGCAACAAGAATCACTGGCATTTGGAAAATATGGCCTTGGTGTTAGAAATCATGCTGGAGATAATATGACAGAATTTTGCAAGACCAATGATTTATTTATTGCAAATACTTTTTTTTCAACAACATAAACAGCAGCTGTACATGGAGACTTCCCCAGGTGGAGTATACAGGAATAAGATCAACAACATCGGTGGAAAGAGGCAATGGAGAAGCTCAGTATCTTCAACCAAAACAAGGCCAAGAACAGACTGTTGAACAAACCATCAGCTGCTCTCATATACAAGTTCAAATTGAAGCTGAAGACAATTAAAGAAAGTCCACAAGAGCCAAAATATGACCTTTATTATATCCCACCTGAATTTAGAGCCCATGTAAAGAATAGATTTGATGGATTAAACACCAGTGAATGAAAACCAGAGGAATTGTGGGGTGACATCAAGAATATCATCCATGAAGAAAGCAAAAGATCATTAAAAAGATAGGAAGGAAGAAAAGACCACAATGGATGTCAGAAGAGTCTCTGAAACTTTCCCTTGAATGGAGAGTAGCTAAAGCATATGGTAGAAATAGCAAGATAAAAGAGGTGAAAAGAAGATTTCAAAGACCAGCTTGAGAAAATAAAATCAATTATAATGAAATGTGCAAAGACCTGTAGTTAGAAAACCAAAAGGGAAGAACATATTTGGCATTTCTCAAGCTGAAATAACTGAATAAAAATTCAAGCCTCGAGTTGCAATAATGAAAGATTCTTTGGGCAAAATATTGAATGATGCAGGAAATATCAAGAGAAGATGGAAGGAATACACAGAGTCACTGTACCAAAAAGAATTGGTCGATGTTCATCCATTTCAAGAAGTGTCAAATGATCAAGAACCAATGGTACTAAAGGAAGAAGTCCAAGTGGCACTGAAAGGATTGGCAAAGAAGGCTACAGGAATTGAGAGACTACTCATTGAATACCCATTCAACAAACGAATGCTGCACTGGAGGCACTCTCTTGTTTATGCCAAGAAATTTTGAAGACAGCTATCTGTTCAACTGACTGGAAAGGATCCATATTTATACACATTCCAAAGAAAGGTGATCCCTCAGAATGTGAAAATTATTGAACAATATCATTAATATCACACCTAAGTAAAATCTTGCTGAAGAAAATTTAAAAATGTTTGCAGCAGTATATTGACAGAGAACTTCCAGAAATGCAAGCTGGATGCAGAAGAGGACATGGAATGAAGGATATCATAACTGATGTCAAATGGATTTTGGTTGAAAGTGAAGAACACCAGAAAATTCTACTTGTGTTTTATTGACTATGCAAAAGCATTCGATTGTGTGTATTGTAACAAATTATTGATAACATTGAGAAGAATTGGAATTCCAGAACA
>NW_006921763.1:5949330-5950913 GCF_000298275.1 Orycteropus afer afer
GCTGGGGGGTTTGAATCTGCAGCCTCCTGGTTATCAGTCAAATGGCTTAGGCACTACGCCACCAGAGCTCCTGCATAGTTTAAAATCAGGAAGGGAAAGTGTCAGGGTTGTATGCTTTCACCACCAAATTTATTCAATCTGCATGCTGAGCAAATAATCCAAGAACCTGGCCTTGAAGGCCTTGAAGAAGAGCTTGGCATCAGGTTTGGAGGAAGTCTTATTAACAATCTACAATATGGAGATGATGCAACTTTGCTTGTTGATAGTGAGGATGACTTGGATCATTTACTGATGAAGATTAAAGACTACAGTCTGCAGTATGGATTATATCTCAAAATAAAGAATGAAAATCCTCACAACTGGGGTAATAAACAGCATCATGATAAATGGAGAAAAGATTGAAGTTGTCAAACATTTCATATTACTTGGTTCCACAATCAACACCAATGGAAGCAGCAGTGAAGACATCAGATGTATTGCACTGGAAAATCTGCTGCAAAAGACCTCTTTCAAGTGTTGAAGAGGAAAGATGTGTTTTTGAAGACTAAAGTGTGCCCAGCCCAAGCCACGGTATTTTCAATCACCATATATGCATGTGAAAACTGGATAATGAACAAGGAAGACCAAAGAATCGTTGATGGTTTTGAATTGTGGTGTTAGTGAAGAATAGTGGAAGTACCATGGAAGTACCAGAAGAACTAACAAATCCACCCTGGAGGAAGAACAGCTGAAATGCTCCTTGGAAGTGAGAATGACCAAACTTTCTCTCACCTATTTGGTTGTGTAGTCAGAAGGGGCCATATCATGGAGAAGGATTTCATGCTTGGTAAAGTGGAGGGTCAATGAAAAAGGAGAAGGCCCTCGACGAGATGTATTGACACAGTGGCTGCAATGATGGGCTCAGGTATTACAAGGATTGTGAGGCTGACACAGCAATGGGCAATGTTTTGTTCTGTTGTACATCGGATTGCTATGAGTTGGAGATGACTCGATAGCACCTAAGAACAACAACAACAACAACAATAATTCATTTTATATTGTTTCTGTAATAAATTACTACATTTAGTGGCTTAAAACAACACTGATTTTATAGCTTATAGTTCTGGAGTTCAGAAGTCCAAAATAGTTTCAATGGACCTAAACCAAGATGTTAACAGGACTGTGTTCCCTCTGGAGCCTCAACAGGGGAAGCTATTTTCTTGCATTTTCCAGCTTCTAGAGCTACTTTCCTTGTGTTCCTTGGCTCTTGGTCTCTTCTTCTACCTCCAAAGTCACTAGCATAACATCTTCAAATGTCTCTCTGCTTCCGTCTTCACATCTCTTTTTCTTCTATTGTCATCAATCTCCCTCTGTCTCCTTGAAAGGCCACATATGATTACATTATGGGCCCTCCTGAATAATCTAGGATAATATTCCTGTCTCAAGGGCCATAACTTAATGGCATTTGCAGTCTCTTCCCATATAGGGTAAAATTAATAATTTTTTTTTTTTCCCAAGAAAGGACTGTTTATTTTCTTACCTTAATAACAATGACATGCAGTACATATTTTCACAATAGTTTCAGAATTTTAATACACATTAAG
>NW_006921763.1:5954338-5956767 GCF_000298275.1 Orycteropus afer afer
TGCTGGTGAAGAATGCTGAAGGTACCATGGACTGCCAAAAGAACAAACAGATCTGTCCTGGAGGAAGTGTGGCTGAGATGCTCCTTGGAAGTGAGGACGGCCAGTACCAATGGTATTGAGGGAGGAAGTCGAAGCTTCAGTGAGGGAGCTGGCAAAGAACAAGGCTCCGGGAATTGACAGAATACACATTGAGATATTTCAACAAATGGTCTCACCTACTTTGGTTGTGTTGTCAGAGGGGACCATTCTCTGGAGAAGGATGATCATGCTTGGTACGGTGGATGGTCGGCAAAAAGAGGGGAAGGCCTTTGACGAGATGGATTGACACAGTGGCTGTGACAATGGGCTCTAGTATAGCAAGGATCATGGAGCTGGCATGGGATTGGGTAGTGTTTCGTTCTGCTGTTCATGGGGTTGCTATGAGCGCTATGAGTTCGAAACGACTCGATGGCACCTAATAACAACATCACTATAGAAGTAGATTGTGCAACCTTCCTTCTGAGGAGTGGCTGGTGTGTTCCGAACTGCCAGATTTCTGGTTAGCAGTCAAGGGCCTTGACTACCAGAGCTCCTATTCCATCTGGCGAGCTCCACATATATAGCCACTATTTATGTTGTTGAAAAAAGGTGTTGTAATGAATAAGCCATTGATCTTGCAAAATTCTGTCATGTGATCTCCAGCATCATTTCTATCACTAAGACTGTATTTTCCAACTACCAGTCATTCTTCTTTATTTTCAGCTTTCACATTCCAATCACCAGTAATAATCAATACGTTTTGAGTGCATGTTTGGCTAATTTTAGACTGCAGAAGTTGGTAAAAATCTTCAATTTTCTCATCTTTAGCTTTGGTGGCTGGTGTGTAAATTTGAATATTAGTATTAATTTGTCTTCCTTGTAGGTATATGGCTGTTATCCTGTTACTGACAGCATTGTACTCCAGGACAGATCTTGGAACATTTTTTGTGACCATGAATGCCACACCATTCCTATTCATTTTGTCATTCCTGGCATAGTAGATCACATGGTTGCCTGAATCAAAATGGCCAAAACCAGTCTATTTCAAGTCACCAATGCCTAAGATATCCATCTTTATGCATACCATTTCACTTTTGAAAACTTCCAATATTCCTACATTCATACTTTGTGCATTCCCTGTTCTGATTAGTAATGGATGTTTGCAGTTATGTCTTCCTATTTTGAGTTGTGCCTCATCATCCCAAAAGCTTTACTCCACCCATGTCATTAAAGTTGACTCTACTTTGAGGAGACAGCTCTTCCCCAGTCATATTATGAGTACCTTCCGACCTGAGGGACACATCTTCTGGCAGTATATCAAACAGTGTTTTAGGGGCATTCATAAAGTTTTCTGGTAATATATCAGACAGTGTTTCACTGCTATTCATAAGGTTTCCACTGGCCAGTACTTTCAGATGTGGATAGCCCCTTCATTCTTCTGAGTCTGTCTTAGTCTGGAAGCTCTGCTGAAACCTGTCCACAATGGGTGACACCATTGGTATTTGAAATACTGGTGGCATAACCTCTAGCCTCACAGCAACATGCAGACCACCTCAGTACAACAAACTGACAGGTGAATGATAGCTATGTGTATAGTCACCCTTTATGTTGTCGAAAAAATGTATTTACTACGTATAAGTTATTGGTCTTGCAAAAATCCTGGGATCTTTGGCAACATTTTTATTCCCAAGGCCATATTTTCTAGCTTTTGATCCTTCTTCTTTGTTACCAACTTTTGGATTGCAGTCATAAGTAATTGTCAAAACATCTTGATTGCATAATTACAATCCATCATTGGTAAGTTTGTTGTCCTGTGGTGCTGGTGTGTTGCAATGATGCTGGAAGCTATGCTACCAGTATTTCAGATGCCAGCAGTGTTACATATGGTGGATAGCTTTCAGCAGAGCTTCCAGACTAAGACAGACTGGGAAGAAGGACCTGGAGAGCTACTTCTGAAAAAATTTGGCCAATGAAATCCTTATAGATAGCAGCAGAACATTGTCTTCGGTAGTGCTGGAAGATAAGCACCTTAGGTTGGAAGTGACTCAAAATCAAAATAACTATTGGAGAAGAGCTGCCTTCTCAAAGTAGTTGTTGTTGCTAGTGGCTGTTGAGTTGGCTCCAACTCATAGTGATCCTATGTACAATAAAATGAAACACTGACCAGTCCTGTGTCATCCTCACAATCCTTGCTATGCTTGAGGCCCTTGTTGCAGCCACTGTGTCAATCTATCTTGTTGAGGGTCTTCCCCTTTTTTGCTGACCCTCCACTTTACCAAGCATGATATCCTTCTCCAGGGAATGGTCCCTTCTGACAACATAACCAAAATAGGTGAGATGAAGTTTGGCCAATTTTTTTTCTTTTTTTAAATCATGCTTTGGGTGCAAATTTACAAAGCAATTTTTTTTTT
>NW_006921763.1:5957087-5959020 GCF_000298275.1 Orycteropus afer afer
ACTGAAGGATATCACAGGGCCATAGTCTCAGGGGTTCCACCTGTCTCTATCCAACTAGTAAGTCTGGTTATTGTTGTGCTTTTGAATTTTGTTCAACATTTTCCCTCCCACTCTATCCAGGATCTCCAGTTTTGATCCCTTTCCAAACAGTTGGTATTGGTATCTGAGCACCATCTAGTTCTTTTGGTCTGGGGCTTGTGAAGACAGATCCTTGTGATCCATCTTATCTTTGGACTAATTTTTTCCAGATGACTTTGATGTTCTTCACTCTTCTTTGCTTCAGATAAGAGGAGACCAATAGCTACATCTCAGATAGTCGCTTGAAAGCTTTTAAGACTTCAGTCACTACTCACCAAAGTAGGTTGCAGAACAAGATTTTTATATACTATGTTGTGCCAAATTGAGCATCATGTCCCTCAAGACAGTGGTCCTGAGTCCATGTTGTTGTTAGGTGCCATCGAGTCACTTCTGACTCATAGCAACCCCATGCACAGCAGAATGAAACACCACCTGATCCTGCGCCAACTCCATGATCTTTGCTATACTTGAGCCCATTGTCACAGCCAGCGTGTCAATCTTTCTCGTCAAAGGCTGTCCCCTCTTTTGCCAACCATCTACCTTACCAATTATGACATCCTTCTCCAGGGAATGGTCCTCTCTGACAACATGACCAAAGTAGGTGAGACGAAGTCTGGCCATCCTCGCTTCCAAGGAGCATCTTGGCTGCACTTCCTCCAGGACAGATCTGTTAGTTCTTTTAGCAGTCCATGGTACCTTCAGCATTCATTAACACATCAGTAACACATCATTCAGCATCGTTAACAATATCTCGAGTCCATAGGCCTGGTGATTCTTTCTCACAGTGTGTTTGGTTGTCTCTGAGAAGTTATTCCAACCCTGTCTTCTGTTTCTTGTGTAATGTGCATGGCTAATTTTGTAGCACAAGTGCGTGTGTAAGATTATCTTCAGCCAAATATGTCCTTGGTCTAATTATATTCTTGTTCACCTACCCCTACCTGATCTTCTCACCTGTCTATGCATTTATCCATAGCCTGGTGTTTGATGCTAGTGGTAATGCAGTACTGAGCATGTAATGGTTTTATTTCTGTTGGCTATATCTTTTGTGCATGTATCAATGTCTTTCCTTTCCCCAATGTCACCATGCTGGTCACAGACTCTTTCCATACTGTCCTTCTCCTCACCCAAATCAACATGTGATCCCCAAATAGTTTGAGATTTTCCTTCCCTTTCCCTCCTGTATCTGGTAATCAACAAAGTGAACTTCTTTCCCTGAGTAAACCTTTTCTTGACTTTTTACAATAATGGGATTTTTTGGTTACCTAGTGCTGCTCTGACAGGAATATACCACAAATGGGATGGCTTTAACAAACAGGAGTTTATTCTCTTACAATTTTGGAGTTTAGAAGTTTTGAGTTCCAGGTGCCAGGCTCGAGGTGCTGGGGGAAATCCTGTTGGCCTTGGGCTTCAGCTCTGCCTCCTACTCCTGAACCACTGAAGCTAGAGGCATCTCTTCACTCAGGCAGCTGCTTGCTGCTGAGGCTGAGAAACCCAAGGTCAACAAGTGAAAAGGCACAGTTCTGATTTTACCAAAGCACACAGCAGGTCATTGATTCAAATCCATTAAAAGTCCGAAGGTTGGCAGAGCATGGCAGGCTGCTGAATGAAGACTCAACTATGTGCAGGGTTCAAGCATGACAAAAAGCTGGAGACCTTCTTCAAAGTTGCTTCTTATATACTGGAAGCAGCTCATGTCTCTAAAGCAGCTACTCAGCTGCTCTAGTAGATTCCACCATGGAGTTAATTACCAGTCTCACCATGGGGAATAACTACATCCAGCTGCCCAGCCACTCAACCAGGCTCAGCCAAGTTGATGTACAACCTTAACTGCCACTTGGGCTCATACAGTATTTGT
>NW_006921763.1:5960471-5962029 GCF_000298275.1 Orycteropus afer afer
TAGCAGATTCATATGTAGTAGGTTTTGAGGTCTGGGAGTGTGAGACTTCCTACTTTGTTTTCCTTCTTCAGTAGTGCTTTGCTTGTCTGAGGTCTCTTCCTTCCCTTATGAAATTAGTGATTGTTTTTTTCATGCCCTTAAAAACTGTTCATGGAATCTGGATTGGGATTGCATTGAATGTATATATTGCTTTGGGTAGTATTGACATTTTTACAATGTTCAATCCTCCTGTCCAGGAGCATTGTATGCTCTTCCATTTATGTAGATCCCTTGTAGTTTCTTGTAGTAATGTTTTGTAGTTTTCCTTGTATAGGTCTTTTGTGTCCCTGGTAAGATTTATTCCTAAATATATTATCTTTTTGGTAGCTATTGTAAATGGTATTGTTTTATTTAATTCTTTTTCAGAGGCCTCTTTGTTGATGTACAGGAACCCAACTAATTTTTGTACGATGACCTTGTGTACTGCCAATACTGCCACTTTGCTGAACCTTTCTATTAGGAGCTCTGGTGGAGTAGTACTTAAAGTCTTTGACTGCTAATCGGAAGGCTGGCAGTTCAAAACCACCAGCCACTCCTTGGAAGGAAGATTGGGCAATCTAGTTCCATAGTGATACTGCCTCAGAAACCCAAGGAGAAGTCGCTATGAGTCGGAACCTTTCTATTAGCTTCAGTCTTTTTTTTTTTTTTTTGCTGAGTCTCTTGGGTTTTCTATGTGAAGTCTGGCTATTCTTGATTCCAAGGAAAGCACCTGGCTGCACCTCTTCTAGGACAGAATTTTTTGCTCTTCTGGAAGGACATTGTATTTCCATTATTCTTTGTCAGCACTTTAATTCATAGGCAACAACTCTTCTTTGGTCTTCCTTATTCATTGTCCAGCCTTCATGTGCATCTGAAGCGATTGATTGCCTAATTGGGTAGGCACACCATAGTCTTCAAAGTGATATCTTTGCTTCTTAACACTTCAAAGAGGTCTTTTTTAGCAGATTTGTCCAGTGCAATACGATGTCTGGTTTCTGACTGCTGCTTCCATGGGTGTTGATTGTACATACAAGTAAAATGAAATTCCTGACAACTCCAACTTTTTCTCCATTTATCATGATTTTGCTTTCTGTTCCAGTTGTGAGGATTTTTGTTTTCTTTATGGTGAAGTGTAATCCATATTGGTGACTGTAGTCTTTGATCTTCATCAGTAATTACTATAAGTCTTCTTCACCTTCTACAAGAAAAGTTGTGTCATCTTCATATCACTGGTTATCAATATGTCTTCTTCCAAAACCCATGCTGCATTCTTCCTCATAAAGTCTAGTTTCTCAGATTATTTGCTCAGCATGGAGATTGAATAAGTGTGGTGAAAGGATACTACTTTGATGCATGCCCTTTCTGATTTTAAACCATGCAATATACTCTTGTTCTGTTCAAATGACTGTAGACCTCTGGTGGTGTAGTGCCTAATGCATTTGACTTCTAGTCAGAAAATTGGTGGTTCGAACCCACAAGCCACTCCATGGAAGGAAGACAGGGCAATCGACTTCTTTAAAAATTTACTGCCTTGAAAACC
>NW_006921763.1:5963519-5963983 GCF_000298275.1 Orycteropus afer afer
AAGAACACTTTAAGATTTATCCTGAAGTACAAAACTCTGGTGGTAGGATAATATCCATATGTCTAAAAGTAAAACAATTGCTCATATAGAGAGATAGATCTTTTTTGTGATGAATGCACTTAATTCCTCATTTTTCCATTATCTGCACAATACACCATATGATTATCTGATTCAAATTGGTCAATACCAGTCTATTTCAGTTTACTAATGCCTAGGCTATTGATCTCCAAACATTCCATTTCATTTTTGATAACTTGCAAAATTCCTAGATTCAGCTTTGTTTGCAGCTGTTTCATTTTGAGTCATACCACATCAGAAGATGAATGTCCTAAAAGCTTTACTCCTCTGTGCCATTAAAGTTGATTCTGCTTTGAGGAGACAGTATTTTCAGCACCTTCCACCTTGAGGAGCTCATCTTTCAGCACTGTAATAGGCAATATTGTGCGTCTATCCACATGGTTTCC
>NW_006921763.1:5967698-5970573 GCF_000298275.1 Orycteropus afer afer
GCTTGAATATCCTCCTTGGTGAAGTGTCTATTCATGTCTTCTGCCCATTTTTTAATTGGATTGTTTGTCTTTTTGTTATTGAGGTGTTGGTCCACTGCCCAGTTTTTAAGAAATATCTCATCAGGTCCTTCTTTCAAATCTTAGTCTTCAGCTCCTCTGAAACCTGTCCACCATGGGTGACCCTGCTGAAATTCTGGTGACATAGCTTCCAGCATCACAGCAACACACAGCCACTGCAGTACGACAAACAGAGAGACAAATGATGGTCACATTTTGCTTCATGAATGCTTTGTTTCCCTGAAACCCTTTTCTCTAACTGTATCTCAATTTCTATCTGTATAGTTATAAATACAATTATTATACAAATAGTGAACATATGTCAAGAATTTATATAATTATAAATAAAATTATAAACACAGCTGATCAGCATGGGATTATAAATTTGAATCATATTTCATTGTCCAAAGATGTAGTGGGAGAATGCTTAATTTGCCTAACAAATGTTCTCCATTTTCCTGCTTTTTCATAAAAAAAAAATGACAGTGGGTATGTTCAGTTGAAGTCAATGAATATACATAAGAACAAATACTTCTATATTCGTACTATTGTGAGACTCAAATGACAAATGCAATTCTTGAACAAATTTGCTTAGAGTAAACAGTTTAGTATTTTAAATTCTGAGCAGATAAGAACCAGGTAGTTGGAAATTTATATGTAATGGACTTGCATTTTAGAATTTCAAAGTAATGTTATCAATGTAATTATGATTCATATCTTACGTACTTTAGAATATGGCTTTGAGTAAATGAGTACAATATGAATACTAACTGTATTTGCCTAGAAACAACATTTCACATGGAAGGAAATCTTTCTTGTGCCAAGCACCTGATCACTCAAACCTGACTGCCAAGGGCAAAACTGAGGTTCTCTTCTTCATTAAAGAGTGTACCTGGCTGGAGTGAATGGTCAATGGGCTTGCTTTCAATCAAAAGGTTGATGGTTTGAGATAACATAGAAATGTTTTGGAAGGTCTGGCAAACTACTTCTGGAAAACCATCTATTGAAAATTCTATAGAGCACAATTCTAGTCTGATTCACATAGGGTTGCCATGACTTGGAACCAATTCGATGGTAGTTTTTTTAAAAAAATATGGTTCAATCCACATTCATAACTCAATCCCTATACACAATTCATTTGGGGTACTGATCAATGATATGGAGATAAAAATCTGCTGAGTGAAGCTTTTTGGAAAGCAGTTGCTTTCCTGATAGGATGGGAGAGGCTCAGCTGGAATGCCTCTTTAGCCTTTGCACTTCACTATTTTGCTCTTCTTTTTTGTTCTTCCTTCCTTAATTGTAGACATTAGGCTTGCAGGTTCAGAAGTAATCTGAAGACCATAAGGTGATAATTATGACAAAAAGGCTTACATGGTAAGAGTGTTGGAATAAAAACCAAAAGAAAAAAGAAAAGAAAAAGAAAAAGAAATATTAAATATGTATGTATCTAAAAACTCATTGTCATCAAGTCAATTTTGACATATAGCCACTCCCACTGGGTTTCCAAGGCGGTAAATCTTTGTGGAAGTAGACAGCCCCATCTTCCTTCCAATATATGTATATCAAAAACTGAGAAAATCTTAGACTCACTGCCATCAAGCTGATTCTGACTCATAGCGACTCCATTTGGGTTTCTGAAGGGGTAAATCTTTATGGATGTACATTGCCCAGTCTTCCTTCCACAGAGTGGCTGGTGGGTTTGAACTGCCAACATTTTGGTTAGCAGTCAAATGCCTTAGGCACTACGCCACTGGAGTGCCTTATATATGTATACAATATATAAAATTTATATATGTGTGTATATATAATATGAAAGTTCCTAAGTCCCTAATGACATTATTGAACAGTGAGTGGATGCCAGCTACCTCATTCTCCTCAACTTCTGCTTCTGTGGAAAAAGAAGAAGCTATTTGTTCAGATTTCTGTTAATAATGTTTTCTAAAACTGCAGCTAAATTTCATTTACAACTGAAAGAGTAAGAAATATGTATTTCCCTTTCTAAATGAATATTACACTTTCACTGGTGTCTTGAAATTATGAGAAAATTCTAGCTCATAGCTTATTTTCATTTGACCCCTTAAAAATTCAAAACTTAATATTATTTTTTAATCCTGTAGGGATAACCATAGCCCAAATTTAAAAGCCATTAGCAAGCATTGCTAAAAGGTTTTTAATGGGGGACACTACTTTTTGAATTCCTTGCTGTGTATATTTCTTTTTTATTACCTCTTTTGTTTCCCCTCTCTGTCTTCTTGAATCAGTTGCTTCCTCTTCTATTAGTACCCAATGAACTTTCTTCTTTGTGTTCCTAACCTAATTAAAAAAATAAAAAGCAAGCAAACACAATTGATTCAAATTCATGAAGAACCCCGTGTGTCAGAGTAGAACTGTTCTCCACAGGATTTTCAATGGATAATTTTTTTGGAAGTAGATCTCCAGGCCTTTCTTTTCTTTTTATTGTGATTTGGGTGAAGATTTACAGAACAAATTCACTTTCAATACAGCAGTATACATATACTTTGTCTAATTACATTGACCACAGTTTACCACTATGCAACAGCTCCCCTCCCACTTCCTCCCCATAGTTACCTCTTTCCAATGTCCATCCCTCCATACACTCCTGCCTCCTGAGTTGTCTCTCTGTGCATAGTCAGCCCTTCTTTCTCAATGATTGTTCTCTCCAAGGAGTGTATCTACCTCAGGTAAATGTTCAACTCACCTGTCTTCTGTTTGGTTGGAAACCACAGGTGTAGGTTCATTTCCAGACCTGAAGGGCAGTTAGGGGCCATAGTCTCAGTAGTTACACCAGGCTCTATCA
>NW_006921763.1:5974235-5976228 GCF_000298275.1 Orycteropus afer afer
AGTTGGGGTTTAGTCCACTTCTATATCCTTCCCTTCAAGGCTCAGGGGTCCAGGATTATCTTCTGTGTCTGTGTTTATTGGTTTCCTTTTTCTTTGTTGAAGAGGGTCTTTGCAGTCTTTCTGACTAGTAGGCCATCTTGCCGGAACTCCCCATGCCTTTCTTTAGAAGTTTCTAGAGGTGGACTTGAATTTCCAATATCTCAGTTAGCAGAGGAATGTGTTAACCATTTGTACCATGCAGGGACTCCAATCTCATCAAGAGATTGTGTTAAATACTTTCCATATTCATGGGATATATTTCTCTTCTGTCTCTTATTGTAATTAAAAATAGATGAGTAAAATGTTTTAATTTATGCATACATAATTCTATCTTGTTCCAGAAAGGATTTGTATTGACCTGATTTCAAATTTTCTTTCTTTCTTTTTTTACAAAAAGAGTGATACCCTAATATCTCAGGTTAACTCTGTGACCTTTAATTTTTTTTTTTTTTTTTGAGTTCATAATTTTTTAAAAATAAGTAACTTATCATCCTTTGTCAGAGAATGACTAAGACAATTATGATTAACTTTCATGAAGCAGAAGTAAAACTGATGAACAAATTGAAGTCTGTGACTATTTCCCCAAAAGTAGAGTAAACTTATAATTCCAACACCGTTTTGAATGTGTTTGTCATTAGTTCATTCATTCACCAAATTTTTCTTTAGGTACTTTGTGTTCCTTTACTGCCCTCCAAAAAGGGATATGTGAGTAACTTTCACCATACTTATTCAATTCATATGCTGAACAAATAATCAGAGAAGCTGGACTGTATGAAGAACTAGGCATCAGGATTGGAGGAAGACTGTTCAACAACCTGCAATATGCGGATCACACAACCTTGCTTACTGAAAGTGAAGATGACTTGAAGCACTTACTGATGAAGATTAGAGCACAGTCAGCAGTATGGATTACACCTCAACATAAAGAAAACAAAATCCTCACAAATGGACCAAAAGCAGCATCATGACAAATGGAGAAAAGATGGAAGTTGTCAAAGATTTCATATTACTTGGTTCCACAATCAACACCAGTGGAAACAGCAGTCAAGAAATCAGATGACATATCACACTGGGAAAATTTGCTGCAAAAGACATCTGTAAAGTGTTGAAGAGTGAAGATATCTCTTTGAAGACTAAGGCACACCTAAGTGAGGTATTTTCAGTAGCCTCATATGCTTGTGAAAGCTGCACAATAAATTAGAAGATGGAAGAAGACTTGATTCTTTTGGGTTGTGGTGTTGGCAAAGAATACTGACAGTACCATGGACTGCGAGAGGAACTAACAGATCTATCCTAGAAGAATTGCAGATGGAATGCTTCTTGGAAGTGAGAATGGCCAGCCTTTGTCTCACCTACTTTGGTCATGTTGTCAGAAGGGACCATACTCTGGAGAAGGATATTATGCTGGGTAAAGTGGAGGATCAACAAAAAAGGGGAGGCCCTCAATGAGATGGATTGACACAGTGACTGCAATGATGGGCTCAGGTTTAGCAAGGATTGTGGGGCTGGCACAAGACCAGACAGTGTTTTATTCTGTTGTACATAGTGTCACTATGAGTTGGAGCCAACGAAGCAAGATGCAATTAATTTTTATCAACCTCCCAGAAACAGAATGTGTTTTTATAGGTGAGATGTGGCATCCACCACAACCAATAAGAGAATGAAGAGAAAAACAACTGCTATTTTTCACCTCAGGCTCTGTGGACATTGGTGTCAACTTGACCAAAGACTTACTGAGAACATAAAATCATTCTGATTATTTAAAATTATATCAATTTGTGACAAGTTGTTTTATTTATTTATTTGTTTATTTATTATTGTGATTTGGGTGAAGATTTACAGAGCAAATTCACTCTCCATACAGCAGTTCACATATACTTTGTCTCATGTCATTGACCACAGTTTACCACAATGCAACAGCTCCCCTCCCACTTCCTCCTCATAGTTACCACTT
>NW_006921763.1:5977148-5994760 GCF_000298275.1 Orycteropus afer afer
ACTCAGTACTGTATATGCAAAAGGGTTCATATTTGTTGTCTGTACTTCCCATGTACCTCTCTATGTCTTTCTCATCCTCAATGCTGTCATATTGGTCACTCATATTTGGTACATTGCCTTTCTCTTCACCCAAATCAACATTTATCACTATCTATCTAACGGCAGTCCCTCCCCTCCCCTCCCATCCCTGGTAACCAACAAAGAAAATTTCCTTCAATAGATAAACCTTTCCTTAATTTTTACAATAACGGACTAATTCCATATTGTGACAAGTTGTTTTACCATTACAAATCCATAAGAAGTCTTCAAAGATTGTGAGAAAATTTTGAGTTACTTAGGACTGGCGAAAACTTTGAAAGAAGTATTGAATAGAAGACAACACAGTCAGAAGGTATAGCCCCTGAGGTCTTTACAAGAAAAGGAGTGAAAAATAAGCCTATCTGGGGCAAAGATTAACTCAGTGCTCCTTGCTTGAACCTCACTCACTTCCAACCATAGCCTCCTTGTTTAAGATTTCTAGCAGTGTTAAAAGAAGGAGAGCATATCGGGTATCTGGGTTATTAAGGCCATCCTTTCATTTGACATATCATTGGTCAGATTTTATAGACTAATATTACATCCTGGTTTTCAAAATTTAAAAGATATGCAAAGACCTAGTAATGGTTCAGAGGAACACCTCAGAGAGAAATATAGGGCTTCTGAATAAAGATTTAAAAAGAATAAAATAATAATAAGATAATACTATTATTTGTCATGAGGAAGAGATGAAAATTTATTTCATAATGATGGAAGAACAATTGCTTTCCAGGGTTACTGAGTACAGAATAGTTACAAGTATTCTATAATGGCTGAGAGATTTAATATTAAAAGAATGAATTACCAAGAAATGACCTATTATTTCTTGGCATTTTTTCCCCTAATTTTTCTTTTTTATTGTGATTTGGGTAAAGTTTACAGAGCAAATTCATTTTCCATACAACAATTCATACACATTTTGTTTCATGACATTAACTGCAATCCCCATAATGTAATAGGTCTCTTCTCACTTCCTCTAAAAAATAAAACAAGAGAACAAGAAACACAAAGTGCATAAACAAACAGCAACAATCACACACACACACGCACACACACAAGAAAAGGCAATAAATGAAAAGAAAAATGAAAAAAGGGCAAAGAGAAAAAGAGAACAAAAAAATCCCATAATATCTGGGAAGCAGGTAATGAGAGAACAGAGCAAGAAAAAAAGAAAAAAATGAGAAAAAATGTGAAAAGAACAAGGGATAGGAAAACAAAAAGATAAAAAGAAGAGAAAGAAAAAGAAGGGAAGAGGAAGATAAAGAAAAAGACAAGAAGAAAGGAGGAAGAAAAAACAATAATTTTAAAACAGATAAAAACAAAACTGGGAGAGGAGTAGGACACCTGGGCTCTGTCAGAGTGCTAGATTTGGATGGAATTCCTGCCAGTCCAGAAGGGTGGAGGTGGGGGATGACCACACCTCCATTCACCAAGAGGGTGTGGGGAACTAGAATAACAAGGGGAACATTGTACCTTTCTAGTCGCTAGCCTCCAGCTCAGTTGCCCACGCTGTCCTTGGCAAGCAGAGTTATTCTTAGGTAGCTGCCCAGATTTGAATGACGCTTGCAAATTTTCAAAATGGCTGTGCTACTTACAAATATTCAAAATGGCCATGTCCTCAGGACAGCTGACCATCACAGCTCTGTTTGACTCCTTATTCACTGTTTTCCTATCTGGTCATTAACACCAGTGCTATGCCCATGCAGTCCTCAGCAAGCAGAGCCCATTCTTAAGTTGCTGCCTGGATCATAATGCCATTTGTAAATATTGAAATTGGCCATAGTATGAGGACAGCTGGTAGTCTGCAGCTCCGTTTGACTCTTTATTCAGTGTTTTCATTCAGGTTCTTATACTGGTTGGTACTTAATCCACTTTATCCTTCCCTTCAAAGCTCATGGTTTCAGGACTATCTTCTGTATCTGTTTCAATTGGTTTCTTGTTTCTTTGTTGCAGAAGGTATACCTAGCTTGTCTGCCTATTCTGTCATCTTGTTGGAAGTTCTACTTCCTGGCATTTTTATGCCTATGTATATAGAGCCAAAATAATTGACCAGATTGATTCAAGTTGGTTAAAGAATCCCAATAAACCTAACTCAGTGGAAACTGACATTCTGTGAAAATACTTGTGAAATTTATCAAGGGAAAAGAAGAGGAAGGGACATAACTACAGATAAAGAATAAGTTAAAAAAATACAGTGAACAATGAATAATTTTATGTCAAAAAGTTTCTTGTAATGGAAAATTTCAAACAAAATAACTTAACAAAACCAACCTGAGAAGAAATGTTGTTGTTATGTGCCGTCGAGTCAGACCTGACTCATAGCGACCCCTCCTTGGGTTTCTGAGGCAGTATCACTACGGAGGGATCACTTTCGGTTTGGAAGACCGAAAAAGAGTTGATGCTTTTGAGTTGTGGTGCTGGTGAAGAATGCTGAAAGTACTATGGACTGTTAAAAGAACTAATAGATCTGTCCTGGAGGAAATACACCAGAAATGCTCCTTGGAAGCGAGAATGGCCAGACTTTGTCTCACCTATTTTGGTCATGTTGTCAGAAGGGACCATTCCTTGGAGAAGGGTGTCATGCTTGGTAGGGTGGAGGGTCGATGAAGGAGGGGGAGGCCTTCAATGAGATGGATTGACATGGTGGCTGCGATGACGGCTCAAGTATAGCAGGGATTGTGGAGCTGGCGCGGGATCGGGCAGTGTTTCGTTCTGCTGTGCATGGGGTAGCTATGAGTCGGAAACGACTTGAAAGCACCTAACAACAACAACAATCACTACGGAAGTAGAGTGCACAGAAATCCTTAATAAACATATAACTTTTCAAGAAATTAAATCAGCATTTAAAAATCTGTTTCCTCACAAAAGCCAAAATGAAAATATAAGAAAGAATAAACAAAGAAACTAACAAACAGACTTAGCTCAATAAAAAGAGGTTATAACATATCACTGAGGAACATATAAGTTCAATGCATATAGATTCTTCCAGAGAATAGAATAAATATCTTTTTTCAAATTATTTAATGACACTAGGATTATTATTGTGCAAAAATCAAAAAGGTTTTTTTTTTTTTTTTTTTTCTTTTGGTGTCTAAGGATTACAGTCCTGGGAGTTTCACTAGTCTTTATCAAACCAGTAATTCTGGTCTTTTTTTCTTTTTATAATTTTAAATTTTGTTCTGAATCTTTCTCCTGTTCTGTCCAGGACCTTCTGTGGTCCCTACTCAGAGTGGTCAATACTGGTAGCTAGGACCATCAAGTTGTCTCAGGCTACTGAAGGCTGTTGCTCACAAGGTCCATTAATCCTTTGGACTAATTGTTTCCTTGATTATTCAATTTTCTTCACTCTTCTGTACTCTGGACAGGTAGAGACGAATAGTTGTGTCTTAGATGGCCATTTGCTAGCTTTTAAGACCCCAGTCACTACTCACCTCAAGTAGGATGTAGAACATTGTCTTCATGAACCATGTTATGCCAATTGTTTCCCAAGAATGTGGCTAAAGCCCCCAAGCCCAGTGACTCATTACCTCAAGTGTTTAGTTATGGCTAAAAAGTTTTCATAATTTTTCCCCCTTTTTTGGCTCTAATATTATTTTGGATACATGTACAGCATGTACAAATACCTACGTAGAAATATCTTCTGCCAAACCTATATGTGTTCATGAGTGCTGTCTATTTGCTTACCCATATCTGTTCAGCTTGCATTTCTGGCTGTTACTGTTTATTATTGATATTGCAGGACTGTGGATTTAATAGTATTTACCTTTATCTGTAACTGTGGTGCACCTCTCAATGTCTTCCTTTTAGTGATATTTTGTGGAATTCCTCCTTATTGTATATATTGCCTTTCTTTTTACCCAAATTAATATGTCTCTACTATCTAGTTGGGAGCTCTGGTAGCATAGTGGCTAAGGCACTTGACTGCTAACCAGAAGGCTGGTGGTTCAAACCCACCAGCCACTCCTCGGAAGGAAGGTTGGGCAATCCTACTTCCGTAGTGATACTGCCTCGGAAACCCAAGGAGGGGTCGCTATGAGTCAGGGCTGACTCGACGGCATGTAACAACAACAACAACACTATCTAGTCAGTGATTTTCCCTCCTCTCCTCTCTCATCTCTGGTAACTATTAAAAAATATTTCTTCTGTGTGTCAACCTTTCTTGACTTTTTATTGTAGTAGTTTCATAAAATATCTGTTCTTTTGTGGTTGACTTATTTCACTCAGCATAATGTCCTTCAGGTTCATACACATTATGAAGTGTTTTGTAGATCCTTTAATGTTGCATAGTATTCCATTTTTTGTATGTACCATAGTTTGTTTATATATTCATTCCTTGGTGTGCACTTAGGTTTTTCCCATTTTTTTTATATTGTGAATAATGCCGCAATGAACTTTTTGATAATGGATGGTTAAAAGTTATTCTCTCTTGTAAATATAGGTGTAAAATTCGTAAACAAAGTATTAACAACTGCAGTGCAGTGAATTACTTGGTATGGTTTTTCTAGCCACAGTCTTTGTAACTCCCACCAGATTACTGGGTGAGACTCTGCAAATAAGATGTGTCAAATTCTGATGTTAGGATTAGTTAGTTTTGTCACTCTGGTGGTGTAGTGCCTAAGGCATTTGACGGCTAATCCGAAGGCTTGCAGTTCAAACCCACCAGCCACTCCTCGGAAGGAAGGTTGGGTAATCTACTTCAGTAGTGATAGTGCCTTAGAAACCCAAGGAGGGGTTGCTGTGAGTCGGATCTTACTTGATGGCAGTGGGTTTGTTTTTTGGTTTAGAGGAATGGGGGAAATCTCACTGCCAACAAGAGAGAAGAGCTGGAGATGAAGTAGAGTACATTCTTGGACCTGGCATCCCTGCACTAGACCTCCTTGGCAGAGATGCCCAGAAGAGAGAGATACCCTGGCAGACAGAGACATTCTGGCAGAGAGAGGTACCTTGGCAGGGAGAGACATCCACCAGAGAGACAGTCTCAGTAGAACCAAGAGGCATGAGACAGAGCGCTGGGCTTAACTGGCCCACAGAGCTAGAAAGCTGAGTCCCTTTGGCAGGAGGCTTGCTGATGGAGTTGGGTGCACCCATAGGCAGAGCTAGAAGAGCTTTGTAACACTTGCCCAAACAGAGCAGAGGCCAAGCTGAGAGGCCAAGGGCCAGAGAGGGGACTCTGAGGGCATAGCAGAAGGGAGACTGTTTTGATCAGAGAACTGTATCTTAAATGCATTCCTGAACCTGAATTGTAGCCTGTTACTTCCAAAATAAACCCCATAATCATGAGTATTGTCTGTGAGTTCTTTGTAGCCATTGTGATGGATCATCGAACCCAGCAGAGAAGGAGTGAGTGCCATGGGAGAGATGGATGGTGTCAGAATTGGTAAAAGAGTAGAGGGTAGTGACATATCTGGTCACATAGGAATAAGCCTTGGGCTGTTGATGGTGATTCTGTCTTTTTCTCGTGAAGTTAGAGGAGGTCAGAAGAAGTCGCCTTCCAGTGCCTCTTAGGCACAACCAAATCTAATGATGTACTGATCAAGTACATTATGGACATTTTTTTCCCCAGAAACTCAAGGCATTGTAGCTTAATGGTTAAAACACTTGGTTGCTAACAAGTCAGTGGTTCAAGTCCATCAGTGGCTCAATGGGAAAGATGTGGCAGTCTTCTTCAATAGTGATTACAACCTTGGAAACCCTATGGGCAATTCTCCTTTGACCTATAGGGTGACAGTGTGTCAAAATCAACTTGAAAGCAATATAATGAGGTGTTTTTTTTTTTAATGTTAGAAAATAAATTGCAAAGCATGATATAATGTTCATTTAGATTATCATTACCATAATTACTCAATGTTGTGGTTATTGTTAGTTGACTTTGAGTCAACTCTGAGTCATGGAAACCCCATGCACAACAGAATAAAATGCTGCCTGGTCCCATGCCATCCCGATGATGATCATCATGCTTGAGTCCATTGTTACCTTCCAACCTAGGGGACTCAGCTTTCAGCACTATATCAGACATTACTCTTGTTTTGAACCATAGGATTTCTTTGGTTTATTTTCAGGAGTAGGTTGCCAAGGTTTATTCCTAGTCTTAATCTGTGTTAGTCTTAGTCTGCAAGCTCCATTGAAACCTGTCCACCATGAATGACCTTCCTGGTAATTGAAGTATCAGTGGCATAGCTTCTAGCATCATCATAACACACAAGCCACCACAGTATTACAAACTGACAGACGAGTAAGGGAAAATTACTTATTGTCTTCCTGCTACATGAGAGAGCTTTATGAGGGGGAATATTATGCCTATTGTGTTTACTATTTTAACTCCAGTCACAAGTATAGAAACTCATGGTAGGTACTCTATGATTTTTTTTCCAATTAAATTGAATTACATGTGAGTGGATATTTGAAAAATTAAGTTTTAAAGGGACTTATAGAATGTCAATTGTGTCAGATATTGCAAAATCAGAAGAGAATATTCTTTAATCTTTTTAAAAGTAGGCACAATGTCCTAAGGAGCCCTTTCTAGTCCCCTTTGAGACAGGATGGCCAAAAATAAGATTTCAGTCCTTCAGTTATGGCTATGATTGTGCTGCAGTATTTATCACTCTTGAATGAGTCCTACACTTCCTCATTCTTGTCTGTCAGTTTGTCATACTGTGGCAGTTTGATTGATGCTGTGATGCTGGGAGCTATGCCACTGGTATTTCAAATAACATGAAGTCATCCATGATGGACAGGTGTCAGCTGAGCTTCCAGACAGACTAGGAAGAAGGATGTGGCCAGGTCTACTTCTTAAAAACAAAAACAAAAACAAAATTAACCTCTGAAAACCTTATGAATTGCAGGGAAACATTGCCTGATATATAGCACCAGAAGATGAGCCTTTCAGGCTGGAAGGCACTCAAAATATGACTGGGGAAGAATTGCCTCTTCAAAGCGGAGTCAAGCTTAATGACACACATGGAGTAAAACTCTCTGGACCTTCATTTGCTGATGTAGCATGACTCAAAGTGTGAAGACACAGCTGCAAACATCCATTAATAATCGGTCAAGAAATCAAACGATGTATTGCATGGGGAAAATCTGCTGCAAAAGACCTCTTTAAAGTGTTTAAGAGCAAAGAAGTCACATTAAAGACTAAGGTGTACCTGACCCAAGCCATTTGGGATTTTCAGTGGTCTATTACGCATGTGAGACCTGGACAATGAATATGGAAGACTGAAGAATTGATTCATTTGAATTGTGGTATTGGTGAAGAATATTGAATGTACCATAGATTTCTAGAAGAAAGAACAAATCTATCTTGGAGGAAGTACAGACAGAATGTTCTTTAGAAGAAAGAATGACCAGACTTCATCTCTGATACTTTGGTCATGTTTCAGAGGGGCCATTCCCTGGAGAAAGATATCATGCTTGGTAAAGTGGAGGGGGAAGACCCTCAACAGGATGGATTGACACAGTGGCTGCAATGATAGGCTCAAACATAGCAACGATTATGAGAATGATGCAGGACCAGCCAGTGTTCATTCTGTTGTACACAGGGTTACTATAAGTTGAAGCCGACTTGATGGAACCTAACAAGAACAATAAGAGAGACTCATTACCAGACAATAGGAAATGGCTTATGCAACATAACCTATTTGCTACATATGTATTGTATTAGGGGGAAAATCACATTTTATAACCTAATAAAATATCTAATTGCCTAAGGCACTTGGCTGCTAACCAGAAGGCTGGTGGTTCAAACCCACCAGCCACTCCTCAGAAGGAAGATGGGGCAATCTACTTCCACAGTGATACTGCCTTGGAAACCCAAGAAGGGGTTGCTATGAGTCGGGTCCGACTCGACAGCACATAACAACACAACAACATATTGACTGATGGAATTAATATAAAAACAATGCCAGGAAAACTTGCTTTTTAATCATATTCAACCTCTCCACCTTTTTTTTTTTTTTTCCTTATGGTAACAAGCATGGGGACGAGTGGCAATAATTTGGGACAAATTATTTGATAATCATTTCAGATTCAGCCAAAATCATTTTTGGTTTTGGAACTGTAACAATCTGAATGATTTGGAGAAGAATTTGGATTCTCAGTATAGTTTGGTTTTGGCAAAACCAAACACAGGTTATAATTACTCGTGTCAAGAGACTGTATCTCAAGATCATTGTCCTTAAACCTCTTAAATAAATTCCATCCAGGAAAGGAAACATATTTCTTAATTATCTTTGAAAAATCATAGATTTTAAGTCACCAAGGGATTCAAGACAGGTCCAATAAATCAAAACAGAGAGGCAGTCTTAAATGGTGGAGAAATAATTACCTTGCATAATTAATTTGAGTTTCAGGGACAAAAAAATAAGTATAATTTTCTCTAACAATCAGACGTCTTTAATTGAATATTGCTATTCTATCCTTAGGGGAACCTTTTTCAGTTTGAGCAATCATAAAGTTGAAAGTGTCAGTTTCTATCAGTCTAGTGGGAAAGGGTACCCTTTGGCCATATAAATATCAAACAGAGATCTAAAGATGCTTTTCCTGTGTAGGTTTAGATAATGAATTTCCATATGAATCTGTATTTCTGCATACACTGAAGTCTCAGTTCCTTTAGAAGCAAAGACTGAAAAATGCTTTTAAGTTCTAATTTGTCTTATTATTTACTGATATTATGCTTCTCTTATTTGAATGAAAAAAATGAACAAAATAGATTTACATTTTTGTCTCCTGTTAGGAAGGATAAAGTATATTTCTTAGTATTTTTGAAGAAGTTGGCTTAAAATTCTTTCTTTCAGAGTTAAATAAAAATTAATAATAAAATTACTGGAGACAATGCAGCTCTATAAAAATATAGCTCAATAAATATTAGAATAATGATAAATTTCCTGTAAATAATTACAAGCATTATGCTGAAATGGGACCTGAATCATGAAGTACACGTGTATAAAATCATAGCCAGATAAACATATTACAAATTACTTAAAATATTATTGTTTTATTTTAGAAAATTTTTATGGACAGATTTTAGGAATGAAGTGATTATGTAAGTTTTAGCAAAAATAGTGAAAAAATCACCTGTTTCATAAAATAAAAAAGTAAAGAAGTACAATTATAGGTTTTTTTTTTTTTTTGTGAGGCTATGAAGTGGAGACATCACAGAGGGATGACAAAACTTAACTAAAAATATCAGTTTTTAGGAGGAGCTAATTCTGCACCTTGGGGAAGAGAGATATTTCAGGATCAGCCTAGAAACTTTTGTTGCTAGAAAACAAGTATGCTTTTGAAATGTTCTGACATGGTGTTGACAGGACTCAGAAGCCAACTGAAAAAGAGCTCCCACTGGCTAAGCTGTGACAATAATATGAGCATGAAAAAGATAACAAAAATTATAATTGATAGAAAAAGCAGATCCTAGGAAAAGTCATTACCCTTAATGGTACCCAAAAGGAAGAAAATAGGGTTTTATTTTCTTTTAATATATATATATATATATATATGTTACTATTATCTAGGTTAATTTATTCAGATGAAAATATTATTTTTTCAAGGTTAATTATATACTTATATGTCTTGTGTATGTGGGTATATCCGAATTTCACAGGCAATGTAATCAGGATCATTTTCTCTAACAGTCAGTCATCTTTAATTTAGTAGTGCTTTGCTACTGTATTCTGGAGGTGTCACTGGGTGATGCAAATGGCTAAACGCTGGACTAGTCACAAAAGACTGGTGTTTCAAGCCCCTCAGAAGCACTTGAGAAAACAGATCTGGCAATCTGCTTCTGCAAAGTCACAGCCTTGACAATCCTATGGAGCAGAACTCATCTGCACTCACTGGGGCACCCTGAGCTGAATAAACTTGACAGCATCTGGCAACCATGGAATCTCTGTCCTTAGGGCTATTGGTACAGCATGGGTAAGATTATATTCATACACAAAGGAAAATAGAGTCACCATGACTTTTGTTTCAGGAACTCTACTTTGCTCACCATTCTGTGAGCTTTTCTTTCTTCAGATATCGTTTGTCCTCTTCTAGGAGCTTTGGGAGGAGCTCTGATGCAGTGGTTAAAGCATTTGTCTGCTAACCAAAATGTTGGTGCTTTGAATCCATGAAGCACTTTGCAGAAGAAAGATGAGGCAGCCTGCTTCTACAAAGATTTACAACCTTGGAAACTGTAGAGCAATTCTACTCTGTCCTGTAGGGTCAGCCTGATGGCAGTCAGTTTTTGGTTTAGGAACACTGGTTGTGTGGGGGTTAAGCACTCAGCTGCTAACTGAAAGGTGAGCGGTTCGAAGGGGCTCAGTGGGAGAAAGATGTGGCAGTCTGCTTCCATGAAGATTTACAGCCTTGAAAACCCTATGGGACAATTCTATCCCATCGCCTTGCTTTAAGTTGGAATCAACTAGACAGCAACATTTTCTTTTAAGTAAATATTTTAAAAGTGCCTCTATTTGGAGTTTATTAGTTGTAGACTTAGTTTTTGTTCATCTAAAAATTCAACAGAGGTTTTGCTCTCATTCATAAATGATAGTTTAGTTGAATATACAATTCTAGATTGACTATTTTCTCTTTTTTACAAATATATTTTCTCAGTATTTTCTAGTTTCCATTTTAACTGCTGAGATTTATTTTCAGTAAAATTGTCATTCTTTAGAGATAATTTTTCAGCTCTGGATGATTTTAAGTTCTATTTTTGTTATTTCTAGGAGAGCAGTGATTTTGTGTTGTGATTACTTCTATATCTTAGAGCCCAAAACAGTGTGTGATAGAAGGTATTTAATAAATCGTATTGAATGGATAAATGGATTTTTTTCACACTTGGAATATGGTAAGTCTGATTGTGGAGTTTATCTTTCTTAAAAACAAACAAGCAAACAAAACCACTGCCATCATGTCAATTCTGACTCATAGCAACCCCCATGGGGTTTCTAAGGCCGTAAAGCTTTATGGAAGTGGATCGTCCCATCTTCCTTCTGTGGAGCATCTGTTGGGTTTGAACTGCTAACCTTCTGGTTAGCAGTCAAATGCCTTAGGCATTGTACCACCAGAACTCCAAAAACATATATAACATTATATTGGCATATCATATAGATATAACATTTATATATTTAGATATAATTCTATCATTTACATTTATAATTATTTCATTTTTTCTATCTTTCTGTTCTCTGTGCTGTCTTTGAGTATGAAAGGATAAGGGTTATTTCATAGCATTTTTTAAGTAGTTTGCTTCAAATTTTTTCTTGTTTTGTTAAATGAAGCTTAATTATAAAGTTTACTAAAGACAATGACAGTTATAAATATAGTTCTATAAACGTTAGAATAATGATGAAACTTCCTGGAGATAATCAGAAACATTGGCTCCAAGAGGTTCAGTTGTAGATTTTGTGAGGGCTTACGGTGTCAGTAGGGGTATCATAGAGGTGTCAGGCAGAGATGTAGATTTTTTTAAATCTGTCTTTTGATTTATGAATTTCCTTGACAGCTATGTTTAATATGCTCTTTAAGTGGTTCTTTGCAATGTTAAATTTAATCGCAACACATCCTCATTTCGAGACATTTTGTTTGCCTCTTTTTTCAACTCTGGCTGATCAAAATCATTTTATCTTAATTGTAACTTTGTTAATTTTTCTCAATTCTCTCTTTTTTTTCTTTAAATATTCTAAACTTACATATTTTATATTTTGCATCCACTAAGTCTGATATCAGAAGTCCTTGAGATCTAGTTCTGCTATTTGTAATTTCTGTTATTACTCACAGTGGCTTACTTCTTTTATCTTTTTGTAGTTTTAAATTTTGAGCTAGTATACTTTTAGGGTCTATCTATGGGAATTCTTAAGGTTTTGTTGAGTGAATATGCTTCACAATGATTTGCCTTTGCTTTTGCTATGAATATTACCAATCCAGGGCTACTTTAGGAAAATTACTTGGTTTCCTAGACCAGAAGGGAGTGAACATTTAAAAATAAATTTAATTGAGTACAGAGCTGTTAGATCTGTGGTTATGCCATCTCAGGGGAGTCTTCCTTTTCCTTTCTGTCTTTCCCTATCTCTGGTGGCATAGTGCCTAAGGCATATGACTGTTGACCAGAAGGCTAGAGGTTCAAACCCACCAGCCACTCCTCAGAAGGAAAGTTGGGCAATATACTTCTGCAGTGATACTGCCTTGGAAACCCAAGGAGGGGTCGCTATGAGTTGGCTCCAACTCCATGGCAGTGAGTTTTTTTTTTTTTTTTTTTTGGTTTATCCACCATTTCAGTGCAGTCTTGTGCCATCCTCAAAATCCTTGCTGTATTTGAACCTAATGTTGCAGCCCCTGTGTCAAGTCATCTCACTGAGGGTCTTGCTCTTTTTCCCTGACCCTCTACTTTACCAGACATGATAACATGTCCATAGTATGTGAGATGATGTTTTGCCATTCTTGCTTCTAAGGGGTACCTGGCTGTATTTCTTCTAAGATTTGTTCATTCTTCTGGCAGTCCATGATATATTCCATATTCTTTGACAACATCATAATTCAAAGGCATCTATTGTTCTTTGCTCTTCCTTATTCATTGTCCAGTTTTCACAGGCATATAAGGCAGTTGAAAATATCATGGCCTGGATCAAGTGCACCTTAGTCCTCCAGGTGACATCTTTGTTATTTAACCCTTCTTTAAAATAAGGCTTTTGCAGGAAGAATTAAAGGGAATTTTAGATCAGAATGTTGCTTCTGAATGACTGGAAATATCACTATATCTTGCAAGCCTAGTATCACTTTCTCAAGGGTCAAAGTCTCAGAAAAGAATGTTTGACTCAATTTAGTCTTCCTCTCAGCACCAGTCTAGTGAAAAGAAGAAATTCACTTTTCAATTTTTATAATGCAAATTATAAAACTTTCCCATTTATTAAGACTCTACTTAATGAGATGTGATTTCTCAGAAGGTAACTGAAATGCTATTAGAAAGGGAAAATGAATGCTGTGGGTCAAGAAATAACAAATATTCATTATGCTTAGCTACTGATAAACAGTATGATCATTGACAAGTTGCTTAGCCTCTCTAAGGCTTGGTTTTCTTATCTATAAAATGGGCATAATAACAATATTTACCTTTCTGAATTATTGTATTAAATGATAATATATGAAAAATTCCAAGTACATGGTGTGCAAGTTATGTTTGTGTGTCAACTTGGCTGGTTCTAGTTGAGTGGCTGGGAAGCTGGATGTAGTTATTCCCCATGATGAGATGGGTAATTAACTCCATGGTGGAATTTGTTGGAGCAGCTGAGTAGCTGCTCTAAGGATGTGGGCTGCTTTCAGTATATAAGAAGCAACTTTGAAGACAGTCTTTAGCTTTTTGGTGTGCTTGAACCCTGCATGCAGTCAAGTCTTCATTCAGCAGCCTGCCATGCTCTGCTGATTCTGGGACTTTTAATGGACTTGAATTAGTGGCCTGCCATGTGGTTTGCCATGTGGTATCAGGCCTGTGTCTTCTCACTTGTCGACCTTGGGTTTGTTGGCCTCAACAGTCAGCATCTGCCTGAGTGAAGGGATGTCTCTAGCTTCAGTGGGCTGGGGGCAAGAGGCAAAGCTGAAGCCCAAGGCCGAGGGGCTTTCACCTAGCCCTAGAGCCTGGCACTTTGAACTTGGTCTTCTAGCCTCCAAAACTGTAATAGAATAAACTCTTATTTGTTCAAGCCATCCCATTTGTGGTAAATTCCTGTCAAAGTGGCACTAGGTAACCAAAACACATGATACTCACTCAGTAAATATTGACATCACCATCATTATTTTGCACTTCCTTCAGGACAGTGTGGTTTAGTAGTAGAGTTCTCATGTTCCATTTGGGAGACCCAGTTTCATTTGCCAGCTAATACCTTTCAAGCACAATGACAACCTGCCTGTCAGTAGAGGCTTGTGTGTTGCTATGATGCTCAACAGGTTTTAGTGGAGCTTCCAGACTAAGACTGAGTAGAAAGAAAGGTCTGGTGATCTATTTGTGAAAATCAGCCAACAAAAACCTTGATGGATCACACCAGTACAACCCTTAACTGATCATGGCGGAGGCTCAGGACTGGGCAGTGTTTTGTTCCATCCATTGTGTTGTGCATGGGGTCACCATATGTCAGGGGCCAACTGACTGGTAGCTAACAATGACAGCAACAAAAGTTCTTTTACATACGTTTGGTTAAGTTCTAACAATTCCCTATCAAGTAAAAGCTACAGGTTTTATTAACTTTGTTTTATGGATGAGAAACATGGACCTAGGGGGAGTTTCCCAAAGCCTAAAGCTAATACTCTTCCAACCTCCATGTTCTTCCTTATATATCTTCGGTTTGGGATAAAAGACAAAGGAACCACACTGACACAGTTTTATTTCTGAAAAATAATCAGATTCAGATGGAATTCAAGGAAAACTTCCACAGGGAGGATTGTCTCTTTACTGCTTGGCTGCAAGTTAGATGAACTCTTATCTATATTTACTCTTGTTGTTCTTGATGGGCGCCTTTGAGTTGGTTCTGACTCATAGTGACCCTAGTACAACAGAATGAAACACTGCATGTCCTGAGCTATCCTCACAATCCCTGCTCTGTTTGAGCCATCATTGGAACCACTGTGTCAATCCAAGTCACTGCGGGCCTTCCCCTTTTTTGCTATATTTACTAAAACTCTAAAAGCCATTGCCATTGAGTCAATTATGACTCATAATGACCCCCATTGGGTTTTTGAGGTGGTAAATCTTTATGGAAGTAGATTGCCCCATTTTCCTTCTGCAGAGTGGCTGGTGTTTTTGAACTGCCAACCTTCTGGTTAGCAGTCAAATGCCGTAGGCACTGTGCCACCAGATCTCCCTCTATATTTACTAGACAGGGATATTCTGAGTGAGAAGTCCTGATGATTACTCACAGGACAATATCAACATTGTGTTTCAAACCTGTGATCTGGCTGTTTCATTGCAAAGTTATTCAGATTTGTAAAAGTATTTTGAAAGTATTGTTTTGATTCTCTTCATCTCTTGAAAAAAACAACATGAGATTACAGAAAAGCAACTTGTCATGCCTTGTGGAATTTTACAAAGCAACTCAACCACTGTGTGTGTGGGCAGTTTTCATCTGTCTGCCCTTTTAGCTGGACACCTAGACACCTAGACATAAGGGTGAGCCAGGCTATTTGGGAACAAAGATGGTTATTGGTCTGACAATTTTACTATATCTGCAAGGTGGCATCTCTGCCATGGTGAGTTTTTACCTATTTTAGGAAGTTTTTTCAGAAACCATTAGGATGTAAACATTCTCCTTCTTCCTAACTTGGGGGTCCATCTTCCTTTGCACAGAAAGAAGTGTGCTTGTAGTAAACAAAGTAGCTATTCTTCAACAGTGCTCTGAAAATAAGCAGGAAAGGAATCAGAATGCTGGGAGAGAATACTTAAATTCTTTTGAGATCTGTTAACCTATTCTTGATTTGTATTATGATAACATAGCATCCAAGGTGAAGTTTTGACAACTGTCCATGTTGTAAAATTTCTGCTAAGGTCTCAAGGCTCCCTTCAACGTTTTTTCCCAATACTATATTCAAATCTTTAAGTATAGATCTGTGCCTCGCACTGTACTGGACTCTGTGAGAGTTAGGGAGTAGACCTCATTCATTTATTGCTTCCTTCAGTGCATCTCAAAGTGCAGTCTGTGGACTAGTTGCATTGGCATCACTTGGAGCTTGTTAGAAATTTAGACTCTCAAACAAGGCTACAGATCTAGTGAATTAGAGTCTGCATTTTTAACTATGTCCCTAGGTGCTTTGTGGTGAACATTACAAATTGAGCAACACTTCTCTACAGTACTTATCATACAATACAGTTAAGTGAAAATGAAAAGAACAAACTTAATAAAGCATGTGAGGTAGATAATTATATTTCACTTACTCAGCCTCTCTACTGCCATTTTTCGTTTTGTCTCCTCAACATTCTCTAGTAACATCAATATTCTAGAAGAACTTGATACACCTGAATACCATTTAAGGTGGCAGTTTGAGAATTTACTTTCCCAACTTAAAAAAAAAAAAAAAAAAAGACAAAAGAAAAGTGAAACACATGATCATGTAGTAGGGAAGGCTGGATGCGGAGAGTCCTGCACATGAAGTCCAAGTTCCTTGTACTCTGTCCCTTCTGATAGTTCTTGCACTCTGTCTAAGTTATCTAGTGCTGTTATAAGAGAAATGCCACAAGTGGGTGACTGTAACAAAACAGAAATTTATTTTCTCACAGTTCCGGAGGCTAGAAGTCAGAATTCAGAGTACTTTCTCTAGGGGAAGACTTTCTTTCTCGGTTGATTCAGAGGAAATCCGAATCTCTTTGAGCTTCTGCTTCTGGCAATTTTCATGTGGGTCTGTTCCCTCCTCTGTTCTTTGCTTGCTCTTTTAATCTCTTTCATATCTCAAAAGAGATTAACTCAAGACAGATCCTTCACTAATACATTGGTTCTCTGTCTCATTAACATGACAAAGATAACCCATTCCCAAATGGGATTATTATGTGAAAGCATGGCAAGATTGACAATACACAGGCACTAAAACAAAATGAGACAAAACAGAAACCCAAACTCACTGCCCTCCTGTTGTATCTGACTCATGTTGTTGTTGTTGTTATGTGCCATTGAGTCGGAGCCAACTCACAGCGACCCCTCCTTGGGTTTCTGAGGAGGTATCACTATGGAAGTAGATTGCCCAACTTTCCTTCCAAGGAGTGGCTGGTGGGTTTGAACCACCAGTGTTCTGGTTAACAGTCAAATGTCTTAGGCACTCCACCACCAGAGCTTTTACACAGACATAGAGGTTAAGATTTACAACAAATATTTGTTGAGGACACATTTCAATCCATAACACTACTGATTGATTATTTTTATAGTGAATTTGAAGGAGCAATGTTGTTCTAAGGTACGCAGGTTCCTGCACCACCAATCCCAACCTTAACTACTTTACTTACTTCATTATGTTTCATTTATTGATTTTATGCTCAAGTTTTATTTGGGGGAAAATAAAGAGTCACACTGCTAAATAATGCACACAAAATGTAAACACTAAATCAATGCCCCCACCAAACTCAAGAAGCAAAACCATCTTGCTAAGCTATGGATTATAATATTGTGAAAATATGAATTCATAATTGTTAGTGTGCTCCACATATGATATGTTAATTTGAGTTTTAAAATTTTACATAAAAGATGATAAAAAATGACTTTAATAGTATAAATATCCTAATGGTCCTTTCTCTGCTCCTCAAACTGTAGGAGACTGGTAACTTTATTTATCCACAGGGTCCATTCTGATGGTGATTATGTGGTGATTATGATTGTATAAACTCAAGGTTCTATTCCAAGAAGTTATTTTGTTGAGTTGAGTTGAGTTCAATATTTCTTAATTGCTTATCTGTATAAGGCTTGTGGTAGGATCAGGGCATGTAAAGATAAGTATGACTGAGTCTGTGTTCTCAAGGAATGTGTTTGCTCATAGGCTGGGCAGACATATAAAGCAGTCATTTCAGGAGAATACTGAATGTTATGATACAG
>NW_006921763.1:5995520-5996849 GCF_000298275.1 Orycteropus afer afer
AATCCTACTTCCGTAGTGATACTGCCTCAGAAACCCAAGGAGGGGTCGCTATGAGTCGGGGCCGACTCGACGGCAAATAACAACAACAACAACAACAACAGTGGGTGTGGAGTGGGTGGGTTGACCCATGGAAAAGGGACTAAACTTTAATTCTTTCCTTTTGTAGAAACCACCCCTGATACATTGGTATGTCTAGAAATTTATAATATTCCAGAGAAGGTGTATTTGGGTTGAATGAACTTCATATGAGAGAAGCAAGTGAATCTGATTGATGCAAGAGTTGGACTCAAGAAGGTATTTTGAGAGCCCTGCCAGATACTTGTTCTTGTGTGTCTTGTTCTTAACAGTTACGGATTCTCTTGGCTGAACCAGAGCTGCCTTGTTCACTAGATGATGATATCTCTCCAGGAACATTTCATAGCCAATGACTGACTGAGTCACGAATATAAAAGTCTAGCCATAGATTTTCAGAACAATGATCTAATCAGTCTTGGAGGAAGTAGAGCCAAAATACTTCTTAGAAGTAAAGATGGTGAGAATTTGGCCCACTTACTTTGGGAAAGACCAATCAGGAAAGATCATGTTTGATAAAACAGAGCGTCAGCAGAAATGAGGGAAACCCTCCATGTGGCAGATTGACACAATAGCCACAACAATGAACTCAAACATACCAATGATCATGAAGATGTCATAGGACTTGGCAACATCTTGTTCTGTTATACACAAAGTCTTCATGAGTCAGAGTTGACTCCGTGGCAGCTAACTAACAACAACAACCCCACCTTACAGTTCATGCTTTATAGATTTTCCCGTGGTTTCAGGCATTAAGCTGGACTCCAGCTGAGGCCACATGTTTGCTTAGCTTCTTCATCTGTCTGTTTCTGCTTCCCTTATTCCTTTTGTCTGGAAAGCATTCCTTCGGTATATCATGGACACACATATTCCTGTTGGAGGCTCCGAGTCTGGGGAATCTGACCTATGCCAGCATTCTTAAGCTACATGGGTATTTATTACCTCATTTAACAGGAAGTCCTGGTGTTGAGGGGCCCCTGGGTGGCACAATTGGTAAAAGTGCTCAACTACTAGCCAAAAGGAAGGAGTTCGAACTCAACCACAGGCACCTTGGAAAATAGGCCCGGCAATCTGCTTCTGAAAGGTCACAGCCTTGAAAATCCTATGGAGCACTTCTACTCTGTAACCCATGTTGTTGTTACATGTGTTGTTATGTGCCATCGAGTCGGACCCGACTCATAGCGACCCCTCCTTGGGTTTCCGAGGCAGTATCACTACGGAAGTAGATTGCCCAACCTTCCTTCTGAGGAGTGGCTG
>NW_006921763.1:5997489-6002176 GCF_000298275.1 Orycteropus afer afer
TCTATCTATCTATCTATCTAATTTTACACAGCAAAAGTGAGACTCAATGATAATATCAAAACATCAAACTATTTCCCTTTAAATCATTTGTCTTTGTTTAATTTTTTTTTTTTTCTGACTCACTGGTACCTCCATATTTATTTAGAGAAAATTTTAATAGTGAAATGTCAAACTGGACTTACCAAATAATGGTCTTTAATTTTTTTTTTTTTTTTTTTAAAAGTGCTCTTTCAATCCGCTGAAGGCATATTGTTTTGAATTTCTTGACAGAGTGAGGGGAAGGTAACACACTTATTGTATGGCAGGGACTGTTAGTATGTTAGTTTATTTAATCAGCACAATTCTAGGGGATACATTTTACATACAAACAATGAAGTGTTGTAGATCTTATTTTTCCAAAGATGGCCTAAGTGTATTTCCCATCACACATGCTTTTCTTAGAATCTTCAAACTAATACTTTCTATGTTAAGTTAAGTAGGATATGTTGTACTAGATGTTTCCTATTATTAAAATATTTACCTTGATCTTTATCTCTTTCTTGGAAAATAAATATAGCTCCCGGACTGTTTTCCTTCTGTCTAAACCAGAAGAGGAAGAAGAATATTTAATAATAGATTATTCTGAGAGCCAAATCTCATCAAGTGGCTCTCTGCTTTTCCTGTGAGGACTGGCATCCATTTTGCATAGTGGCAAACAGATATGGGGACAGGATCTTTTGCTCTTTCTCAGAATCATTTATGCCAGAATTAATCAAATGGGGATTTGCCTTTAATCACCTATTTTCTCCATGTCCTATTTCCTCTGTGTATAATGCATATTCCAACATCTTGTTCCAAAGGTTACCTGGCATAAAAATGAAAAATCAAACTCACTGCCGTGGAGTCAATTCTGACTCACAGTGACACTATAGGACAGAGTAGAACTGTCCCATACGTTTTCTGAGGCTGTAAATCTTTATGGAAACAGACTGCCTCATCTTTCTTCCACACCTGGCATAGCTAGAAGGAAAGCAATACAATGGCCATATGCCATATTTATTATCTAGGAGAGAGATATCTTTTCTTCTCGTATCTCTAATGTCTAACTCTTTTTATTTCTTTTTTTTTTTTTTTTGATTCTTCAAATAGTGCAGCAGCAAAATAAATCATATACCTGGGGCAAATCTACTGGTTGTCCAAAAGGCAAATTCCAAGAAAAAATTTTTGGTGATTTTTCTAGCAATGGGACAGTATTTAATAACATTTTGTTTTATTATATTGTACCTAGAAGTTAGCTTTACTAATAATTTACTATAGTCCATAACTTACTGGGCTCCAGTACTGATGGTTGATTTACTGTTCATCAGTTACTTAATTAGAATGAATTATTCACAGCCTTTCCTGATGAACAACCTAATTATTATGCTAATCATAGTAATCTAAGTCTTCAGTGTTTTCTAAAGCATCCTACCTAATGGGGTTATTAAATATGTGTATAATAATAGACGTATTAAAATTCAATAACATGCTTTGACAGACATTTTTATTTATACTTAGATTTTCAATAACATCATATGTAAGCTGTCTTTCCCTTAGAACTCAATTAATTTCTTAAATATCATTTTTCTTTTACTAATATAAAACCATGAATAAGTGTAATAAATAAAAAGTAACCAAGTTCTCTAATAAAAAAGTAGAACAGAATTTTGTACTTAGTCTTGCTTTGAGGACTTTGACTTCAGGGGAGGAAAAAAATAATCTTCATGGTGTAGAGATTCTTTTGGGGACAAAAGGAGTGAACTGACCAGAATATATATTGTTTTATTGTCAAAGCTTAATTTTCCACAGGAGGAACAATTGTCCTGTTGGTTAATTTACTGTTCATATCAAGGATATCTTGGTCCTACTTCTCTCTCTACTTTGTTTAACACCCCAGGCTCATATCAGTAAGTTGGAATGTGTCAGATTTCATGCCAAAATTTTATATTTGAAGAAACTGGAATATTTTATCTCTTTCATTAATAATTACTAAACTAATAACCAACTGCCAAGGGCATCTGAAGCTTGAGAATCTGACACACAATCAAAGTGATGATGGAAAGGGATATTTTAATACCAGATCTCGGACCAAGAAATTTGACAGTTAGCTTATGTCTGGGTCTACATAACTAGGAACAAATTAGGCCTAAAATACATATTATGCTCAATTTTGTTGCAGTTTAGGTGCTCACAGGTCTTTGTTATGAGACTTGGAATCATTAATTCATGACTTGTGAAACATTAAGGCTACTCTGAAGAAATAAGACTGATTCCCTGTTCTATTTTTTTTTCTGTTTCTATGTTTTCTGTTTTGTCATGGCTTATTTTATCTTTGAGGACACAACTATGTTGTTGTTAGGTGCTGTTCAGTTGGTTCCAACTCATAGTGACCTTATATAGGACAGAACAAACCACTACCTGGTGCTGTACCATCCTCATAATCCTTGCTATGTGTGAGCCCATTGTTGCAGCCATTGTGTCAATCTGTTTTGTTGAAGGTCTTCCCCTGTTTTGCTGACTCTCTACTCTACCAAGCATGATATCCTTCTCCAGGGATTGGTCCTTTCTGGCAACATGACCAAAGTATGAGAGACAAAGTGGTCATTCTCATTTTTAAGGAGCATTTTGGCTGTACTTCCTCCAAGACACATTTGTACCCTCTTCTAGCAGTCCATGGCATATTCAATACTCTTTGTCAACACCATAATTCAAATACATTATTTTTTTCTGTGGTCTTCTTTAAGGAAAGGGGGAAGATATGATCTCCAGGCACCAAAAAACTACCAAAAATATCCTCCCTTTTTCTATCACTCCACCAAGCAATTCGGAATTTCACTTTTAAATTAAGAAAAGAAAGCAGTATTGGAAGAAAGCCATCCATATCCTTAGGTTATAGGCTACCAGTTTGGCTAAGAAGTTCATGTATTTTCATATATTCTTCACCTTAGCAAAGCTTTTGTGATGCCTACATTCAGGGCAGCTTGAACTTATTTTGCTGGTTTTTACAGTGAAAGCCAGACTATGATTATCCCAGACTAAAGTGGGAGAGAGATGAAAAGTAAGCTACAAGGTTTTCTTATCCTCTTACTACTGCTTCTGAATTTACATAGCCCCAGGCTTGAAGTTAGTCATCCACCTCTTTCATATATACCAGTTAAAATACCCATGTTAGATACCCCACACCTATCACTGGTCCCTTATTTTCATGAGTGTGCCTTGTTTGTGTTAGATACTGTAATTAATACTTCCTTCTTCTGTATTTCTCTAGAGTTTGGTTAAGGAACTCAAAAGCCCATATTATTTTGGATTTGTCCTGGAAATAGGAGACCGTGATCGTGCTTTCCATTTGGTAATGTGCTGGTTTGGCTTAGTAATAACAACATGCCCAGGGAGCGTTTAGACTCAGAGAAGAACTTTCCATATTGGGCACATTCTCAATGCTGTGACAAAGGCCACAGTCACAGTCTATTGCTCTGATGGGCTTTGACCAGAGACTTGTTATTAACTAATCTCACATGAAATTTTAAAAGAAAAGGATTTCACTCACATTGTCATTTAAGAAATTGTCCTACAGGAAGTGGTTTATACCTGCCCTTTCACTTGACAGAGAGCAGAAGTACTTTCAATTGTTCATGAGTCCCTCAACACATTTCAGCAAAGGAAAAAGCTGACATTTTCCATTTATTGCCAATCCTAGGTGTAGAACTTATAAAATTCTTCAGCTCAACTCAAATGCATTCAGTAAGTTACTGTTAATTATAATAGTTGTATAAGTGGCTCTGAAATAATTAGTCATTAAACTAAACCATGCTTCTGAATTTCTTTCATTCCAATGTGTATGGTTTAGACATGATGGTGATGTACCAAATATTTGTCATCATAGACATTGTTGTTGTTGTTGTTATGTGCCGTCGAGTCAGCCCTGACTCATAGCGACCCCTCCTTGGGTTTCCGAGGCAGTATCACTACGGAAGTAGGATTGCCCAACCTTCCTTCCGAGGAGTGGCTGGTGGGTTTGAACCGCCAGCCTTCTGGTTAGCAGTCAAGTGCCTTAGCCACTATGCTACCAGAGCTCCCATCATAGACATTAGCAGTTATCAAATGAAAGCAATACATTATTTTGTATGAAGTTTGGACCTTTGGTTAGAATGTGTTTGGAAGTGTAAAGTCAGAGGTGTAATGTTATTGCATTTCACTCTGGTCTAATCCCTCTCAAATGAAGTCATTAGGTTCTTCCCTTTCATATCATTGCCATTTCTTTGGGTATTAGAGACCCTATTTTCTTTTTTGGGGATTGATGATTCTCCTGGGTCTTTGAAAACAGAGTGTGTATACCTGAGGCAGTTCAAATAAGTTCAAATAAGGTCTCACTATATGTGGACATCAGTTTTGCTGAGTAGTCCATGATGACCTACGTGAAAAATTTTAAATGATTTTTGACAGACACAGTAGCTAATGTGCTCTTCTACAAAAGAGACATTATTTTCTTTGTTGTTGTTGTTGTTGTCAGGTGCAGTGGAGTTGTCTTTGACTCATAGCGACCCGATGCACAGCACAATGAAACAACGCTTGGTCTCTTGCCAGCTCCACGATCCCTGCTATACCTGAGCCCATCACAGCAGCCACTGTATCAGTCCATCTCATTGAAGGCCTCCCCCTCTTTCGTCGA
>NW_006921763.1:6002456-6005988 GCF_000298275.1 Orycteropus afer afer
GCACCTTAGTCCTCAAGGAGACATCTTTGCTTCTCAGCACTTGAAAGAGGTCTTTTGCAGGTGACTTACCCAGTGCTATACGTTGTCTGATGTCCTGACTGCTGCTTCCATTGGCGTGGCTTGTAGAGCCAAGCAATGTGAAGTTTTTGACAACATCAATCTTCTCTCCATTTATTGTGATGCTGCTTATAGGTCCAGTTGTGAGGAATTTTGTTATCTTTATATTGAGATATAATCCACTGCACACTGTGTTCTTCAATCTTCATCACTAAGTGCTTCAAGTCATCTTCACTTTCAGCAAGCAAAGTTGTGTCATCAGCATTTCACAGGTTGTTAATGATTCTTCCTCCAATCCTGATGCCACGTACTTCTTCATATAATCCAGCTTCTCAGATTATTTGCTCAGCATACAGATTGAATAAGTATGGTGAAAGGATACAACCCTGATGCACTCCCTTCTTGGTTTTAAACCATGAAGTGTCCCTTTGTTCTGTTCAAACGACAGCCTCCTGGTCTATGTACAGGTTCCTCATGAGTACAATTAAGTGTTTGGAATTCCCATTCACATGTATTTTCCTACATTTATTAATTAAATAGTTCTGCAAATGTTTATTGAACATCAAGTATCTGCTAAGTACTTTTCTAGACTTAAGGAGTACTACAGTGAACAAAATAAATGAACTTCTTATCTTCATTAATAAGGAGACAAGAAAATGAACAAAGCATAAGACAACAGTAAGTTCTTTAAACATAAAAAATAGTTGAGGTGATGGAGAGTGACTTGAGTTTTACTTTAGCATGAGTGTTATTAGTTTTCTAGTGTTGCTATAACAAATTACCACAAACAAGGTGGCTTATACCAACAAAAATTTACTCTCTCATAGTTCTGGAAGTTAGAAGTCAAATTCAGTATATTGGCAGAGACATGCTGTATCTGAATACTTTAGAGAAAGATCTTTTTCTCTTCCAGCTTCTGGTAGTGCCAGGCATTCATTGGCTTATGGCAGTATAACTCCAATTTCTGCCTCTCTTCACATGGTAGTCTTTTTTTCTGTGTATCTCTCCTTGTTTTTATAAGGATACCAGTCATATTGGATTAGGGACTGCCTTACTCCAATATGACCTCATGTTAATTTAGTTAATTATACCTACAGGGATTGTATTTCAAATAAAGTTAACAGTCCCAGGAGGGAAAGATTCCTGGAGGACTCGAACATATCCTTTTTTTTGGGGGTGGGCATAATTCAACCTATAACAAAGAGATGTTTAAGGAAAGCCTTGTGATGATGACATCTGACACCAGATTGTATGCAAAGATCTGCAGACAGAGCGTTGAAATTGGAGGGAAGAGTAAATCCAAAGGCTTGGAGGTGTTTAAGGAAGAAAAATAGGATTAGTGTGGAATGAACCTAGTGACTGAGGGCAAGAATATTATGAAATAAGATTGAAGAAGTAGATACTGGGTCTCAACAGATGTAAACTCTAGCAATTCAATGACTTTGACCCTCAAAATTGTTGCTTCTGAAATGGCTTCAAGTGTCTGCTTTTTGGATGTAAAAAGTAAATCTGAACATTGATTATTACTTTCTGTTTGCTTCCCCATTTTAAAATGTCTAACTCTCCTTAAAGTTGCAAGAATTGCCCTCATTATCTACACATGAGAGCACATACAACATACTTTCTGAAAACTATAAATGTTAATTCATGATAAATCATTACAAAAGGAAAGCAATATAATTGTTTCTATGTGCTTGTACAAACCATAATGTTACTGCTCTAAAGATACGTCCATCACTTGATAAGTAGAGTGAAGAAGAGGCTACTTAGGACAGAGATGGAATGATGTAGCTGACATTAGAGATGTCTCATATGGACCTCCATTGTCAGAAGAGAACAAGGATATGTGTTACTCTCTCATGTGATGCTTAGGAAATCTTGTCTGTGAATTCACTGAAAATAGCACAAGACCTAGGCAAAACTGTGTAGGAGATATGTGAAAATTGTTTTAATCCCTCCATCATATAGTCTGAACTGCTTAGACCACATGTTACTGTTGCCTGGAATTTTTATAATTCTTCTCACTGTAAAATTTGTAAAATTCTTCTCATTTTATAAATCCTCTCACTTCCCTACTCCTTGACCTCAAAGCACTTGTAGTCTATTTGGAGAATAAACAACAAATGGACAAAAAATTATAAATAGTCAGAAGCATCATAAATGAGAAGAAAAGTGTGTTATTAGAGAGAATCATGGCACTTTAGAGGGGTGACTTAATGCCAAGTGACTTTATGTGAATGTATAGAAGTTGAGTAGGGGTAAAGAGGAGGAAGAAGATAATTCTAGGAAAGACCTGAGGAAGCAGAGGGCCTGCTGTGTTACTGAAGAGGACAAAGGATAGTTTGATTCAGTGATGGGAGAGTGACATGAGACATAAGTTAGAGAGGTGGGGAAGGGCCCAGGATTTGATTCAAAATTAAACAATTATTCTAGGTACCTTGGCAAAATCATTGACGGGTGTTATAGTAATTGTGGGGTTTTAATAGGATCAGATTTACATTTTAAAAAGATTATTCTCACTGTATGGAGAAAAGAATGGGGTGGGGGTGGGAGTGGGAATGGGAACAGTGAAGGAGGCAAGAGATCCTTAGGAAGTCACTGAAGAAAATGACATCAAAGAGGGTCATGGTTTGCACCAGAGTCCTAGAAATAGAGACAGATAACTGGAAAAATTCATGACATTTTTTTTAGAATTTTTCAACCTCAGCACTATTGACATTCTGGACAGATAATTCTTTGTCGTGGGAGGTTATCTTGTTCATTGTAGGGTGTTTAGCACAAACCATGATCTCTTCTTTTGTAAATAGCACCCATGCCCCTTCCAAGTTGTGAAAATCAAAAATATCTCAAGACATTGCTAAATATCCTGTTGGCCACAATCACTCCCAGTTGAAGACCTCAGTTTTACAGGGATGATTCACCGGGATGTGCAATGGATTAGATGTGGAGGTGAAGAGAGGGGAAGTATCGCAAATGTTATCCAGGTAGCTTATTTGAACAAGCAAATAGATGTGTGGTTTGTGAAAATGCAATGACTTGAGGAGGAGCATATTTGGAGTGTGTGTATAAATTGTTGTTAGGTGCCATTGAGTCATTTCTGACTCATAGTGATCATATGCAAAGCAGAATGAAACACCTCCCGGTCCGGAGCCTGCTCCATGATTCTTGCTATACTTGAGCCCATCACCAGTGCCACCATGTCAATCCATCTCGTTGAGGGGCTTCCCCTCTTTTGTCGACCCTCCACCTTCCAAGCATGACATCCTTCTCCAGGAAATAGTCCCTTTTGACAACATGACCAAAGTATGTGAGACGCAGTTTGGCCATTCTCTCTTCCAAGGAGCATTCCGGCGCCACTTCCTCCAGGACAGACCTGTTAGTTCTTTCAGCACTCCATGGTACTTTCAGCACTCTTTGCCAACACCACAGCTCAAAAGCATCAACTCTTCTTTGGTCCTCCCTATTCATTGTCCAG
>NW_006921763.1:6006363-6008460 GCF_000298275.1 Orycteropus afer afer
GTAATCCATACTGCAGACTGTATTCTTCAATCTTCATCAGTAAGTGCCTCAAGTCATCTTCACTTTCAGCAAGCAAAGTTGTGTCATCAGCATATTGCAGATTGATGCCACATTCTTCATATAGTCCACCTTCTCGGATTATTTGCTTGGCATACAGATTGAATAAGTATGAGGAAAGGATACAACCCTGACACATTCCCTTCTTGATTTTAAACCATGCAGTGTCCCTTGTTGTGTTCAAACAACAGCCTCCTGGTCAATGTGCTCCTCGTGAGCACAATGAAGTATTCTGGAATTCCCATTGTTCTCAATATCACACACTATTTGTTATGATCCACACAATCAAATGCTTTTGCATAGTCAATAAAACACAAGTAAACATCTTTCTTGTATTATTTCTTTGAGCCAAGATCCATCTGACATCAGCAATGATATCCCTCATTCCACATTCTCTTCTGAAACCAGCTTGCATTTCTGAAAGTTCTGTCAATTTACTGCTGCAACCATTTTTGAATTATCTTCAGTAAGATTTTACTTGCATGTGATATTAATGATATTGTTCTATAATTTCCACATTCTGTGGGATCACCTTTCTTTGGAATGGGTACAAATATGGATCTCTTGCAGTCAGTTGGCCAGGTAGCTGTCTTCCAAATCTCTTGGCATAACCAAGTGATTGCCTCCAGTGGGACATCCGTTTGTTGAAACATGTCAATGGGTATTCCGTCAAGTCTTGGAGCCTTGTTCTTTGCCAGTTCTTTCAGTGCTGCTTTGATTTCTTCCTTTAATACCATTGGTTCTTGAACATATGCCACCTCTTGAAATGAATGAATTATGACCAGTTATTTTTGGTACAGTGACTCTGTGTATTCCTTCCATCTTCTTTTGATGCTTCCTTCATTGTTCAATATTTTGCCCATAGAATTTTTCAATATTGCAACTCGAGGCTTAAATTTTTCCCTCAGTTCTTGCATCTTGAAAAATGCCAAGCGTGTTCTTTCCTTTTGGTTTGCTAATTCCCGGTGTTTGTGCATTTCATTATAGTGATTGGCTTTGTCTGCTCTAGTTGCTCTTTGAAATCTTCTGTTCAGCTCTTTTATATTGTCATTTCTTCCATTTGCTTTAGCTGCTCTTCACTCAAGGGCAAGTTTCAGATTCTCTTCTGACATCCATTTTGGTCTTTTCTTCCTTTCTTGTAGTTTTAATGACCCCTGGCTTTATTCAGGGATGATGTTCTTGATGTCATCCCACAATTTCTCTGGTTTTTAGTCATTGTTGTTCACAGCATCACAGTTACTCTTTAGATGGTCTCTAAGTTCAGGAGGGATATAACCAAGGTCCTATTTTGGCTCTCATGGACGTCTTTTAATTGTCTTCAGCTTCTACTTGAAGTTGCATATGAGCAGTTGATGGTCTGTTCCACAATCAGCTACTGGCTTTGTTGTGGCTGAAGATATTAAGCTTCTCCATTGTCTCTTGCCACAGATGTAGTCAATCCGATTCCTGTGTACTTCATCTGGTGAAGTCTATGTGTATAGCCAAAGTCTGTGTTGTTGAAAAAAGGTATTTGCAATGAATAAGTTGTTGGTCTTGCAAAACTCTATCATTCAATCTCTAGTGTCATTTCTATCACCATGGCCATATTTTCCAACTACCAATGATTCTTCTTTGCTTCCAACTTTTGCATTCCAATCACCAGTGATAAGCAACACATCTTGATTGCATGTTTCATCGATTTCAGACTGCAGAAGTTAGTAGAAATCTTCAATTTCCTCATCTTTGGCTTTGCTGGTTGGTGTGTAAATTTGAATAATACTAGTATTAACTGGTCTTCCTTGTAAGTATATGGATATTATCTTATCACTAACAGCATTCTTCTTCAGGTTAGATCTTAATACAATCTTTGTGACACTGAATGCCACTCCATTTCTCTTCAATTTGTCATTCCTGGCACAGTAGATCATATATTTGTTTGACTCAAAATGGCCCAGTCCAGTCCATTTAATGCCTAGGAGCTCTGGTAGCATAGTGCCTAAGACACTTGACTTCTAACCAGAAGGCTGGTGGTTCAAACCCACCAGCCACTCCTCGGAAGGA
>NW_006921763.1:6009755-6013223 GCF_000298275.1 Orycteropus afer afer
GAAGGAAAAGGAAAGAAGAAAACATTGCTTCAAAGTAAATGTGAAAAAAAACAATTGTATGTCTCAACTCTTTAGTATGCATAGATAACTGAGTTGCCAATAATCCTAATCCTATCCTAAAAGATCTGAAGGAGCTCTGGTAGCATAGTGCCTAAGGCACTTGACTGCTAACCAGAAGGCTGGTGGCTCAAACCCACCAGCCACTCCACAGAAGGAAGGTTGGGCGATCTACTTCTGTAGTGATACTGCCTTGGGAACCCAAGGAAGGGTCGCTATGAGTTGGGTCTGACTTGACAGCACATAACAACAACAAAATATCTGAGATTTTGAGATATGCTTGACTCCATGAAAGTGTAAAATGTAGCCATGGTTCTCCAGAGATGAGGCCCCTTCTTTGTTTTGAGTTCAGTGAAAACTACTCCAGTTTCTAGATCAGGAGAAAGAAGAGGCAAAAGTGACAAATATATGAAGTATGTGTGGGAACTTGTGAGGTCTCTCAAGTCTTGTTGGTTGAAAGGCTTCTACTTTATATATTTATATATACACAATGCTTAGACTTTGCAGTTACATTTCTAGATTGTTTTTTAATGTTAATCTTAAGTGATCTGATCTTACCTGGCAAGGCAGAGGGCTTCACTTTCTGAAACACAGTCACAGGGCCATGTAGTAGAGGGTGTCTTGTCCCTCCCGTGGCATTTTATGATTACTGCAGCAACAACCCTACAAACTGGTACACTTACCTCGCTGATAAATGAGATGGTGGCTCTGTGTCCCAGGACAAAGCATCTTTCATTTGGGTGTTAAAACCTGGTGACAGATGAAAGGAGATGTCAGATGTTTAGAAACTCAGCCCTGCCACACTAAATATTTGAAGATACCCTGGAGTAAGCATGATATCTTCTAGCAGCTAAAATGCTAACCTTCCTTTCACACAGTTGGAAACATTTTGCTATCCATGAAATGCACGTTTTAATCAATAACTGTGGGCAGAGCCAATTCTATCATGGGGCTATCCAAGGCCCAGCCGAGCAACTGACAGTGATATTTTGATTTAAGAAAACCCAGAAGACTGTTGACCTGCAGTGTGTCTGACTTTATCAGCTTCTTTCTGCTTTGTTAGGCCTGTTAGTGAAGTTTGGTTTTCTCAAAGGTTGGTTTTGATCTTTAAGAGCTCTGGATGAGCTGTTACCAAGTTCTCAGATTCGCACTGAATTTAATTGACATTTCTTTTTAAGGTTTTAAAGGATCATAACTTACAACAGGCTTTTTGGTCCCAAAGCAGGCACAGTCCTCAGTGCATTTTGATGGACTAGGCTTTGGTAAGTAGCACTCCAGTTCTGGAAGAAATAGAAAGTAATCCTATAAACATAAAGAGATGAAGAAAGTGCTTTATAGAATCAGGATATAATTTATAAAAATAAAAATATGCCAACAGTTGAAGTTCAAGCTAGGAATTTTTTTTTTTTTTTTTTTTTTAAAGTCAAACTTTATAGTATTATAGTGTTTTGTAAAGTTTCACTTATCTTTTCTAATACAACAATACAAAATCACATTCCATTTAATCTGTTTACTCAGTGATAACACATTATAGATGTCACAAGTTCTAGCATCCCTATCTCAGCAAAATCCCAAACCAAACCCACTTCCATTAAGCTGATTTTGACTCATAGCAACCCTGTAGGACAGAATAGAAGAGCCCCTAAAGATTTCTGAGGCTGTAAATCTTTACAGAACCAGACTGCCTCATCTTTTTCCTGCAGAGTGGCTGATGGGCTTGAACTACTAGACCTTTTGGTTAGCAGCTGAATGCTTTAAACATATTTAACCAGAGGGCCTTCTGTCTCAGCAGGTGCATTAACTTCAATGTTTCAGGTCGTATCTACTTGTATAATTAACTGCTGCTGCTCATTAACAATGCTTAAATTTGATCATATTAAAAGAAATGATGGAGTAGTTGGAAAAGGTTGGTAATGTTAGCTTTAAACAAGGTATTTACATTCTATGTTATTTAGAGGAAAGAATGCTGCTTTAGAGTTAGACACCGTCTCAGTTACCTAGTACTGCCATAACAGAAATACCACAAGTGGATGGATGTCTTTAACAAATGGAAACATATTTTCAGGAGGCTAGAAGACTGATTTCAGGATGCTGGCTCTCAGGAAAGGCTTTCTCTGTTGGTTCTGGAGGAAGATCCTTGTTTCTTTGAGCTTCTGCTCCTAGGCAATCTTCATGTGGCTTGGCATCACATCTCTTCCCCCATATCTGCTTCTCTTTTCTTTAATCTCTTTTTTATCTCAAGAGTGAGTGACTTAAGACACACTCTACATTAATCCCGTCTCATTAACATAACAAGGAAAACCCACTTCCAAATGAAATTATAACCACAGATATGTTCTTGTTGTTGTTAGGTGCCATCAAGTTCTTCCCAGTCATAGAGACTCCATTTAGAACACAGAGACACTGCTTGGTCTTGTGTCATCCTCATAATCATTGCTATGTTTGAGTTCATTGCTGCAGCCACTGTGGCAAGCCGTTTCAATGAAGGTCTTCCTCTTTTCCACTGACACTATATTTTACGAGAGAACTCCAGTGGCAAATATCATGTCTTTCTTCAGGGACCAGTCCTTTTTGATAATATGCCCAAAGTATGGGAGATAGTCTCACCATCTTTGCTTCTAAGAAGAATTCTGTCTGTATTTCTTCCAAGACAGATTTGTTTGCTCCTCTGGCAGTCTGTGGTGTATTTAATATTCTTCACCAACCTCATAATTCAAATGCAGCAATGCTTCTTCTGTCTTCCTTTTTCATTATCCAGCTCTCATATGCATATGAGGTGATTGAAAATACCTTGGCTTGGGTCAGGTGCACCCATTCCTCAAAGTGATATCTTTGCTTCTTACCACTTTAAAGAGATCTTTTGAAACAGATCTCTCCATTGTAATAAGTCATTTTCTTTCTTGTCTATTGTTTCCATGAATGTTGATTTTGGATCCAAGTACAGTGAAATCCTAGGCAACTTCAATCTTTTCCCATTAATCATGATGTTGCTTATTGGTCCACTTGTGAGGATTTTTGTTTGTTTTATGTTGAGGTTGAGGTGAAATTCATACTGAAGGCATAGTCTTTGACCTTCATCAGTAAGTGCTTCAAGTCCTCGTCACTTTCAGCAAGCAAGGTTGTGTCATCTGTATATTTCAGGTTGTTGGTGAGTCTTCTTCCAATACTGATGCTGTATTAATTTTCATATAGTCCAGCTTCTCAGATTATTTGCTCTGCATATACAATGAATAAATTTCTGAAAGTAAACAACCCTGACTCACCCCTTTCCTGATTTTAAACCAAGTTGTTGTTGTTAAGTGCAGTCGAGTCGTTTCCGACTCATAGCGACCCTATCCACATCAGAACGAAACACTGCAGTATACTCTTATTCTGTTGGAAAGACTGCCCTCGGTCTATGTACAGGTTCCA
>NW_006921763.1:6016299-6017357 GCF_000298275.1 Orycteropus afer afer
CATTCTGGATGCACTTTCTCCAGGACAGACCTGTTGGTTATTTCAGCAGTCCATGGTACTTTCAGCATTCTTTGCCAACACCACAGCTCAAAAGCATCAACTCTTCTTTGGTCCTCCTTATTCATTGTCCAGCTCTCACATGCATATGAGGCGATTCAAATTACCATGGCTTGTATCAAGTGCACCTTAATCCTCAAGGAGACACCTTTGCTCTTCAGCATTTGAAAGAGGTCCTTTGCAGCCAATTTGTCCAGTGCTATCTGTCATCTAATGTCCTGACTGCTGCTTCTATTGACGTCAATTGTAGAATAAACCAATGTGAAGTCTTTGACAACTTCAATCTTTTCTACATTTATCGTGATGCTGCTTATAGGTCCAGCTGTGATTTTTGTTTTCTTTATATTGAGATGTAATCCATACTACAGACTGTATTCTTCGATCTTCATCAGTAAGTGCTTCAAGTCATCTTCACTTTCAGCAAGCAAAGGTGTGTCCTCAGCATATCGCAGGTTGTTAATGATTCTTCCTCAAATCCTGATGTTCTTCATATAGTCCAGCCTCTTGTATTATTTGCTCAGCATACAGATTGAATAAAATTATGGGGAAAGGCTGCAACCCTGACACACTCCCTTCTTGATTTTAAACTTGCAGTATTCCCTTTTCTGTTTGAACCACAGCCTCCTAGTCTGTGTACAGGTTCCTTATGAGTACAATTAAGTGTTCTCAAATTCCCATTCTTCTCAATGTTATCCACAATTTGTTATGACTCACACAATAAATGCTTTTACATAGTCAATAAAACACAAGTAAACATCTTTCTGGTATTCTTTGCTATGAGCCAAGATCCATCTGACATCAACAATGATATCCCTCGTTCCACGTCCTCTTCTGAAACCAGCTTGTATTTCTGAAAGTTCTCTGTCAATATACTGCTGCTATGATTTCTGAATTATCTTCAGTAAGATTTTACTTGCATACAATATTAATGATATTGTTTGATAATTTCCACATTCTGTGGGATCACCTTTCTTTGGAATGGGTACAAATATGGATCTCTT
>NW_006921763.1:6017847-6019816 GCF_000298275.1 Orycteropus afer afer
CTCTTCTGACATCCATTTTGGTCTTTTCTTCCTTTCTCATCTTTTTAATGACCTCTTGCTTTCTTCATGGATGATGCTCTTGATGTCTTCCCACAATTCTTCTGGCTTTTGGACATTGGTATTCAATGCATCAAATCTATTCTTTAGATGGTCTCCAAATTCAGGAGGGATATATTCAAGGTGATATTTTAGCTCTCATAGACTTGGTTTTAATTGTCTTCAACTTCTAGTTGAACTTGCATGTGAGCAGTTGATGGTCTGTTACACAATCAGCTGCTGGCCTTGTTTTGGCTGAAGATATTGAGCTTTTCCATCTCCTCTTGATGAAGATGTAGTCAGTCTTATTCCCGTGTACTCCATCTGGCAAAGTCCACGTATATAGTCGCTATTTGTGCTGTTGAAAAAAGATATTTGCGATGAATAAATTGTTGGCCTTGAAAAATTTAATCATGCAATCTCTAGTGTTATTTCTGTCACCAAGGCCAAATTTTCCAACATCTGGCAATTCTTCTTTGTTTCTAACTTTTGCTTTCCATACTGAAGGCCAATTGATTTAATTGCTTGTGACTCCTTCATAGCAGCAGCTAGAAGAGTGTTTTTACCAATTTGGTACCATAGCCTAGTCAAGTAGACATATAAAATTAACCATCACAATAAACAAGATAAGTTTTAAAAGTCTTAAATGATATACAGGAAATAATGCAGGCAAATGTGGCATGTAGTAAGTATGATTGCAGGAAAATAGGAAGTTGTCAAAAGTGAAATGGAATGTATAAAGATTGATATGCTAGGCATTAGTGCACTGAAATGGACTATATGGCAGTCATTTGGTCTACTACACTGGTAATGAAAAACTGAAGAGTGCTGATGTTGCATCCATGGTCAGAAAGAATATTTCAAGATCTATCCTGAAGCACAATGCTGTTAATGATATGATAATATTCATACACCTACAAGGAAGACCAGTTACTATTACTTATTCAAATTTACTCACCAACCACTAAAGCCAAAAATGAAGAAATTGAAGATTCTGTACTAAACTCTGTAGTCTGAAAGAGATCTAACATGCACTCATGACGTACTGATAATTACTGGTGATTGAAAAACAAAAGTTGGGAACAAAGAAGAAGCACTGTAGTTGGAAAGCATGGTCTCCTGATAGAAATGATGGTGAAGATCACCTGATAGAATTTTTGCAAGACCAAAGACTTAGTCATTTCAAATATCTTTTTCAACAACATAAACAGTGACTATACACATGGACCTTATCAGATGGAATACACAGGAATCAAATCAACTAACACATTTTTGGAAAGAGACAGAGGAGAAACTCAATATCATTAATCAGAATGAGGCCAGGAGCTAACTGTGGAACAAACCATCAATTGCTCATATGTAAGTTAAAGTTGAAGCTGAAATAAAGTAAACAAGTCCACAAGAGCCAAAATATGACCTTGATTAAATCCTACCTGCATTTAGAGACCAAATAGCACATTAGAGACCATTTGACACAGTGAATAATGATGACTGAAGACCAGACAAGTTGTGGAATGACATCAATAACACTATAAATGAAGAAATCAAAAGGTCAGTAAAAAGACAGGACAAAAAGAAAAGACCAAAATAAATATCAGAAACCCACCCACCCCACTGCCATCGAGTTGGATCTGACTCAGTCGACCCCTCCTTGGCTTTCCGAGGAAGTATCACTACGGAAGTAGATTGCCCAACCTTCCTTCCAAGGAGTGGCTCAGAAGAGACTTCAAAACATGCTTTTGAGTGGAGAGTAGTTAAAATGAATGGAACACATGATGAAATAAAAGAGCTGAACAGAATATTTCAAAGGGCACCTTTAGAAGAGAAAGTAAAGTATTATAATTAAATATGCAAAGCCCTGGGATTAGAAAACCAAAAAAGAAGAACACACTTGGCATTTCTCAAGCTGCAAGAACTGAAGAAACAATTCAAG
>NW_006921763.1:6020586-6032377 GCF_000298275.1 Orycteropus afer afer
GAAGGTTGGGCAATCCTACTTCCGTAGTGATACTGCCTCGGAAACCCAAGGAGGGGTCACTATGAGTTGGGGCTGACTCGACGGCAAACAACAACAACAACAACTGCAAAGAAGGAGAATTCCAGTGTTGAGCCCAGGTTATGAAGGAGTTGTTCGGTGCAAGGAATTTGCTAACACATGACAATGCAAGTGCAAGAAGGAGAGTTTATTAGTTAGTTCGAGCTAGGGTCCCTGCTCTCACCGACATAGCGGGTTGAGCAAAAGACCTCGTGCTCTTTTACTATCACATTTTTATAGGAAAAAATATAAGGTGGAGTAGATAATTGGGTTTTAGGGCAGGGGTTTGGGAAGTTGGAGGGCGTGTTGGAATCCCCCGGCTTCAAAGGTGAGCGAGAGACTTTTTGGGGCTAGGCAGATTTCTGATAAAAAGCTCTGAGGCATGGGACATGTTATTCTCCATACTAAAGGCTTCTGGTTAAAGATCTCTCAGGCCTCACACCAGAACAATTAATTATGCTCATGAAGAACATGTACATAGACTGAGAGGCAGTCATTCAAGCAGCACAAGGGGATATGAATAGTTTAAAATTAGGAAAAGTATGGGTTAGTGTTGTATCCTTTCATCATACTTATTTGATCTGTATGCTGATCAAATAATTTGAGAATCTGGACTATATGAAGAACATGACATCAGGATTGGAGGAAGACTCCTTAAAAATCTGCAATATGGAGGTGACAAAACATTGGTTGCTGAAATTGGATGAGTTGGTGGACATTGGGATGAAGATCAAAGAATCCTGTCTTCAGTATGGTTTATACCTCAACATAAAGAAAACAAAACCCCTCACAGCTGGTTTAATAAGCAACATTGTGAAAAATGGAGAAAAACTTGAAAGTGTCATGATTTTGTTTTAGTTGGATCCACAGTTAACATCCATGAAAGCAGCAGTCAAGAAATCAGATGTCCTGTTGCACTGGACAAATCTGCTGCAAAAGACTTCCTAAAAGTGTTGAGGAGGAAATATATCACTTTGAAGCCTAAGGTTCACCTAACCCAAGTCATGGTATTTTAAGTTGCCTCATATGCATATGAAGCTGGAAAATGAATAAGGAAGACCAAAGCAGAATTGATGTCTTTGAATTGTGATGTTGGTGAAGAATACTGAAAATACCATGGACTGCCAGATGAAAGAACAAATCTGTCATGGAAGAAGTGCAGCCAGATAGTTCCTTAGAAGTGAGAATGGCCAGAGTTTTTCTCTCATACTTTGGTTATGTTGTCAGAAGGGACCAGTCCCTGGAGAAGGATATCATGCTTGGTAAAGTAGAGGGTCAGCAAAAAAAAAAGACCTTTGACAATATGGATGGATATAGAGACTGTAACAATAGGTTTAATTAAGCATAGTAAAGATTGTGCTGATGGCGTAGGACTGAGCAGTGTTTCCTTCTGTTGCACATAGGCTTACTGTGATTTGGAGTCAACTAAATTGCACCTAACCCTAACAACAACAGTGTGCTAAAAATGCCTTGGGACCTAGAGGCTATTGGACGTGATGATCAGGGAAGGTTCCTGTAAGGAACTGATATTTGAGAGTGATCTGAATGATCAAATGGCATTAGCTAAGAGAAGAATAAGGCAAGAATATTCTAAGCAGAAGCAGTAACTAATGCAAACATCTTTAGCTAGGAAGGAGCTTAGAGTTTTTAAAGAACAGATAGAAGGCTCAAGGACCTGGAATAAAGTGAGGAAGAGGGAGAATGCAGTGAGATGTGGTCCTAGAGGAAGGCAGAGCCAGACCATGTTAGTGCATTTCAACCATCATAAGCATTTGGATATTCTGTATGTGTGATAGAAATCATCACAGATTTTTAGCAGTGTAGTAACATGGTTTCATTTATATTTCAAAAAGATAACTTTTATTGCTATGTAGAAAATGGACTATGGGATTTGTGTCAAGAATAGTAACAGGAAGAAAAGTTAAGATATTGCTGTATTCTGGATAAGAAATAATGGTGGCTGGGACTAGTAAGATGACAATGGAGATGGAGATAGATAAGGACTTAGGACATATTTGAGAGGTAGAATTGACAGCATCTGCTAATGGATTGAATTCTATGGTTTCAAGAAAGGGAGAAATCTGGGATGGATTCTAAATTTGATTGATGGAATGAATCAATCAAATAGGGAAGACTTGTGATAATTGGTTGGCAAGAAACCAATGGTTCCATTTTTCATATGTTAAAGTGAAGTTGCACTTTAGGCATCCAAATAAAGATGTTAAATAGATATCTAAGAGTGGGAAGGGAATATGTAAGCTAGACCTCAGGGCAGAGCTCTGGGCTGGATATATAAATTTGGAAATAATGAAATTATTTTTGCTTATATTTAAAGTCATAGTCCTGGAAAAAAATGAACCAGTGACAAAGAATGGATAGAGAGATCAGGAGAGGGCTGAACCCTGAGACACTCCTACATTTACCAAACATGATCTCCTTTTCTGACAATTTAGCAACAACTCTTTAAAACAAAAAACAAAACAAAACAAAAACTTACTGCCTTTGAGTCAATTCTGACTCATAGAGACCCTCTTTGGGTTTTCAAGGTGGTAAATCTTTATGGAAGTAGATTGTCCAGTGTTCTTTCTGCAAAGTGCCTGATGGGTTTGAACTGCCAACCTTCTGGTTAGCAGTCAAATGCCTTAGACACTACACCAATAAAGCTAGTTAGTTAATATTAATGTTAAATAGGGCATATGCAAAGATATATTTGTTTGGTATCCATATATGAAAGGATGTTTTCCAAAAGTGGCAACTCATTGAAGTTGCTTTTGTATTTTTGTTAAATAGTAGGCCCTGAAACACTAAGGAAGTGTTTCGTCAACCCTTGGTCACTATGTTTGTTGGGCGACAGTGTTCTTGCCTACAGGTGCTAGAATCAGGCTTATGAAGACTAATTCAGCACACATGTACACTCAAGCTATATACATTGCTAATTTTAAATCACATATAAAGTAAAATAATAACTACCATTAACTTAATGTTTAATATATGATCTATCCTGCAGGCAGTGCTTTAAGACACAGTTTCACTGAATCATCTCTGAATCTTCAAGCCTAAGAAGTAGATATTATTTCCTGTATTGTATGACTGAGGAAAGTAAACCATGGCTAGTTATTTTGCTCCAAATTACCCATATTTTAATAAAGATTTATCTTATAACAAAGGCAATGCTCTTAATCATTGAATGAATGTATTAGATTTAAACTAAAATGTGGCAAAAAACATCTGGAGGCTTTCTTGAAGTGGCATGTGTCTCTAAAATTTTGTACATAGAACAAAGGCTGCAAGGAAGTATACAAAACAGTGTTTTGCCTCTGTGTTGAGAATTAAAAATAATAGTTACTCTCTTCAGTAAATCACTATTATTCAAAACTAAACTAAACTAATAAATTATATTGAGAAAATCAAGTTTTGAGTCTATAGATTGCTGGTCAGATGTTGAACCGGGATACATTTATCAAGTTAATGTTGGACTGCTTTTCAACAAAATACTCAAACACCTGGTCAGTTAGTCAGCTGTCCTTTACACTTATCCTCCATTTGAGCTTCCATTTGAGCTCTAAGTGAGATTTTTTTTTTTTTTTTTTTTACTTTCACTTCTCTTTCTGCTCACTAAACCCACGCAAGACTTTTTAATCGAAACATGAGTGTCTCTGTTCCACTACTATCAGCAAGACTGAGTAAACAGATTTGCTTCTCTGCTCCAAAAAAGTTCCAAAGGTGAAACAATATTCCAAGCTATTTATTTTGTGTTTATGGATTGGTGCATTAAATAACCAAAAAGAGGTCTTTTCATTTTCAACATCAGTAAATAACACAGGTATGCATGTCAACTTGTTGGAGTTTCTTTTCTATTAACTCTAGTTAATGCTACATACTCCACTACAGAACGTTTGGTATTTACTTAGTAAATAGCCTGAATCGCCTCTTAGATTTCCACTTCATCAATATTTGTATAGTAAATAGAACCTTGATAAGACCTAGGGTGATTGCAAAATAAATTTCCTGGGTATGTTGCCAACAAATTTTTTTTTTTTTTTCTGACAGCCTAGTTATGTTTGGCAGGCTTATATTCCTTTTAGAATTTGCATTCTACCATCTTTATATAAAACTTTGAGGGACATTAACAGAATTATATTAAAAATATTACAAAAAGAGGTGGACAAATTAGAATTGAAACACCTCTATGAATATTGAAAGTGAAATTGAAAAGATTGGAGTGAAATGGTATAATTTAATAAGTATTTGAGCCAGGAAATGACTATCCTTCTCATGCTAAGAGCTGAAATCATGTTTAAATTCAAGTGATTAATTGTGTTATAAGAGGTCATTAAAATTCCAAAGTATAAATCTGAAATCTGAGTTGTAAAGTGGCTATATAATGAATGATACTGCCTTTCACCTCCATCTATCTGTCCTTCAAGTTAACTCTGCTTTATTAAATCCTTAAGCACATAAAATTTTTTCATTATTTATTCTTGTTAATGCCAATTTTGGCCACCATCCTGTCTTTTCTTCCCTTTCCATTGTAGTATGAACCAACATGGCTTCCCAAACCACATTGGGAAAAATACTCTTTCTCCCATATTTTATACCTAAATCATTCTCAAGGTGAAATGAGCAATAGGGAAACATGAACATTGGCTTTGTCTGCTTCATTCTCCATCCCTTCAGAAAAGAAGAGAAATCCTTGTACACTAGCCTACAAACATGGTGAGATGATGATATGGGTGGTAGAAATTAAAATAATTTAGCTCAAAGGTTTATATAAGTCCATTTTCTAATTTGTAGGTGGGTAAATAGACTCTTGGTTGTATGCACCACTTTTATAGCATCAAGATTATTGGTGGAAGCAAGCAAACAACAGGCGTATATCCATATTACTCCACCACAAAATTTCTTTTATTTAAAAATTTCTTTCAATGTTTTTATGCATATGCACACATAAACACATATATGCATGTAATTGAGGATTTACTCCATAGAAAACATTTTTTGCACATAATACTGTTTTATAAATATTTAGAAATATTTTTAAACAGTTATGTTTATTCCATTGCAAATATACAGCATTTAAAAATGAGCCAATGTATTTAATTGTTTATAAATTTTATGGCATTTAGTGGTTCCTAATTTTCTCTATTATGTAATACTCCAATGTGTATCTTGGCTCATAATTCCATCTATATAGCACGACTGTGTTAGGCATCTTTCTAATGACTTTACATGTATTCAAGTATATGAATTCTTCTAGTGTGCCTACCAGATGGGTGTTATTATGATGTTTATTTTATAGTTCATTTTATAGTTGAGAAAGCTGAGACAGACAGCTTGCACAGGGCCATATCCCCGGTAATTGGTAGAACTAAGATATCATCCCAAACAGTCTGACTCCAAAGCCTCCAGAGTCACCATAGAATCCTCATGTCATCTTTATCAGTTGCTTAAGGATAGGAATCTAGAAGTGGAATTACTGGATAAAAGGGCATGAGCTTACTCTTAATTAGTGTATAGAAAGGCTATACAATCTATATTCTCATAGCACTTTATGAAGTGTGTTTTACTGTACTTTTATCAACTTTGAGAATATCTTCAACAAAAACATTTGGCCAACCTGATAGGCAAATTCTCATATTCCATGTCACTTTATTTGCATTTTCCTCCCCTGAGTCTAGTGTTTTAGACTACAGTTTGGGCTCTAGATTCAGTTTGTTTATAGTTAATCCCAGAAGTATCGAGGTATAGGATGGTTTTGAGAATTAAATGAATTCATATATACAAGGTACCTGGAACTGTCCTGTATACAGCAAGCACTCGATGGATTCTGGTCATCGTTCTTATTTATTTGGTAGTGCAGATGCAGGACCAGGAAGTGTTGGTCTGTGGTGCATGAGATCACCATGAGTCAGGACACCTCTAAGGCAGCTAACAACAACTAAGGTGACCAGTGCTTTTTGTGTTTGTTGTCTACCTGCAGTTTTCTTGGTGAATGTCTGGTTCATGTATTTATTTTCAGAAAATTACTATCTGACAGATGATTAGACAGTGACAAATGATTCCCAATAATATTTCTTTACTGCAATATTCTCTTTTTTTGTATGTGAAAGACAAGAGACTGGGCATTGATTGGATCAGAGTTAACATTTGAATGAGGCTTTTAAAATCTATAAGGTGCATTTAGGAAATATAATACTATGAGGGAACTGGACAGCCACTAATAGAAATCAAGAAATAAGAGACCTTACAAGTGAATGTCAGCCATTCCTAATTCTATTTTGCTTATGTCTGCTTGTAAAAATGAAAAACTAAAAATCCCACTGCCATTGAGTTGATTTGACTCATTGTGACCCCTCCTTGGGTGTACAAGGCAGTATCTCTATGAAAATAGATTGCCCAATTTTCCTTCTGAGGAGTGGCAGATGGGTTTGAACTGCCAGGCTTCTGGTCAAATGCCTTAGGCACTACACCAGTAGAGCTCCCTCCCTTAATTCATATTACCCATTTAGTGGCTGTCCAATGATTAATTTATGCATTATATACCAAAATATTCATGGCATTCTTAATACGTGCCACACTTTGTGCTTGTTGTAGTTAGTTGTTGTGGAGTTGATTCCGACTCATGGTTACCCGATTTGTGTAGAGTGGAACTACTCTATCGGGTTTTCAAGATCATGAAATTTTGGAAGCAGATCGTCAGGCCTGTCTGCCCAGGCACCACTGGGAGGGTTCCTACCACTGACATTTCAGCTAGTAGTACAGTATTTAACTATTTGTGCCAGCCAGTACCCTGTACTGTTGTTGTTGATAGGTGTCATCAAGTCAGTTCCGACTCATAGCGACGCCATGCACCACAAAACAAAACACTACCAGGTCCTACATCAGCCTAATAATCATTGTTATTTTTAAGTCCATTGTCAGAGCCACAGTGTCAATACATCTCACTGATGGGCTTCGTCTTTTTTGCTGACTCTACTTTACCAAGCATAATGTCTTCTTCCAGGAACTGGTTCCTCCTGATAACATGCCCAAAGTACATGATACTAAGTCTCATCATCCTTGCTTCTAAGGATCATTCTGGCTGTATCAAATCTATTCTTGAGATACCTGGGCTGATACCATTAATATAACAGGATACATGAGAAACACTTTTCTTCCCTTCATGGAAATTACAGTTCATCAGAGGAGAATGAGAGGACCACAGGATTATCAATAACAACAAACACTACATATTAAATACCTAGAAAATGCCAGGTCCTTTCTAGGCATATCCTGTATAGTATCTATAAGTTTTGCAACAACTCTTACTATGGTGTTACTATATTAAGTTTATATATAAGGGAATTGGGCCTCAAATTCATTTGGTAATTGTTCAAATTTCACTCACTTGTAACATGTCTGAGGGAGGATTCAAACATCAGCCTGTAGAATATTCTATTTTCCCATTACTAGGGATCGGGCAGTGTTTCGTTCTGCTGTGCATGGGGTCGCTATGAGTTGGAAACGACTCTACGGCACTTAACAACAACAACAACAACAGCCCATACTGTTAATTATGATGCCTGTCCATTCTTCACTTTTTTCACCTTGAGAAATGCTGAGCATGTTCTTCCCTTTTGATTTTCCAACTCCAGGTCTTTGCCCATTTCATTATAATAATAGACATTGTTTTCTTGAGTTGCTCTTTGAAAGCTTCTGTTCAGCTTTTTTATCTTGACCTTTCTTAACTACTCTTCCTTCAAGAGCAAGTTTCAGAGTCTCTTCTGACATCCATTGTGGTCTTTTGTTCATTTCCTATCTTTTTCATGAACTTTTGCTTTCTTCATGGATGATGTTCTTGATGTCATCTCACAGTTCCTCTGGTTTTCGGTCATTGGCATTCAATGCATCAAATCTATTCTTCAGATGGTCTCTAAATTCATATGGGATATAATCAAGGTCATATTTTGGGTCTCATGGACTTGTTTTAACTATCTCCAGCTTCAACTTGAACTTGTATATGAGCAATTGATAGACTGTTCCACAATCAGCTCCTGGCTTTATTTTGACTGAAGATATTGAGCTTTTCCATCACCTCTTTCCACAGATAGAGCCAATCAGATTCTGGTGTATTCCATCTAGGGAGGTCCAGGTATAGCCACCATTTACGTTGTTGAAGAAAGGTATTTGCAATAAATAAGTCATTGGTATTGCAAAATTCAATCATGCAATCTCGGGCATCATTTTGATCATCAGGGCCATATTTTCCAACCACCAGTGATTCTTTGTTTCCAACTTTTGCATTCCAATCACCTTTAATAATGAATACATCTTGATTGCATGTTTCATCAATTTCAGACTGCAGAAGTTGGTAAAAATCTTTAATTTTCTGGTCTTTGGCTTTGGTGTGTAAATTTGAATAGTAGTAGTACTAACTGGTCTTCAGCTGAAAGAACTGAAGAAAAAATTCAAGTCTTGAGTTGAAATTTTGAAAGATTCTATGGACAAAATATTGCATAATGCAGGAAATTTCAAAAGAAGATGAAAGGAATACACAAAAAGAATTGGTTGATGTTCGTATATTTCAGGAGGTGGCATATGATCAAAAACAAGTGGTATTGAAGGAAGAAGTCAAAGCTTCACTGAAGGAATTGGTGAAAAACAAGGCTCCAAGAATTGATGAAATGCTCATTGAGATGTTTCACCATCAGACACTGCACTGAAGGTACTTATTCATCAATGCCAAGACATTTGGAAGACAGCTACCTGGCCAACTGGCTGGAAGAGATCCATATTTGCACTCATTCCAAAGAAAGGTGATCCAACAGAATGTGGAAATTATAGAACTATATGAGTCAGGTATGACTCGACGGCACATAACAACAACAACAACAAATATCATTAATATTACACACAAATAAAATATTGCTGAAGGTAATCCAAAAACTGTTACAGCAGCATATTATCCAAGAACTTCCATAAATTCAGGCTGGATTGAGAAGAGGACATAGAGTGGGGGATATCATTGCTAATGTCAGATGGATCTTGAAAGCAAAGAATACCAGAAAGATGTTTACTTGTGTGTTATTGACTATGCAAAAGCATTTGATTGTGTGGATCATAACAAATTATGGATAACATTGAGAAGAATGGGGATGCTAGAACACTTTATTGTGCTCATGAGGAACTTGTACATAGACCAGGAGGCTGTCGATTGAACAGAACAAGGGGATACTGCATGGTTTAAAATCAAGCAGGAAGTGTGTCAGGATTGTATCCTTTCGCCATACTTATTCAATCTGTATGCCAAGCAAATAATCCAAGTAGCTGGGCTATATGAAGAACATGGCATCGGGATTTGAGGACTACTCATTAACAACCTGCAAAATGCTGATGACTCAATTTTGGTTGCTGTTCTGGTTACTTAGTGCCACTCTACCAAGAATATACCACATATGGGATGGCCTTAACAAACAGGAGTTTATTCTCTTACAGTTTGGGAACTAGAAGTCCAAATTCAAAGTTCCAGGCTCTAGGGGCTGTGTGAAATCCCTCAACCTTGGGCTTCAGCTCTGCTTCTTGCTCCCAGTCCACTGAAGCTAGAGTCATCTCTTTACTCAGGCAGCTACTGGCTGCTGAGGTTAATAAGCCCAAGGTGAGCAAATAAAATAGCATAGTCCCAATGTTAACCAACAACATGGCAGGCTGTTGATTCGAGTCATTGAAAATCCCAGGATCAACAGAACATGGCAAGCTGCTGAGCAACAACGCAGCTACATGCAGGGTTCAAGTGTGCCATAAGCTAGAGACCTTTTCCTAAGGCTCCTCTTTATATACAGAAAACAGACAACATCCCTAAGGATGTGCTCACAGCTCACTTAGCTGCTCACATTAGATTCCACCATGGAGTTGATTACTGGTATCATCCTGGGGAATACTACATCCAGCTGCCCAGCCACTCAACCATGCCCAGCCAAGTTGACACACAAACTTAAGTACCACAGTTGCTGAAAGTGAAGATGACTTGAAACACTTACTGATGAAGATTAAAGACTACAGTCTGCAGTATGGATTACACCTCAACACAAAGAAAATAAAAATCCTCACAACTGGACCAATAAGCAGCATCATGAAAATGTAGAAAGATTGAAGTTGTCAAAGATTTCATATTACTCAGTTCTATAATCAACACTAATGCAAGCAGCAGTCAAGAAATCAGGCATCATATTGTACTGGAAAAATCTGCTGCAAAAGACCCATTTAAAGTCCTGAAGAGCAAAGATGTCACCTTTAAGACTAAGGTGCATCTAACCCAAGCCATAGTGTTTTCAATTACCTCATATGCACATGAAAGCTGGACAATGAATAAAGAAGGCCAAAGAAGAGTTGATGCTTTTGAGTTGTGGGGTTGGCAAAAATTCCTGCAAGTACCATGAACTGCCAGAAGAACTAACTAATCTGTCCTGGAAGAAGTGTAGCTAGACAGCTCCTTGGAAGTGAGAATGGCAAGACTTTCTTTCACTTACTTTGATCATGTTGTCATAAGGGACCATTTCCTGGAGAAAGATACCATTGTTGGCAAAGTGGAGGGTCAGCAAAAAAAGGGAAGGCCCTCATCAAGATGGACTGACATAGTGGCTGTAATGATGGGCTCAGGTATAGCAAGGATTGTGAGGCTGGCACAGGGCTGGACAGTGTTTATTTTCTGTTGTACATAATGTTGCAATGAGTGGGAGCTGACTCGACGACACCTAACAACAACATCTCCATTCTTTAATTAATTTCTCACTAGGAACATATGTTTCATTGTCACCATTTTATGTTTTTTTTTTTTTTTTGGTATATCTTTTTGTTATTAATATATACTACATACAATACTACAGCATGTAATTTGCTGATGTTATTTTTTTTTTTTTTGCCATTGTTATCGGGTCCAACTCAATGGCACATAACAACAACAACAACAACAACATGTTGCTACTCTCCTTCTAAAACCCTTTCCTTGCCAGAATTCCCTGCAGTTCTTGGAGAAGAATGGTCCTATCTATGGCGAATTCTGCTAACACTGTCTCTAAGAGCCCCTACTTTCAGCTTCTAACAGAAACATACACACAGAATTTGGCCATAAGTCATGCATTAGGGGAAGTATTTAACATGTTAAACCATTTCAGGGTAAGGTAGACTATGGTAGTTTCTTGTTTTTCAGGGCATGTCTGTGCAAATCCAAAGCCAATTTCTACTACAACAGAATTAGCCATGTTGTCTCTAAATCAGTCTTCTTTTAGGATGCCTCATAATCTTTGGTGATGTGACACAGCTTAGACACATCTTTCCAAATCATTTTAATCACCCCCATAAAAGTGTCAGAACCATATGCTAGCTGCGGCACAGTGATAAATCTCTCCTTTACTATAAACTAGATGCTCAGGATTATGGGAGCATCTGTCTAAAGAATACATAAGCTACAAGAAGCAGTTATCTCTTTATACTCTGAGATCTTTGAGGAACATTAAAAGATTTCAACATTGTTGTTGTTGTTGTTGTTAGGTGCCATCAAGTCATTTGATTGTGTGGATCATGACAAATTGAGAAGAATGGGAATTCCTGAACACTTGATTGTACTCATGAGGAACCTGTACCTTGACCAGGAGGTTGTCATTAGAACAGAACAAGGGGACACTACATGGTTTAAAATCAAGAAGGGAGTGCATCAGGTTGTATCCCTTCCCCACACTTATTCAATCTATATGCTGAG
>NW_006921763.1:6032949-6034146 GCF_000298275.1 Orycteropus afer afer
ACTTTGTCTCACCTATTTTGGTCATGTTGTCAGAAGGGACCATTCCCTGGAGAAGGATGTCATGCTTGGTAAGATGGAGGGTCGATGAAAGAGGGGAAGGCCTTCAATGAGATGGATTGACACGGTGGCTGCAATGATGGGCTTAAGTATAGCAGGGATCATGGAGCTGGTGCGGGATAGGGCAGTGTTTTGTTCTGCTGTGCATGGGGTCGCTATGAGTCGGAAACAACTCGACGGCACCTAACAACAACAACAACAACAACAACAACAATAACAACAACATATTTTGGGGAAGTTTGCCATGCAATGATAGATAAGTAAGACACATTTTCATACTTTATGAAGGAGATTATAAGACTCTTATCTCAAAGACAGTTTTAATTGTTTCCTATTCACCCCTTTGGTTAGAAAGGGATTCCTACCCTAGAGTTGTGGGGATGGCTGAACTCACAACACCTGATACTGGATAGATGAAATCAATAGCATTTTATTAATCACATATTCTCACAGTCCAGGGGAGAATGACATTGAATACCACACAGGATTACCTGGATATTTTAGTTAGGAACGGAATGAACAATCAGAGGCTATAGGAGGCAAGCTAAATAGTATCAGGACTGTGGAGTGACCTCTGGTTGTTGGGGGAGGATGGTGCGGTGGTTATATTTGTGTGTCAGCTTGGCTGGGCCTGGTTGAGTGGCTGGGCAGCTTGTGGTAGTTATTCCCCATGATGAGACTGACAATCACTCCATAGTGGGATCTACCACAAGCAGCTGAGTAGTTGCTTTGGGTATGTAGTCTCCTTCCCATATATAAAAAGCAGCTTCGGGAATGGTCTCTAGCTTATGGCATCCTTGGACCCTGTATGTGGCCATATTGTTGTTCAGCAGCCTGCCATGTTCTGCTGACATTGGGACTTAAAAAGGACTTGAATTAATGGCCTGTCATGCGGTTTGATAACATTGGGACTGTGCCATTTTATTTGTTGACCTTGGGCTTGTTAGCCTCAGCAGCCAGTAGCCGAGTGAAGAAAAGCCTCTGGCTTCAGTGGGCCGGGAGCAGGAGGCAGAGTTGAAGCCCAGGGTCGAGAGGCTGTCACACAGCCCCTAGAGCCTGGCACTTTGAACTTGGACTTCTAGCCACCCAAATTGTATGAGAATAAACTCCTCTTTGTTAAGGCCATCCCATTTGTGGTAT
>NW_006921763.1:6036726-6056455 GCF_000298275.1 Orycteropus afer afer
GATGGGTGAACCCCCAACACTTGACACTGGATAGAGGAAATTAACAACATTTTATTAATCACATAACCAACAGATGAGATTGGCTTTTTGGAATTTCACAGGCTGGAGGGAACTAAAACCTACTACCTAAGGATAAACAGCAATGGTGCCTTGTCTCCTTACAAGGAGGGTAGTTTACATATTGGACCTTATCCATAGGAGCAGAATGGGAAAGGTAACTTGGGGTTAGGCCATTTAAGGGTCTAGGTTTCATTAGATGTCAAAGCAACACATAATATTGGAACTTAATTTTAGACCTTGTACCACACTGACCTCCAGTAAGCACTCAACAAATTTTAGTTATTATTTTATTTACTGAGCATCTACTGTGGTCAGTACACTCTGTGTAGAAAGTGCTTCAGGATAAGAAAGAGATATAAGATACAAACACTTCTCTTCTACACTTCGGGAATGGCAATAAAGACAAAAGCATATGATATGATAAAGTATACATCATGAAAGTTGTAAGGATACACAAACACATGAGGAACGATGCATGATCATTAGCCATTCAAGAGATTCAAATCAAAACAACCATGAGATAGCATCTCACCCCAGCAATAACAGCAAAGTTTAACAAAGGAGAACATAACAAATGCTGGCAAGGGTGTGGAGAAATTGAATCTCTCATACACTGCTGGTGGAGCTGTAAAATGGCACAGCCATGGAAAAAGGTGTGGTGTTTTCTTAAAAAATTGGAAATGGAAACACCATTTGATCCATCAGTTCCATTACTAGCAGTATGTGCTAAAGATGTGAGATCCAGGACACAAATAGACATATGCATACATATGTTCATCGCACCACAATTCACTATAGCAAAGAGATGAAAACAACCTAACTACCTATCAACAGACGAATGGATAACAAACTATGATACATTCTATGTATGGAATACTATGCAAGCTTAGAGAACAATGAAGAACCCATGAATCACCTCATAACATGGATGAATTGGAGGAAATTATGCTGAGTGAAATAAGTCAATCACAGAAGGACAAATATTGTATGAGTCCATTATTATAAAAAGTCAAGGAGAGGTTTACTCAGGGAAGGAAATTTGCTTTGTGGTTACCAGGCTTGGGAGGCAAGAGGGAAAATTTCTGACCAGTTAAGATTCATGTGTTGATTTGGGTGAAAGGAAAGGCAATATAACAAAAGTGTATGACCAGCATGATGACAATATGGAAGAACATACTCAGCATTCTCAAGCTGAAAAAACTGAAGAAAAAGTTTAAGCCCCGAGTTGCAATATTGAAAGATTCTATGGGAAAAATATTGAATGATGTAGGAAACATCAAAAGAAGATGGAAGGAATACACAGACTCATTGTACCATAAGAATTAGTTGATGTTCATCCATTTCAGGAGGTGGCATATGATCAAGAACCAATGGTACTGAAGGAAGAAGTCGAGGCTACACTGAAGAGATTGACATAAAACAAGGTGTGGTGGTTACGTTTGTGTTTCAACTTGGCTGGGCCTGATTGAGTGGCTGGGCAGGTGAATGTAGTTATTCCCCATGGTGAGATTGGTATTAATTCCATGGTGGAATCTATTGGAGCAGCTGAGTAGCTGCTTTGGGAATGTGGTCTGCTTCCCATATATAAGAAACAGCTTTAGGAATGGTCTCCAGCTTATGACACACTTGAACCCTGCATATAGCTTTCTCATTGTTCAGCAGCTTGCCATGCTCTGCAAATTTTGGGCCTTTTAATGGACTTGAATTAATGGCCTGCCATGCGGTTTTCTAACATCAGAACTGTGCCATTTTATTTGTCGACCTTAGGCTTGATAGCCTCAGCAGCCAGTAGATGCCTCTAGCTTCAGTGGGCCAGGAGCAAGAGGCAGAGGTAAAGCCCAAGTTCGAGGGCCTTTCATCCAGCCCCTAGAGCCTGGCACTTGGAACTTGAACTTATAGCCTCCTGAACTGTAAGAGAATAAACTCCTGTTTGTTCAAGCCATCCAATTTGTTGTATATTCCTGTCAAAACGACACTAGGTAACCCTAATACAAGGCTCCAGGAATTGACAGAATACCTACTGTTTGTTTCAACAAACAGATATTGTGCTGGAGGCGCTCACTAGGCTATGCCAAGAGATTTGGAAGACAGCTACCTGGCCAACTGACTGGAAGAGATCTATATTTGTATCCATTCCAAATAAAGGTGATCCCACAGAATGTGGAAATTATTGAGCAATATCACTAATATCACATGCAAGTAAAATCTTACTGAAGATAATTAAGACCAGGAGGCTGTTGTTGGAAGAGAACAAGGAGATACTGCATGGTTTAAAATCAAGAAGGGAGTGTGTCAGGGTTGAATCCTTTCACCATGCCTATTGAATTTGTAGGCTGAGCAAGTAATCTGAGAAACTGGATTATATGGAGAAGAACATGGCATTATGATTGGAAGAAGACTCATTAATAACCTGCGGTACCCAGATGACACAACTTTGCTTACTGAAAGTGAAGACTACTTGAAATGGTTGCAGCAGTATATTGGCAAAGAACTTCCAGAAATGCAAGCTGGATTCAGAAGAGGATGTGGAATGAAGCACGTCATTGTTGATGTCAGATGGATGTTGGCTGAAAGCAAAGAATACCAGAAAGATGTTTACTTATGTTTTATTGACTATGCAAACGCATTTGATTGTGTGGAGCATAACAAATTATGGATAACATTGAGATGAATGGGAATTCCAGAACACTTAATTGTACTCATGAGGAACCTGTACATAGACCCAGGAGGCTGTTGTTGGAAGAGAACAAGGAGTTACTGCATGGTTTAAAATCAAGAAGGGAGTGTCAGGTTTGAATCCTTTCACCATGCCTATTGAATTTGTAGGATGACCAAGTAATCTGAGAAATTGGATTATATTGTATGAAGAAGAACATGGCATTATGATTGGAGGAAGACTCATTAACAACCTGCAATACACAGATGACACAACTTTGCTTACTGAGAGTGAAGATGACTTGAAACACTTACTGATGAAGCTAAAAGTCTACAGTCTGCAGTGTGGATTCTAAAAAAAACAAACTCACTGCTGTTGAGTCCATTCGATTCATAGTGACCCATCCTTGGGTTTCTGAGGCAGTATCTCTATGGATTGCCCAATCTTCCTTCCAAGGAGTGGCTGGTATGTTTGAACCACTAAACTTTTGGTTAGCAGTCAAATGCCTTAGGCACTGTGCCACCAGAGCTCCCAGTATGTTTTACACCTCAATATAAGGAAAACCAAATTCCTCATAACTGGACCAAAAAACAGCATCATGATAAAGGGAGAAAAGATTGAAGTTGTCAAGGACTTCATTTTACTTGGTTCTACAATCAACACCAATGGAAGCAGCAGTCAAGACATCAGATGACTTATTGCATTAGAAAAATCTTCTGCAAAGACCTCTTTCAAGGGCTGAAGGGCAAAGGTGTATTCTTGAAGACTAAGGTGCACCTAACCTAAGCCATGATATTTTCAGTAGCCTCATATAAATGTGAGATCTGGACAATGAATAAGAAAGACCAAAGAAGAGTTGATGCTTTTGAGTTGTGGTGCTGGAGAAGAATTCTGAGAATACCATGGACTGCTAAAAGAACTAACAAATTTATCCTGGAAGAAGTGCAGCCAGAATACTTCTTGGAAGTTTGGCCTTGGAATGGCCAAACTTCATCTCACCTACTGTGGTCATGTTTGTCAGAAGGAACCATTCTCTGGAGAAGGATATCATGCTCAGTAGAGTGGAGGGTCAATGAAAAAGAAGAAGGCCCTCAACAAACTGGATTGACACAGTGGCTGCAACAATGGACTCAGGTATAGCATGGATCGTGAGGCTGTCACAGGACTGGGCAATGTTTCATTTCATTGTACATAATGTCTCTATGAGTTGGAGACAATTTGACAGCACTTAACAACAAAAACAATAACAACCCAGAATTTGCCTTGATTCTTTTATCCATGTCATCTTCATCTGTTTCATTGGGTTTATTCTTATTCTATGATGGAGTGCTTATTGGTATTTTACTACAGTAATATGAAATTTCACCATTAGGGGGAGCAGGACAAAAGCTGCATGGACCTCTCCATACTATGTTTGCAACTTCTGTGACTCAATAGGAGCTCTGGTGGCGTAGTGGATAAGGCACTTGACTGCTAACCAGAAAGGTAGCAGTTCAAACCCACTAGTTTCTCCTTGGAAGGAAGACTGGGTGATTTACTTCCATAAAGATTTACAGCCTTGGAAGCTCAATGGGGGTCGCTATGAGTTGGAAAAGACTCAATGGCAATGAGGTTGTTTTGTTTTGTGGCTCCATAATTATTTTAAATAAAAAGTTAAAAAGAAAGCTTATGGGGCCTGGGGCTCTAAATTGTGGTTCTGAAATTGGAGACAGTCACTGTAGGGAGCAGAATCACAGTTGATCTTGCCATTTCTACTAGCACTGAGCACTGTTGCTTATTCACCTCATGTCCTCATTCCTCTAATTCCATGGTAATCATAAAATCATTCTCCTGTGTACACTCCCAACTTCCTTATTTCTTTCCAACTTCATTGTATTCATTGACTAAAACCCAAACCCTGATTAAACCCAACTTGACTTCCCCTACCTTTACACCTGGAATCCTAAACCTGGATAGAGAAAAGCACTAGGCCAGCCTGATAGATATCATTTAGAACTTGTAAACCTGACCCTTCAGTTGTCCCTTAATGTTACCTGACCATCATTCTGCACTTTCTAGTCATTTAGTACTCTACTCTTCTTGATGTTGAATAAGTACATTTTTCTCTTCCTCAAGTCTCAAACACCTCATTCTCAAAACCCATTCTACTTTTTATTTCACTGTTAGACTAGCTGCAACCAGGAAAGATCTCTTACAAGCTCTTAAGACCAGCATCTGTACCCATAGATTTTGCCTTTCTTTATGTTGGTCTGATTGATTGGTCTTTCTAATAAAGCCAAATACTTCTAGTTGTGTGCTAGAATCATTTCTCATCCACTCTCTCTGTTCAGGGTCATCAGTGTTTCTCCCTGAACTAGATTATTCCCACCACTATACAAACATGCCATTACTTCTCCCATCTAAAAGTTTTATTTGTGCAAACTCATCTTTTGGCTATCTGCTGACCCTTACAGCAAAACTTCTTGAAAAAGTTTTTCATCTTGCAGACTCTAAGTCTTCCTTTCTTCCTCAGGCTTTTTCCAAGCATTTTGGTGAAATGCTTCATGTCAAGGTCACCAATGACATTCTTATTGCTAATTCAATGGTAAATTTTTAGCTTATCAGCAGCATTTGACAGGCTTTACCACTCACACTTGAATCATTACTTCATCTTGCCTTCCAGTACGTGGTCCCCTGGTTTTCCCCATCACCATTTCTTGCTTCCTTCTCTATCTCCTTTGTTCTTCTATGCAACATCTCAATGATGGTGTGCTCAAGATTTCAGTTTGAACCACTTCTCTGTCTGTCTGTACTCACTTCTTTGGTATTCTTGTGCAATTTCATGGCTTCAAATATTATGTGTATGCTGATATTCCCAAAATTAATGCATTCAGCTTGGATCTCTTTTCTCTACTCTAACTTCAGAATTGTTGATCCAATTATTTACTCAAGATCTCCATTTATCTTTCAAATAAGAAGATCATATATAGCATGTTCAAAATCAAAGGTTCGTATCATCTTCCAAACCTAATGCTTTTGTGGTTTTCTCCTATTTGGTTAACAGAAATTCTATCATTTTCTCCAGTTGATCAGGTTTTGGCATCATCCTTAAAGTCTCTCTTTCTCTCACATTCCTCATCAAGTCTATCAGGGAAATATATTTGAACAAATATCTGACAAATTCTCACCACCTTCACTGTTACCACTCTTGTCTAAGCTACTGTTATGAAGTATTGCAAAATCTCCTTGTAAGGGAAGCATCATGTTCTTTACCTCATATTCACTCATCCCATCTTTTTTCTCCAGCCACTGCTTCCACAACTAGCTATATCCAAATATAGCCTGATACTTTTCCTCAATTTATCTCTTACTTTTCACCAGGGCTTCTCTGCCACCCCTAAGTGAGGTGCCTGTGGGAACACTCTAAGTTGTTCTGGAATTTTAAAATCTGGAAGTTCAATTGAACAAAGTATCCACTGGAAAACACTTGACCAGTGGAGGACAGGAGCTTGTAAAGAAAAAGACCTCTCTTTCATCATTGAACAGACCATTGTTAGGCACATCTTTTGCACCTTCAAGCAACTAGTGTCATAATGCATAATGGATTGGCTTTCTTTCTTTTTTTGTTTCATGCCTCTAGGGTCCCCATTTCTCTTCCTTGGGATCAAATTACAAAAGAAACCACATGTGGACAGCCATTGTCTCAGGAATTGCTGTTGGGAAACCCACACTAAGATACATTTTAATTGGCTTTCCTTTTCCAATTTACCCTATGCAGTACATTCTCAATTGAAAAACTAAAGTAGTTCCTTTTAAAACTAGTCCAATCATGTCATTTCTATGCTTAAAGTCTCCAATGGCTTCCCATCTTATGCAGAGTAAAAATGAAATAGTGATATATAATGTCTTCAAAGCCCTATGCAATCTGATCTCCCTTGACTTATCTAACACTGTCATTGAGTCAAATTTGACTCATCATGACCATATAGGACAGAGAAGAACTGCCCCATAGAGTTTCCAAGGCTATAAATATTTACATGATCAGACTGACTCATCTTTCTCCTGTGGAACACCTAGTGGGTTTGAACTGCTGACCTTTTGATTAGGAGCCTAGTGCTTTAACCACCAGAGCTCTGACTCATCTAGAAGAAAAAGGAATTTCAGGTAGAGCAGAAAGGGGACAATTTGGGGAAATAATTTGGTGTTTGAGGCTTCCAAAATTTCATTTCATACGAAGACTTTCCAAAGTGTTCACCACTCAGAGAAGAGATTTCTCTCAGAATCATAGGATTTTATAGCTAATGAGGGATTATCTCAGCAAATATTTCTTAATCTCCTAATGGCTCCCAGTACTTGTCTACTACATGGGTGCTCACATTGTGCTTGATAATAAGCAACATTAACATAGAAATGAAAATTTCTGTCCTATAATGACATCTCCGGTCATAATTTGTGGCATGCATAAAATGCAATTGATGAAATTCATAGTTAAAATATGAAAGTAACTTTTAGGTTTGTTGTGGGGATGAATTGTTATAAGATATTGACACTTCATTTAATTTTAACTAGATTGCTGTAGGTAAAGTGTTTTCAGAGCAGAATCTTGCTATGAATGGAAGAGGTGAAAATGGCAATTTAAAAGACTTCAGGGCTGCTGGAAGAACTCTCTACCATCTGGCTTATAAAGTACTTCCCTTGTTTTTGTTGCCTGAAATTCTACAAATTGAGTTCTAGAATTTTCCTTTTGCTTCCTTTCTCCATTAAAATAAAATAGGGTAAGAGATTCCCCTGGGAGCTATTAGAAAAATAGTGAATTTTTATGAATTCTGGCCTAGGTACTGGTAGTTTTAAAATACTTCCTGGGTGATTTTAATGTGCAGTCAGTGTTAATAAACAGTATATTATTGGGTGTCTTGATTTCTTAGTGCTATTGCAACAAAAAATACAAATGGATGACTTTAATGAATAGAAATGCATTTTCTCACAATTTACTCACTGCCATTGAGTTGATTCTGACTCAAAGCAACCTCATAGGGTTTCCAAGGCTGTAAATCTTTATAGAAGCAGACTGCCTTTTCTTTCTCCCATGGAGCACCTGGTGGATTCAAACCACTGATCTTTCGGTTAGCCCTGAATGCCTTAACCACCTCACATTTTGGGGGCTAGAAATCTGAATTCAAGGGGCCAGCTCTAAGGGAAAATTCATGTCTCAGCTTGTCCAGACTCCTCAGTTTCTTGGTAGTCTCCATGTGGCATCTATATTTCCGGCATTTGTGCTGGCTTTCTCTGTGCCTAATCTGTTCTTTTTATAACTCAACAGTGATTTGGTTTAAGACACTCTCTACACTAATATGGTTTCCTTAACATAATAAAGAGAACCATATTCCCAAATGGGATTACATCCACAAATATAGGGGTTAAGATTACAGCACATATTTTAGGGAAACACAATTCAATCCTAATTCAATCCTAACAGTAGGACACTAAAGTGTATTTTTTTGTTCCTGAGATATCTGAGTGTGGGTATTTTGCTTTTTGTTTTTTTCCCCCTTTTGTCAGATATCTTCCATAAACAAACAAACACACAAAATCAAGCTACTAGAGTGGTTAAGAACAAAAAGAAAGAGAACTTTGGACTCTAAAGAGAAATGAGAGATCAAACCAAAGAAAGACTCAGAACAAGAGAAATAGAGATGTCACAAACAAGCACTATCTAGTTCATTGTTCAAAGACTGGACTTTTTAAGTTTTAGTGGCATACAATGAGGAAAGTAAAGTGGCAGAATCTCTTTCCTTTCTTTACTTCCCTCTGGCATTTAAGGAACTATCTACATTTAAGTCAGGTACCTGGGAGATGGCACTCAAAGTATCTATAGGCAGCACAGGATCTGGTAGCCCAGTGGTTAAAACCTTTGGCTGCCAACCAAAGCTGAGTGGTTTGAACCCACCAGATGCTCCTTGGGAAAAAGATGAGGCAGTCTGCTTTTGTAAAGATTTACAGTCTTGGAAACACTGTGGGACAGTTCTAATTGGTCCTATCAGGTCACTACGTTGGAACTGACTCGATGGCACTGGGTTTGGTTTTGGCCAATACAGTTGTTGTTGTTGTTATGTGCTGTCAAGTCAGACCCGACTCATAGTGACCCCTCCTTGGGTTTCCGAGGCAGTATCACTACAGAAGTAGATTGTCCCATCTTCCTTCTGAGGAGTGGCTGGTGGGTTTGAACCGCCAGCCTTCTGGTTAGCAGTCAAGTGCCTTAGGTACTATGCTACGTGAGCTATTGCTATGCAAACTCATCAAGGAGATGTACCCACTTGCCTGTGATTTGAAGTTCCAGATTAATGAGCCTGAAAATTGAATTGTTCAGTGAGTGCTCAAGGATCCATGGTAAAATGAAAACAAGTCAGAGTAGGAGCAGCTTGTGACTAGATGCCAAAGAAAACTTTAGCATGGTGTTTCAGCATTAAAATAATTCAGAAATGGTATAACAGCATGGGCAAAGGTTGGGTTTATAGCTCCAGCTAAAAAATATTGTAAAGTGTCAAAATGTTACAAAATGAACAACCGATAAGTAGAATTTTTTCCTCCCAGTTGTTAAATCCTTTGCTTCTTTTTACCTAGATAATTACTAAGTTTTCAAAATAACAAGATTGGTTACAGAAAATAAGTCATTTAAAAGTGGGGACAGGGTAGTCTGCACATTTAGCTTGGTAAGAAGTCAACTAATCCTGTTAAATTTCTTGAGTGTTCTAGAAATGAATCCTCCCTCATAAGTCACAATTGAGAATTCCTGAGTTTGTTAATGGAACTCCAGTGGCACGGTAGTTAAGGCATTAGGCTGTTAGCCAACAAGTTGATGGTATGAACCCACCAGCCACACCATGGGAGAAAGATGAGGCATTCAGCCTCAGTAAGGATTTATAGCCTTGGAAACCCTATGGGGGCAGTTCTACTGTGTCCTATAGCATTGCTAGGAGTCAAAATCGACTCAATGATAGTAGACTTGGTTTGGGATTTAGCGTTTGTTCTGGGTGATCTGGTAACCAATATATGACCCTAACATTGCTTTGGGTCAGGCCTTTCCCAGAGATGAATTTTCTGTGAAGTTAAGAAACTTAAGCTTCAGGGCCCAATTTGAGGTCCTGGGATGGGGACATTACCAATGGGTACTAATTGTCATATGTTTTGTAAAATTTGAAAGAAAAAGTATTAACAGTAATCAGTTATACTATTCTCTTCTTTACAAATTTTCTTGACATACTTCTCATGGAGTGTGGTGTTAGAGGCACTACATGCATTTTTGGGATATGGCTAAGGCATTTTTCAGATACTTGTGTAGTTTGCAGTCAAATCAGTGTATCCTAAGTTATTGATAGCTATCCTAGTGTAGAAATGACACATAAGAAAACTCGTATGCCCACCATATTACTCATCAGGAATTATGGCCCAAAGGTGCAATATCATGATATTTAGCTCCAGAACTACGTTAGTTGTAGAGTTGAAATAAAACTTTAACTGCACAGAGCCAGAAAGTAGTCTATGGATGATTCAGCTCACTGTCACACATGTAGAATTGTAAGTGGAGGATTCAGTTTATATTGATACTTAATTGAAGCAGAAGTTCTCTCTAGTCCAGTGGCATCACTAGAGGGGTGTGGGGGTGCAGACTATACCAGGTAATACTGTCAGAAAGGGTGATATCAATAGGACTGTCTATAAAATTTTGTGCAGTGCTTTGTCAGAAATTTATTATTTTTTTAAATAAAAGTATCTTTATAATTAGTTCTAACAACAAAAAATTTTTGTACACCTAGCTTGCATGTATCACTATACCTACAAGGCTAAAACTGTACTAATTTACTTTTTGAAGCTTTTAATGTGCTCCAGTCAGAGCCTCATTACATTCTACTCAATTACAATGACACTTCAAAACACATAATTGTGTCCATACACTCAACAAATATACACTGTTGTTTTTGTTGCTGCCAGTGATTTTATAGTTACTACTGTTGTCAAATTTTCTGTTGTGTTAGCTACAATATTGTGGTAATTAGTATTTGTGAATCTGTATCAATAACTTTTTTGAGAATGAACTAGTAATTAAATGAAAAGAAGAAAAAATAGAAAAGACTTCTGCTCATTTACTAATAATAGTATTCATATAATCTAAGAAATATTACATTGGAGCAATATGTATCTTCATCACATATTAGTCCATGATTAAAATTGATAATAAACGTTATGAAGCCTTTTGTGTGGTCTGGTATGGGAGGAGGTCATGGAGGGTAACACTATGGGTCACTGCACTGAATAACACCAACCCTAGTGATGCAACTGCTCTAGTCAGTAAAGCCATCTTTCCTGGGGTGGGAATTTAGGAGAATTCCTGTATTATAGGACACACATCTGTAGCAAACTGCTAGAGTTGCATATTTATGCAGATCAATGCATCAAATTACACCTTTGTTTACTTACCTGTCATGTGTTAACAAAGTTTGGCAGTTCAAGAACAACTAGCAGGAAAAAATACGTTCCATAGAGTGAAACAATCAACTATGCTTCAGGAAAAAATGCATGTTCCTTCTAATCTCAAGATTTGGAAAATGTTTCAAAATTGTTATTTGAGATGGTGATCAAAAATAATGCAGCCAAAATATGTAGGAGAAAAGATATTATAGAGGTGTGTCAGGTAGTTAATAAACACGTTATGTTAGTTTTCTGAATTTCGTGATGTGGGTTTTTTGTGTGAACTTTTAAAAATATATAATTTGTTACGATTTCTTTTAATTTCCTTCTGAATAAATTCCATTTTTATACACAATCTTGCATTCTAAAGTTGATATCATTTCTAAAAGAGGTAATCTTCAAAATTTAGGCCCCACAAAACCTGAATCTGCCTTAATTTCTCTATTTCAGAAAATTTCGCATGGTACTGGCATGTCACAAAGAGGGGTATTCACAGGGGATTTTGGTCATTTGTTGTTATTAGTTGCCATGGAGTTGGCCTCAAATCATCGTGACAGTGTGTATAACATAATGAAATATTGTGTAGCTCTGGTGGTGTAGTGCCTAAGGCATTTGACTGCTAACCAGAAGGCTGGCAGTTCAAACCTACCCGCTACTCCTTGGAAGGAAGATGGGGCAATCTACTCCCATAGTGATACCGCCTCGGAAATCTAGGAAGGAGTCACTATGAGTTGGAGCCGATTCGAAGGCAGTGAGTTTGGTTTGGTTTTGGTGCACCATCTTCATGATTTTTCACGTGTTTGAGTCTGTCATATAGATACTTTTCCACTGGCTAAGAGTCAGAAGAGCTGAGTTCTCTTTCTGAATTATACCTTTGCCATTTATTCATTGAATGTTCAGATCCAGCTATATGACGGGGGGAAAAAGGGAGAGTGATGATGTTTATTGGTTATCCAGTGGTAACAAGCCAGGATCACACCAGCGCTTTCTACATACTATTTCATTTAATCCGCAGAGCAGGTTTATGAGGTTAGAGGAAGCTAAGACTCATAGAGAGAAGAAGAACCCACACAAAATGTTGTTGTTGTTGTTATGTGCCGTCGAGTCATACCTGACTCATAGCGACCCCTCCTTGGGTTTCCGAGGCAGTATCACTACGGAAGTAGGATTGCCCAACCTTCCTTCTGAGGAGTGGCTGGTGGGTTTGAACCGCCAGTCGTCTGGTTAGCAGGCAAGTGTCTTAGCCACTATGCTACCAGAGCTCCCCAAAATGAGTGCCTTGGAATTAGGACCTAGATCTGTTTGACTTTATGGATTATGATTTTTACCATGATTTACTGATTTAAAACCTAAGGCTTTAAATGTTAAAATCAAAATTAAGTGTTAAAATGAGGATGTCATTATTGTTGTTGTTAGGTGCCATGTTATTAGTTCTGACTCAGAGACACCATGTACAACAGAATGAAACATTGTCTGGTCCTCACAGTCCTTGCTATACCTGAGCCTATCATGCAGCCACCGTGTCAATCCATCTCGTCGAGGGCTTATCCCTTTTTTGTTGACCCTCCACTTTTATCAAGCATGATATCCTTCTCCAGGAAATGGTCCCTTCTGACAACATGATCAATGTAGGTGAGATGCAGTCTGGTCATTCTTGCTTCCAAGGAGCATTCCAGCCGCACTTATTCCAGGGCAGATTTGTTCATTCTTTTGGCAGTCCATTGTAGTTTCAGTATACTTTGCCATCACCACAACTCAAAAGTATCTACTTTTCTTCAGTCTTCCTTCTTCATTGTCCAGTTGTCACATGCTATGAAGTGATTGAAAACAGCATGGCTTGAATTAGGCACACCTGAGTCTTCAAAGAGCTATCTTTGATCTTCAGCACTTGAAAGAGGTCTTTTACAGCAGATATGCTCAGTACAATACGACCTCTGATTTCTTGACTGCTGCTTCTGTGGGTGTTGATTGTGGAAACAAGTAATATGAAATCTTTGACAACTTCAATCTTTTCTATGTTTATTGTGATTCTGCTTATTGGTCCAGTTGTAAGGATTTTTGTTTTCTTTATGTTGAGGTGTAGTCCATACTGCAGACTGTAGTCTTTAATCTTTGTCAGTAAGTGCTTCAAGCCATCTTCACTTTCAGCAAGCAAGGTTGTGTAGTCTGCATGTTGCAGGTTGTTAATGAGTCTTCTCCAATCCATGCTCTTCTTCATATAGTCCAGCTTCTCTGATTATTTGCTCAGCACATAGATTGAATAAGTACGGTGAAAGGATACAACCCCGAGCCACAGCCTTCCTGATTTTAAACCACGCATTATCCCTTTGTTCTGTTTGAACAATAGCCTCTTGGTCTATGTACAGGTTCCTCATGAGCAAAATTAAGTATTCAGGAATTCCCATTCTTCTCAAAATGCTTTTGCATTGTCAACAAAACATAAGTAAACATCTTTCTGGTATGCTTTGGTTTCAGCCAAGATCTGTCTGCCATCAGCAATGATATCCCTCATTCCACATCCTCTTCTGAATCCAGCTGGCATTTCTGGAAGTTCTCTGTCAATATACTGCTACAAGTGTTTTTGAATTATCTTCAGCAAGATTTTACTTACATGTGATATTAATGATATTGTTAGATAATTTCCCCATTGTGTGTAATCACCTTTCTTTGGAATGGGTACAAATATTGATCTCTTCCAGTCAGTTGGCCAGATAACTTTCTTCCAAATTTCTTATCATAGACTAATGAGTGCCTCCAGCATGACATCTGTTTGTTGAAACATCTCAATGGGTATTGCATCAATTCCTGTAGCTTGTTTTTTGCCAATTCCTTCAGTGCAGCTTCAACTTCTTCCTTCAATACCATTGGTTCTTGATCATATGTCACCTCCTGAAATGGATGAACATTAACCATTTCTTTTTGGTACAGTGACTGTTTGTATCCCTTCCATCTTATTTTGATGTTTCCTGCATCATTCAATATTATGCCCATAGAATCTTTCAATATTGCAACTCAAAGCTTGAATTTTTTCTTCAGTTCTTTTAGCTTGAGAAATGCCAATGTGTACTTCCCTATTAGTTTTCTAACTCCAGGCCTTTGAACACTTCTTTATAATAATTGACTTTGTCTTCTTGAGCTGCTCTTTGAAATCCTCTGTTCAGCTCTTTTATATTATCATTTCTTCCATTTGCTTTAGCTAGTCTCCATTCAAGAGCAAGTTTCACAGTCTCTTCTGACATCCATTGTGGTCTTTTCTTTATTTCCTGCCTTTTTAATGACATTTTGCTTTCTTCATGGATAATGTTCTTGATGTCATGACATAATTTCTCTCATCTTTGGTCCTTGGTGTTCAATGTATCAAATCTATTGTTTAGATGGTCTCTAAATTCAGATGGGATATAATCAAGGCCATATTTTGCCTCTCGTGGACTTGCTTTAATTGTTTTCAGGTTCAACATGAACTTTCATACAGGCAGTTGGTGATGGGTTCTACAGTCAGCTCCTGGCCTTGTTTTGGCTGAAGATATTGAAGTTCTCCATGGCCTTTTTCCATGGATGTAGTCAATCTGATTCCTGTGTACTCTATCTGGTGAAGTCCACTTGTGTGGCTGCCATTTATGTTGTTAAAAAAAAGGTATTTTCAATGAATAAATCATAGGTCTTGCAAAATTCTATCATGCAATTTCTGGCATCATTTCTGTCACCAAGGGCAAATTTTATAACTACTGGTGATTCTTCCTTGTTTCCAACTTTTGTATTCCAATCACCAGTAATAATCAATACATCTTGATTGCATGTTCAGTCAATTTCAAGACTGCAGAAGTTGATAAAAATCTTCAATCTTGGCTTTTGGCTTTGGTAGTTAGTATGTAAACTTGAATAACTGTAGTTTTAACTTGTCTGCTTTGCAGGTTTATTGTTGGAGACTAAGAATAAGACCCGCAAAAGAACATGACTGCAAGGCACATGTTCTAACTACAGTTAAGAGATGCATGGTTGCTTTGAGAGATGGCAAGGCCTCTCCTGTGGTTGAATGAATGAACGCTTGGCTTCAGTTTTGTGTTCCTGGGGCAGAACATTGCCCCAGCAGAATGATTGCTAACCTGTCTCCCTGGAATGACGTTTTGCCCAAAGAATAGTATACCTTAGAAGCCATTCTTTAGAATCATGTACCTTAACAACCATATTATGTTTTAGAATGATGTATCTTAGTAATTATTTATTAATCCTGCAAGAGGTGTTAACCTAATTAATTAACCAATACATTTGGACACGGGAAAATGTATTTGGGTAGGGGAAAGAATAAAACTAACTTTTAATTAATACTTGATTGTTCTAAAGAAATATGTGATTGTATTGTAAAAGAATATTTGATTGTATACTTGATTGTTTTAAAGAAATATCAAAGAATAATGATGTAATCGTATGCTTATGTACGAATAAAGCAGAGCGGCTGCATCAGGGGTTGCTCTCACAGAATATGCAGGGCATCCTTAAATAATAAAAAAGAAAACTATTAATCCTTTTGTGTCACTTCATATAGTGACCTGTGCGGTTTTCCTGGATGCGGCAGCTTATGGATATTACCCTATCACTGACATCATTGTACTTCAGAATAGATTTTGAAACATTCTTTGTGATGATGAATGCCATGCCATTCCTCTTCAATTTGTCATTGCTGGCATGGTAGATCATATGGTTGTCTGATTCAAAATGGCCCAAACCAATCCATTTTAGCTATTGGGTCCAACTCGATGGCACAAAACAACAAACAACAACAACAATGCCTAGTACATTGATCTTTATGAGTTCCATTTTGTTTTGACAACTTCCAATTTTCCTAGATTCACACTTTGTACATTCCATGTTCCAGTTATTAATGGATGTTTGCAACTGTTTCTTCTCATTTTGAGTCATACCATATCAGTAAGTGGAGGATATTTGTGTGTTATTTACTTTTTTCCCAGGGTTACAGCAACCATTAAATGAGAGAGTCTTTAAATATTGTTCTAAAAATATGAAATAACCTTTATGGCCTAAAGCTCTGTATTCAGTCCCGTGATTTTGCACATTTAATTGTTTAACAATAACAACTCTGAAATATTGGACTAAATGCAGCTATTTAGATCTTTTTCCCAGGTAGTGATATGATAGGTCTTTCTGTGTTTAAAACAATTTGAGGACATTTGTTTCCCATCTTAACCTTAATAGGGATATGTCTTTCTTACCATAGGAGTTCCTGACATCACAGTACAGCAGAGAACAAAGGGACAGGCTGATAATCACAATGGCAAAAGAGACAAAGTGCTTAGAGCTGAATTTGGAGAAAGAAATGACTCAACACAGAGCATGTAAGAGGAAGCCACCTTCCATCAAAAAACGATTATTAGCAATTTGGTGATTTTGAATGGTGTGCTTTTTCAGAGTCTCAGAATAATACATTGTAATTACTACAAGCTCAAATACAAGGATATTACCAGAATTGGAAGACGATAAATCTGAACTGGACCAGAACAGAATCTATCTCTTGGCCAGGCTGTGTATGTTATAAAAGTTTCTTATTGAGAAGGAAACTTTGATTAGTATTAAATTATATGATCAAATTATTATTAAATGTATATATTAATTTTCATATTAACTCTATAATACAGGATAGTTCCAATTAACATGTAGATTTTTCATTGCAAATGGTGAGATTAGCAGATCTCAAACCCTGTTTGGCTCCAAGAGATATGAATTAAAAAAAAGAAATGTTTTTTCATAGATGGTTACTTGAACTAGATTGATTATACTTTATATTGTAGCCAGGTTTTTGGAACAGGTAAAGCAGGGCTTTGAAAAGCTACTTTTAGATTGCTACTTTAACAAAGCTTATTTCTGAGGATACTACATGCGAGGTTAGACTGAGATATGGAATTTGGCAGGGACGTTAATAACTTACTGCTTTTATAAACTGAAAGTTAAAAAATATATTTTACAACTTTTATCTAGTGAAGTGGAGAAAAATACTTTTCTAAGAAATTATACCAGTCATAGTATCATATATTCATTCATTAAACCCAACCAAAACAAACTGACTGCCATCAGTTTCTAGGATCCAACTCATAGTGACCCCTCCTTGGGTTTCTGAGGCGATATCTCTACGGACATTCAAAATGGCTGCGTCCTTGGTTACTTTAAATATCCAAAATGGCCACCAATTGTAAACATTCAAAATGACTGCACCCTCAGTCACTTTAAATATCCAAAATGTCTGCCACTTGTAAATATTCAAAATGGCTGCACCCTCTGTTACTTTAAATATCCAAAATGGCTGCCATATGTAAACAATCAAAATGGCTGCACCCTCCAGACAAACAAGAAGGTCAGTGGAAAAAAAACAAGAAAACCTGCAATATCTGGGGTTGAGAAATAAGAGAAAAAAGGCAGAGAAGGAGAAAAATGAAGAAAAAAATTGGAAAAATACAAAAAGAAAAACAAGAAATGGGGTTTACCACAAGAAAAAAGAAGAAAATAATTTTGCAACCAGGAACAGGGAAAAGGAAAAGCTGAAAACTAGGACCTGAGAGGGGAATAATAGTAAAAAGGACAAAAGTATTAATAATAGTAGTAGTTTTAAAACAGACAAAAGTAAGCAAACTAAAAACCAGAAAAAAAAAAAAGAGGAAAAAAAGGTGGGAGAGAGCAGGGCAGGGCACTCAGTCTCCATCCAAGCACACAGAGTGGGATGGAGTTCCTGCGGGCCCAGAAGGTGGGCAAGAGTGGGAGATGGCTGATCCTCCATTCACCAAGCAGGTGTGGGTATAAGAGTAACAAGGGGAATGTTGCACCTTTTCAGTTGTCCAGGTCTGGAGGGTCCTTGGGGTTACTCAGATATCTTCTGGAGGCTAGAAGTCTGAATTCTAGGTGCTGGCTCTCAGGGAGGTTTCTCTCTCCACATGGGCTCTGCTGGAAGGTCCTGGACTCTTCTGGTACTTTTGGGGTCACCAACCTCCCAACTCCCTACACTTATAGAAGCTGGCAAGTCCAAAGTTCTTGGATCAAACATCAAGCTGGAGGCTTTTCCTGCCTCTTGCAGCCATTTTGGATATTTAAAATGACTGAGGGCACAACCATTTTGAATGTTTAAAGTGGTGGCCATTTTGGATATTTAAAGTGATGGAGGGCACAGCCATTTTGAATGTTTACAAGTGGCAACCACTTTGGATTTTAAAGTGATAGCATTCTCATTCAGATTCCAGGGACCTAAGAACAGGCAGTGAGGTGGGAAGCAGGGAGAGGGCAGAAAAGGCAAAGGGGACCAGAACAGATTGAGGAGTCAGCTTCAGGGACCCAGGTGAAGGCAGGGAACCTAGGCCATGCCCTACAAGGAGTGGGGTGGGAAGGCAGGGAGAGGACTGAAAAGGTAAAGAGGATAGGAACAGATCGAGGATTCAACCGCAGGGAGCCAGGTGAGGAGAGGGAACCCAGGCAACCCCTACAAGCAGTGAGGCGGGAAGCAGAGAGAGGACAGAAAAGGCAAAAGGGACTGGACCAGATCAAGGAGTTAGCCTCAGGGATCCAGGAAAGGGTGGTTGAAGGGATTTCCAGCAGCTAAGGGACACAAACTTGTCTGTCGGTTTGTCCTACTGTGGTGACGTGTTGCTGTGAGTCTTGAGGCTGTGCCACTGGTGTTTCAAACCCAGGGAGATGCACCTGTTGCACAGGTATCAGCCTGGCTTGCAGACTGAGACAGACAAGGAAGAAGGAGGAGGCCATCCACTTCTCAAAGAATTGGCCAGGGAAAACCTTATGAATAGGCGAGAAACACCGTCTGATACATTACTGCACAAATTTATGAATAGTCCAGAAACATTGTCTAATATAGAGGAGGAAGATGAGTCACTTAGCTTAGAAAGCTCTCAAAGTAGGACTGGGAAAGAGCTGCATTATCAGAGTAAAATCAGCCTTACTCACATGGATAAAGCAAAGCTTTCAAGACCTCCATTTGCTGACGTGCCACCACTCAAATTGAGGAGAAACAGTGGCAAACATCCATTCATAACTGGAACATGAATGTATGAAGTATGAATCTAGAAAAACTGGAAGTTGTAAAAAATGAAATGGAATGCATAAAGATTGATATCCTAGGCATTAGTGAGCTGAACTGGACTGGTTTTGGCCATTTTGAATCAGACAACCATATGATCTACTATGCTGGGAACAACAGTTTAAAGAGAAATGGCGTGGCTTTCATCATAACAAAGGATGTTTCAAGATCTGTCCTAAAGTACAATGCTGTCAGTGATAGGATAATATCCATATGCCAAAAGAAATACCTGTTAATATGACTATTATTCAAATTTATGCACCAACCACCATAGCCAAAGATGAGGAAATTGAAGATTTTTTTTATCAACTTCTGCAGTCTGAAATTGATTGACCTTGCAATGTTGTTGTTGTTGTTGTGAAGTGCCATCGAGTCATTTCTGACTCATAGCAACCCCATGCAAAGCAGAACGAAACACTGCCCGATCCTGCGCCAGCCCCACAATCCCTGCTATACTTGAGCCCATCATCGCAGCCACC
>NW_006921763.1:6080235-6089247 GCF_000298275.1 Orycteropus afer afer
TCTCAGAGTTAACCCCGAGAAAGAAAAATTAGTAACCAGGAAGAGTATGGGTGAGAAAATCTGACAACTAGAACTGTAGAAGGGAAGAATAAAGAATAATAATGAAAAGGATGAAAAAAAATTTATAACAGCAAAAACAAACTAAAAAAAAAAAAAGCAGGAATAAAATCTGGGCAGGACGAGGCAGGGAACCCAGCTCTGTCAGAGCACACAGACTGAGATGGAATTCCTGCTGGCCCAGAAGGTTGGTGGGAGTGAGGGATGGCTGCACCTCCATTCACAAAGAGGGTGTGGAGTATAAGAGTAACAAGGGGAATATCACATCTTTCCAGTCATTCCCATCTGAAATGTCCTTGTGGTTCCTGGTAAGTAGAGCCTATTCTTAGGTGTCTGGAATCTGAGAGAAAGCTGTCATTTTAAATATACAAAATGGTCTAACTGGTTGTAAACGTTCAAAATGGCTGTGCCTTGTGGATAGCCTAAAGTTCACGGCTCAGCCAGGCTTCCTCTTTGCTGCCTTCCCTTTTACTCACCAGCCACCAGTGCAATCCTTCTTGCAGTCCCTGGCTAACAGGGCTGATTTTTTGGTTAATTCTTAGGTCCGAACACCACTTCACAATATCCAAACTGTCTGTGCCATCAGGATCACTGGCAGACCTCAGATCTTCATGTTGCCTTTTTTGGTGGTTTTCATGCAGGTTCTTCTACTAGTTGGAATTCAGTCCACTTCCGTATCCTTTCTTTCAAAACTCAGGGCTCCAGAATTATCTTCTAGATCTGTGTTAATTGTTCCCCTTTTCTTTGCTGAAGAGGGTCTGTGTAGTTTGTTTGCTTATTCCACCATCTTACCAGAACTCCCCTAACTTATAATTCTTAAATTTAAAAATTCAGCAGATAAATTACAGAGAGATTAGTCACCACAGAAGTCAGAATTAGTAACTTATAAGGTCAAGTGGAAGACACATTCAGGGTATGCAGCACAGGGCTGATTTTCATAGGAAGAGAGAGTTAGTATGGGTGAGAAAATCATAAACTGAAGAAATTTGAGGCAAATAGGGTCTGGGAGACAGAATGATCATGACATCTCAATTGAGGTTACCACCATCTTTGACTGAAGTTGCCATACGGTGCATTGCCATGGAATGATTTAGGGATAGAATGACAGTCCAGAACATGACTTAATCATGTCCTACATTTTAACTAATGGTTAGCAGTGAGAATCTGTAATGACCTACTGTTTCCTGGGCCTGATGGCACCTTAGAATCTTTAGTTCAGCTCTTTAGAAATTCAGTTGTTGGGGGTTGTTACTAACAGATGCAACTTGTTTGCTATCTTGCTTGTTATTACTTGTGAAACACATTTAAATAGTTGAATTTGCTGCAATATCTCAAAGCTGTCATTGTTTAAATTTAAGCATTCCAAATCATGTGAGTTGCACACAGAGATACAGGTCATAAAAGTCATTTAATCTTTTTAGAATTTACTAGAAGACAGTGGCTACCTAAGCATGACTATACTTATTTAAAAAATAGCAAACAAGTAACACAAGAAACTAGGAAATGGAGGCTGGATATAAACTGCTTGCATTTCAGAGTGGTTAGGCAGTCTAGTGCATTATGCAGGATGGTCTGCAAGAATTAACTGAACCATTATCTCTACTGAGATAGCTTAGCCTTAGTGCTTCTAACTAGTTTATCAGTTCACATTGTTGAAGGTCTCAAGAAGCTTACGTTTTCATCTCATGAGAAAAAACCTTGAAGAAAGCAACTATAAGGGCACTGAAGATATGCTAAAAATATTCCTATTTAGAATATACATGACTCTTTTAAATACAGAAAGAATACCAGCCTAATATACAAAACTCAACAACTCACTACTATCAAGTTGAATCTGACTCATAGTGACCCCTCCTGGAGTTTCCGAGGTGTATCACTACAGAATTAGATTACCCAACCTTCCTTCTGGTGAGTGGTTGGTGGGTTTGTACTGCCTGCCTTCTGGTTAGCAGTCAAATGCCTTAGGCACTCTGCCACCAGACCTGCCAGCCTAATATATACGATGCATATATGCAGGAACCAATCAATCAGGCATCACCTTCCTGGATGGCAGAAAGTTTGACCACAGATTGCAATGTAACTCAGCCAACTGTAAGAAAATTCTATAATGTTATAAACACAAAGGGATTGTGAGAGAGTGTGAGAGAGAGATAGAGATATTTAGTACCTTAGTAGTAATATAAAAAATTATGATTAATGATGATACATTTATAAGCATTCTTCACATAACAATTTAATGCAGTAAAAGACTATCAATGAGAAGTAGAAGATGAGTGTCTTAAAAAACTTGAAAGGGCATATTGTTAGATTCTGACCTAAAATGTCCCAAAAATGATACCAAAAGGGGTTTGGTATCATTTTTAAAAGATAACCAACTGGAGAGGAATGTCTAGTATGAGAACTACTTTAGCTTTTGGGATTTTCATTACATGTGAAATTAGACCTGCTTTCAAGTAGATATCAAAATCAGGTGGTAAATAGATCAGTTTGTGTACTTGGCCAATATTGTCTGTCCCAAAAAAGGCATAAAGAGACCACACCACCAATTCCTCTTCTGGGGGAACACATGTTGCATCTTCTTTCCTTCCATTAATAATCAAGTCATATATTCAAAACCACACCCATGATATTTTGTAGTAAGTCTGGGGTCTTCAATCTTTAATATAAGGGCAATAATTCTGATTAATTTTTAAATCTCTAACAATTATACTGAAAAAAATTAAAAACTTTTTTTTCTCCTTCTGAAATCTCCAGTTTACTGAATCTGTTTTATTTTCCCTTACAAATGTGTACATTTTGCTTGAAAGAAAGGGGCAATTTTAGAAATGAGAAGCTATTTCAACTTTCACACAGTAAAAATTATGAGTTTGTTTTTCTTCTCTTGGGAGAGTTTTTATGCTACCAAAAAATTACTGTATCAGTACAGTTAATGAAGGCTTATGTTTAAATAAGACATTATTATATCCAAGGCAATGTGAAGATAATTTTGTTATAAGGCCAAGAAAGAAACCAAGAACTCCTGGGTGTTAGTTTGGATTAACATCCCCCCCAGCAACTCACTGAAATAGTCATATGAAAATAGGTAATACTAGCTATCCTTTATGCAGGTTGACCATGTGCCATGTTGTTGTTGTTGTTGTTAAGTGCTGTCGAGTCGTTTCCGACTCATAGCGACCCCATGCACAGCAGAACGAAACACTGCCCGATCCCGCACCAGCCCCACAATCCCTGCTATACTTGAGCCCATCATCGCAGCCACCGTATCAATCCATCTCCTTGAAGACCTCCCCCTCTTTCGTCGACCCTCCACCCTACCAAGCATGACATCCTCCAGGGAATGGTCCCTTCTTACAACATGACCAAAATAGGTGAGATGAAGTCTGGCCATTCTTGCTTCCAAGAAGCATTCTGGCTGCACTTCCTCCAGGACAGATCTGTTAGTTCTTTTAGCAGTCCACGGTACTTTCAGCATTCTTCGCCAGCACCACAACTCAAAAGCATCAACTCTTCTTCAGTCTTCCTTATTCATTGTCCAGCTCTCACATGCGTACCAGGCGATTGGAAATATCATGGCTTGTGTCAGGTGCACCTTAGTCCTCAATGAGATATCCTTGCTCCTCACCACTTGAAACAGTTCCTTCGCAGTTGACTTTCCCAATGCTACCCATCGTCTAACGTCCTGACTGCTGCTTCCATTGGCATCGATTGTAGAACCAAGCAATGTGAATTCCTTGACAACCTCAATCTTCTCTCCATTTATTGTGATGCTGCTCATTGGTCCAGTTGTGAGGATTTTTGTTTTCTTTATGTTGAGATGTAATCCATACTGCAGACTGTATTCTTCAACCTTCATCAGTAGGTGCCTTAAGTCATCCTCACTTTCAGCAAGCAATGTGCCATGTATCATGTAGTATATTACATACTTGGTACACTTATCATACATGCAGGGTTTTTTGTGAGGACGGAGTGAGACATGTCTGCCAAAAGCTTCATAAACTTGAAATTGCAGAGCTGGGTGGAATCCTAACTTAGGACTAGAGTCTCCTGCCCACTAAAACACATTTCATATGTTTGAATGTACTAACTCACTAATAAATAGTATTATGAAACCCCAAGCATTTTATATCTAACAAAGATGATAAAATGAGATACATTCAGAAAAATTACACATTGGTAATGGTAAAAACGAGCATCAGAATGTTCTGCTTTGGAATATAAGAGTTTTAGTATAGTTTGAAGTCCATGGATGGAGTCAATGGTTAACTTGCAAGGCTGTTAACCATTAGAGTCTACCCACAGGTGCCTTGGAAAAAAAGGTCTGGTGATTTACTTCTGAAAAATCAGCCATTAGAAACCTATAGGGCACAGTTAGCTATATTCTGACACATGGGGTCACCATGAGTCAAAGTTGACTTGATGGCAACTGGTTTTAGTGTAGTTTATTAAAACCATAGCACAAGCCCTTAATCACTCTGCTGCATATTATTCAAATGACAGGCAGAAAATCACAGGGCATAATAATAATAATCTTACAAATAATTATTTGTTAAATGCATCCTGCTAGATTTATGTGTGTTTTACTAACATAAAGAGGAGGTAGGAGGTACTCAACATAATTATTTTAAGTTTCATCCATGTTGTGTGCATTAATAGTTCATTTCTTTTTATAGCTGGGTAGCATTCTATTATATAGACAGACTTCCGTTGTTTTATTGATTTTATTTGCATATCCATTTGTCTGTTGATGGACATTTGAATTGCTTCTAGTTCTTGGTTATTTGCAAATAAAGCTGTTGTAAATACTCATATACAAATTGTATGCTCATATGCTCTCACTTTTCTTTGGTAAATACCTGAAATTAGAATGGCTGGATTATAAGGTAGTTGTACATTTAACTTAATAAACTTCCAAACTCTTTTTCAAAGTAGTTATGCTAATTTACATTCCTATCAGCAATATATTAGAATTCCAGTTGCTCCATATCCTTGCAAAAACTGGTTGGGCCACTCTTGTTAATTTCAGGTATTCTACCAGGTGTGAAGTGCTGATACATTGTGGCGCTGATGTACAATTCTGTAATGACAGGTGAAGTTGTGCACTCTTCAAGTGCTCATTTACCATTTGTAAACTTTGGTGAACTGTCTATTCAAATCATTTACCTACTTTTTTTATTGGTTGTTTTCTTCTTCATAGGTTTTGAGATTTCTGCATATATTCTAAAGATTAATTCTTTATTAAATATGAGATTTTCAAATATTTTCTCCTAGTCTGTAGATAGGAACACTGGTGGTGTAGTGCTTAAGGCATTTGACTGCTAACCAGAAGGCCGGCAGTTAAAATCTTCCAGCCACTCCTCAGAAGGAAGGTTGGACGATCTACTTCCATAGTGATACTGCCTTGGAAACCCAAGGAGGGGCTGCTGTGAGTCGGGGCTGACTCGATGGCACATAACAACAACGACAACAACAGCAACAACAACAGGTTCTTTGCATGTCTAGGTGGATTTTAGAATCACTTTATCAATTTCTACAAAATAGCATGCTAGGAATTTGATTGGATTGCATTGACTCTACACATCGGTCTTGGGAAAACATCCCCTTAACTATATTGAGTTTTCTGATTCATGGATTTGGCATATCAATTTAGTTATGTCTTGTTTAATTTCTCTTTTAAATATTTCTGTCATTTTATATGTTAAGTTTTGCACATCTTTTAATAGATTTAGGCCTACACAATTGAGGCTTTTATGCTATTATAAATTGCATTTTTTAAGTTGCAATTCCCAGCTGTTACTAACACAATGATCTTTTATCCTATGTTCTTGCAAACTCACTTATTTGTCCTATTAGCTGTGTAGATTTCCATGCGGATGTTATTAGCTGTGAGATCCTAGTAAGGTTTTTAATTTCTTTGAGACTCAGTTTCTTCATCTGAAAATGGGGGGGCAGGTAGAGGGGAGGAAACTAGTACCTAAGTCATAGGGTTTTTGTGAGAATTAAATTAAATAAATCACATAAAGATTTTAGCATAATGCCTGATTTGTAGTTAGATTCAAAAAGTCTTATTACTGGCTTGGGACAAACTTTGCAGAGACAAGAAGTAGAGAGTAGAGTAGAGAAGGTGATTGTAGGAACAGAAGGGTCAGGGATGGCAGAGATGGAGAACAGAAGGACAGAGGTAAAAGAACTGGTACTGGCTCTCCTAGGTGTGTTAAAGTGCAGTACATGGGTTTCCTAAACTACCCGGGAGAAGGGCTCAGGGTATGGAGGGAAAGCAGGTTTTTCAGGCAGGAACCAGTGCTTACAAGCTCAGTGGAAAAAAGAAGATTTTGCCTCCAACATTTTCAACCAGAAGTCAGAGTGGCCCAGTGGCTTTGGGGTCCATCTTTCTGAAGATTAGGAGAAACTTACTATGGACAGATTGATCTGGAAAATTTGGGAACCAAGATACAAAGTTGTTTTTCCTTTCTTTGAATTCACTTTGTTCATCTATAAAATGCGATCATTTATTTTCAAGCTCTCTAAAGTGGTATTTAAAGGTAACATAAAAAAGAAGTCCATTATACAAAGCAGACAAGACAGAAGTTGTCTATTTGTAGGGAGGATTCTGGGGTGATAAACAGCTCCCAGGCAGGAGCTGGGTTAGAAGTGATGGGGAGCTCTTGGAAGGAACCTTTACCAAATCTTTGCTCGGGTGCCAAGCTCCCTTTACTCTGGTACTATGAGGGTGGTTTACCAACATTAAATACCTTTAAAGCCATAAGCTTCATCTCTGGTAACTGATTGTATGTATAACACTTGACAAACGAAAAAAAGAACTTCCAGAAGCAAGGTCTTCAATGGACACCATATCACCAGTTTGTACCCTTGAGTGGAGGTAGTAATTCTAAAGTGAATTGCATGGAAATACGTCTCTGAGTGTGTCAGGCTCTGTTGGGCACTCTGTTGTTGTTGCTGTTAAGTCAGTTGAGACTCATGGTGACCCTCTATGTGGCAGAATGAAACACTGCTCACCTCAGTGCCATTTCCACAATTGTTGGTATATTTGAGACCATTGTTGTGGCTGTTGGGTCAATTCATCTCATAGAGGTTTCCCTCATTTTCACTGACCCTCTACTTTACAAGGAGCTCTGGTGGCTCAGTGCCTAAGGCATTTGACCACTAAATAGGCTGGCAGTTCAAACCCATGGAAGGAAGAGGGGTAATCCACTTCCCTAAGACTCACTGCCTTGGAAACCCAATGGGGGTCACTACATGTTGGGATCGACTTGATGGCAGTGAATTTGTTATTTTTTGGTTTCTACTTTACCAAACATGACATCTTTTTCTAGTGATTGGTCTTTGCTGATAACATGTCCAAAACAAGCAAGATGCAATTTCGCCATTCTTGTTTCTAAGGAGCATTCTGATTGCATTTCCAAGACTGATGCTGGCACTATAGGGGTGAGTGACATTGCACAACTTTGGATTGCCCAGGTCCAGGGTTGGTCAGATTCTGGAAAGCTGGACTTTGGTGTCATTCTATGAAGAAGAGTATAGACACTTCCCAAAGCAGGCTTTTCCTCAGGGTGGAAGCATATCACTTCTGTTTTTAATACTATGATGTTAGTTTCACTGTCATATTTCCTGACCATCAATTTCTTTATTTCCTCTGATTTCAGTCCACATGCTACACATGACCTGGGCCAATCTTAGTCTTCTCTAGTTCAACTTTGGACACTGAGATCACACTTACTTCCTAAGCCAAGATGACATAGTAAATCATAAAGTAGAAGATTATAGTCTGTCAGACAGTTGAGGCAAGATAAGATTTGCTGCCAAAAGCCACAAAACTAGTGCTAGCCACCAGTATTCATTGAACTGCAGCCTCCCTCTAATTTCTGCTTTGTTGGTCCTTTTTTTGCAACTGGATTTCTACCTGACTCCATTTCATTGCATTGTAGTACACTGTTGGTAGTAGAGTTCTGTAGTGAACCCTTACACACTCAGATGGATCTGTGACAACCTGCCTAGTTCAGGCTTAGCTTTTCCTAATTTCCTTCTTATCATCCAAGGCTTAAAACTGTTTTCCATTGGCATAGTGCTTAAGGCATTTTACTACTAAGCAGAAGGCTGGTGGTTCAAACCCACCAGCCACTCTGAGGAGGGAAGACTGGGCAATCTACTTCCATAAAGATTTACCACTCTGGAAACCCAAAGGGGGTCAGAAGTGAGTTTTGTTTGGGGCACAGGATACAGTCTGTTCTCAAAGAAAGATGACTCAGAATCCTGATAGAGTGTTCTCCCTCACCTCATCCTAACCTTGCCTCGTCAATTACCCTTGTCTGGTCTTCTCTGTTATTCTGCACCACTCACCCCAACTGTCATTGAATATAGGTGCTCATTAGAATGTAAATGAGTTGGTCACACTCTTCTGGACACTGATTATTCCTTTTGGTCTGTTTTCTCCAATCTTGGTGCTATTTGTTTCAGTTTTCCTCTGTTTTCATCCTTCTCTCCTCTTGCTGAAGTCCTTGAGGGGCACAGACACTTAACACTGGTAACCGAAAGGTTGGAAGTTTAAGTCTATCCAAAGATGCCTCAGAAGAAAGGCCTGGAGATCTATTTCTGAAAAGTCAGCCATTGAAAATCCCACGTCTGACACATGGGTTTTCCATGAGTCAGAATTGATGACAACTTTTTCTCCTTTCTTCAATTGGTCCCTTGATTGAGCCTGCCTTAACTATGACATGCTTCTTTGGTCTTGACATTCCCCTTGACCTCTCTCAGGCTTCACTTGCATTCTTGTCTTTCTGAATAAAAGCACATAAAAGCTTTGCATTGCAATTTGAGAAGGGAGTAAGATAAATGCCTCAGGAAATTTGTAAAGCCAGATGCTGTGGAGCCCAACAGGTGTAGAATGGAAGGGAAAATAATGGAGAAACAGGTGACCAGTATTTGTCAGGTGAAACTAAT
>NW_006921763.1:6090362-6091092 GCF_000298275.1 Orycteropus afer afer
GCAGCTGGTTGGTTTGAACCACCGATCTTTTGGTTACTAGCCAAATGCCTTAACCACTACCTTAAACCACCAGTTTAATAATATAAAATTTGACTGTGACATCTTAAGGAAAATGTAGCTTAACAAATTAAAAACAAAGGAAAAAAAACATTTTAGTGTTCAAAGCACTGTATAGTGTAAACTGTCTAAATAGGCCATGAAAATTGATTATGCTTTTATATATTCTCCATATGAGTGACAGCTTCTCAATTGCATGTTCTAGTTGTGATATTACTTATAAAATAGCAATACAAATATTACAGGAACATTTTTATTTAAAGAACTAACCTATTTATTGAACAGTAAGTCGCCACTACTCATATTTTTATTTATCCTCTCACTTTGTTTTATTTACAAGCTGAGCAGACAATGCATAGAAATGGTAACAACATGTCTCAGAACAAAATAGTGTTATAGGATATATGTGTTCTGAACTGTAGATACAAATGTCTATATCCTTTTATAAAGAAAGTAAGGGAAAATCAGGTAACATATGTGGAATGTTAAGAGCTCTTGGGAAGGAAGTACTTAGGTAGATTTTATTATAATGACTTGGAACTATATGATATTTTAGATGTTCAATTAATGTGTTTGAAATGAATAGTCTCTATTCAATTTCTTTCCATTGAGAATGAAACTAAGAAAAAGGAGTAAATTGTTTTTCTTTAAATATGCATTTGCCTTAATTATT
>NW_006921763.1:6091462-6094515 GCF_000298275.1 Orycteropus afer afer
TGCCTGTTTATCTCTATCGCAGTGTTTGTCAAACTATACTGGAAGTTACTCAAGCTTTAAACCCCTTCACCTTAAAGCAGCATCTACCACAGGATATGCTTGTTTTGGTTCCCTACTGTCACTCTAACAGAAAATACCACAGATGGGGGTTTCAACAAACAAGGACTTATTATCTTACAGTTTGGGGGGCCAGAAGTCTGAGTTCAAAGTGCCAAGCTCCAGGAGCTGAGTGAAGGTCCCTCGACCTTGAGATTCAGCTCCACCTCTTGCTCCCGGCCCAGTGAAACTGGAGGCTTATTTTAACTCAGGCAGCTGCTGGCTGCTGAAGCTGATGAGCCCAAGGTCAAGAAGTAAAATGGCACAGTCCCAAGATTAACAAACTTCATGGCAGGCCATCAATTCAAGCCCAGAAGCAGTCTTAAGATTGGCAGGGCTAGCATGGTAGGCTCCTGAATGAAGACTCTGCCAAATGCAGGCTCCATGCATGCCAAAAACTCCAGATGCTTCTTCATATATACTGGAAGCAGAACACATCCCTAAGGCAGTGACTCAGCTGCTCCAGTGGATTCCATCATGGAATTGATTGCCAATCTCACTATAGGGAGTAACTACATCCAGCTGCCCAGCCACTCAAAACCAAGCCCAGCCAAGTTGGCACACAACCTAATTACCACAGGGCTCAATACAACGAGTCGAATTAATGGTGGGAAAAATGAGTGGCACAAGTTTAAGTGTCTTGGGGAAGGGGAAGGGTTAATATGCATGCCCAAAGACAGAATGCTGCTAACAGACATGCCTTCAGTGTTCCTATTAAAAGGCACCTACTGGGAAGAGAGAAGTTCTTAACTGTTGCAAATGGTTAGGTTGCTTGCTGCTAACTAGAGGAGAGGTTGGTGGTTTGAGTCTACTCAGAGGCACCTCAGAAGAAATGTCTGGTGATCTAGTTCTGAAAAATCAGCTCTTGAAAATCCTTTGGAGCAAAGTTCTGCTCTGAAACACCTTGGGGTTCTCATGAGTTGGAATTGACCTAAAGGTAACTTTGTTGTTGTTGTTTTTTAAATAATGGAGAGGGATCTATCTGAGAATCCTAACCAGTGGCCACTGAGTTGATCCCAACTATGGCCACTTCCTGTGTGTCACAGTAGAACTGTGCTCCTTAATGTTCACAATGGCTGATTTTTTGGGAGTAGATCTCCAGGCCTTTCTTCCCAAGTGCCCATGGGTGGACTCGAACCTCTAACCTTTCAATTACCAGAGTGCAAGTTCACAGTTTGCACCACCTAGGACTCCTCAAGAATCCTAGAGTATAAGAAGTGGCCTGCGTTGGGATTTAGAACAGATTTAACGTATTTCCCAAATGCTCTTAAGGCTGATGTGGACTGAAAGTGAGAGAAATTAGTTTAGTGGTTCTCAGTAAGGGAAGTACTGCCCCCTTGGGGTCATTCTGAAAAATTGTGAGGATGTTTTGGTTGTTAAATGATTGAAGGGGCAGAGAAGGGAGGTGAGAGGAAGAGGGGAAGGGAGTCCCTGCTGTCATTTAGTAAAGTCAGGTCCAGGGAATCCAGATATCTAGTGGATGAGCTCTGCACAGGATGTTGTTGTTGTTATGTGCCGTCGAGTCGGCCCCAACTCATAGCGACCCCTCCTTGGGTTTCCGAGGCAGTATCACTATGGAAGTAGGATTGCCCAAGTAGATATCCTTTACCCTCTCATCTTTTGTATTATCTTAGCCTAGAAATGAATTGCATCTAACGTATAAACACTAAATAATTTCTACCCAGTTTTAATATATATTTTAATTTATAGAAAATGCAACCCATAAAAAAAATTGAAGGCAGAGGGTAGCATTTTGATTTGCTGGGAAATTTACCAAAAGCTACTCATCATTTCTGGAAATCATGCCACTGATGGCAATAATTGTTACATGATTGTGTAGCTGACATGACACACCTGTGTTGATCTGCATGTGTGCCTGTCATAGTGTGTGATGGGTTGTTGTGCTAGTGCAGGCATTAGGCCATTACACCTTCTACTGTAAGTCTGGTCCAAGTGCTTACACAATTAAGTATATGTGGTTTTATTAGGAATAATAACTAAAAAAAAAAGAATAAATAGTCTTCCTTCAGTTCAGATCAGAGGATGCAGCCATGTGAGTGTAGTACCGAACCTCAACAAAAGTTCATAGTTTTCAGAGCTTATTGGACTTTAGAATGATGGGGGAGAAATTGTGAAACAAATGTAATCTTGTGTCAAAAATAGTATTATATTATGGATGGCTTTCATTTCAAAATAGTACACCAAAAACCAAACTCACTGCCATTGAGTCGATCCCAATTCATAGCAACCCCTATTGGGTTATTAGGGCTGTAAACCTTTACAGAAGTAGCTTGCCTCTTCTTTCTTCTGTAGAGCAGTTGGCTGGTTTGAACCACCAACCTTCTAGTTAGCAGCCAAATGCCTTATGCACTGTGCCACCAGAGTTCATTCAGGCAGTAAAATATTTGGTATAGAAAAAGATTTGGGCCTGAGATAGGTAAGGACCACTGACACAACTCAGACTCTTAAATAACCATATGGAGTGAATCATTGAGTGAATTATGAGCCAGACTTATCATGAAACAGTTGTCTGAGGCTAGAGCCCATTCATAAAATATTGAAATGTACAAGCCAGGCTATTTATCTCTACCTGCTATGACAACAAGGGATTGCACTTGGGGCCACTGGTGCTTTGTTGATAGGAGAATGTTATTTAGTCCTTTAGAAAAATGAAACATAAAGCAAGAGGTTTTTTTTTTTTTTTGTTTTGTTTTGTTTTTTTGAAAGCCAGATGAGCTCTCCAGGTTGTTAAAAGATGTTTTGTCCTTTTCCATTTCCCATAAAAGCCCAGCTGTGCCACCTTCTAAAATTAGAACTTATTCATGTGCTCACCAGGTGCCAAGGCATAAATATCAAAGGTGGAGAAAGCTGAAACAAGATAGAAATAGGAAATGGGAGTAGGGGAAGAGGTACTTAGTTTAAAGAAGGTAAATGAAAAGATAGAAAGGAAAAAAAAA
>NW_006921763.1:6094950-6096669 GCF_000298275.1 Orycteropus afer afer
CCCAACTCATAGCGACCCCTCCTTGGGTTTCTGAGGCAGTATTACTATGGAAGTAGATTGCCCCATCTTCCTTCTGAGGAGTGGCCAGTGGGTTTGAACCGCCAGCCTTCTGGTTAGCAGTCAAGTACCTTAGGTACTATTGCCTTGGAAACCCATGGAGGGGTTGTTAAGAGTAGGATATGACTGGATGGAAATGAGTTTGGCTTGGTTTTTTGGTGGTTTCCATTACAGTTCACTCTTGGTGTTGTACAGTTCTATGGTTTTTGACAAATGTGAAACATCATATATCCACCATTAAAGTATTATAGAGAATAGTATCACTGTTCTAAAAATGCTTTGTGATCCTCCTATTTATCCTACCCCACCCCCCATTAATCCCTGCCTGGTTTATATTTTTATATTTCAAACATAGAACTTAAAACTAATTAGTGGAAAATTTGCCAGCCCTTCCAGTTCTGACTTCAGCTTTCTCTTCACACTGAGGATTTAGGCTTAAATGGAAACTCTGAGAATGAAAAGGGACATACAGAGATGTTTAGAAGGTAGGATTTGCAGGCTTGGTAACCAGAAAAGACAAAGGAAGAAGGAAGGCTGGAGAGCAGAAATTCTGAGTAAGTGTGACTAAAAAGAGGAGTATTACTGGTAGCCATGGAGATAATAGGAAAAAGGAAGATGAGGAAGAATGAAGTGCAATTTTAGATATTTGGAGTTAGGTGACAGAATCACTGACCATGTCTGGTGGCCATGCAGTAATAAGGTTAAGGCAATGAAGTGGCTTTGAACCATCAATATATTTTTATTCAAACACTAAGTTTTTCTAAAGCCAATTTTGATACATATCAGCTGTGTTGTTGTTATGTTCTATTGACTTGGTTCTGTCTCATAGATACCCTGTGTACAACAGAAGGAAATATTACCTAGTCCTAGGCAACTTTTATGCTCGTTGCTGTGTTTGAACCCATTGTTTCAGGATCAGAAATCTCAATTGATGATCTTATACTTTACCAAGCATGATGTCCTTCTTCAGGGACTGATCCCTCCTGATAACATCTCCAAAGTATGTGAGATAAAGTCCTGACATCTCACTTCTAAGGAGCTGCTGCTTGTACTTATTCCAAGACAGACTTGTTTGTTCTTCTGGGAGTCCATTGGTATATTCAATGTTCTTCACAAAAATCATAATTTAGAGTCATCAGTTCTTCTTTAGTCTTCTTTATTGTCCAGCTTTTGCATGCATGTGAGCTTATTGGAAATGCCATAGCTTACAGTCACCAGTTAAAAAGAAATAATAAAGAATTGAACAGAAATAAATGAAACAGAAAACAAAACACAATAGAAAGAATCAAGACTAGATGTTGGCTTTTTTAAAAAAAGATTAATAAAATTAACAAACCACAGGCAACTTTAACAAAGGAAAAGAAAGAGAAGACACAAATAACACCAATAAGAAATGGAATGAGTGATGTCACAACAGAACCAACTGAAATAAAAAAGATAGTATCAGGATACTAGGAAGAACTGTACTCTAACAAATCTTAAACTCTACAAGAAATGGACCAATTTCTAGAAATGACTACCTACCTAAACTAAAACAGACTGAGGTAGAAAATTTGAATGTTGTTGTTATTTGCCGTCGAGTTGACCTCGACTCATAGAGACCCCTCCTTGGGTTTCTGAGGCAGTATCACTATGGAAGTAGGATTGCCCAAACTTCCTTCC
>NW_006921763.1:6097690-6098697 GCF_000298275.1 Orycteropus afer afer
CAGGGTACAAGATCAACATACACAAATCAGTCAGATTCCTTTACACTAACAAAAAGAGCTCTGAAAAGGAAATTGGGAAAGCAATACCATTTACAATACCCAAAAGATGAAGTACTTAGGAAAAAATTTAACAAAGACACAAAAATCTATACAAAGAGAACTATGAAACACCATTATAAGAAACCAAAAGAGACCTATATAAATGGAAGACTATACCATGCTCATAGAAAGGAAGACTTAACATTGTGAAAATGTCAATACTACCCAAAGCATTATACAGATACAATGCAATCCTGATTCAGATTCCATCATCTATCTTTAAAAGATGGAAAAATTAATTACTCACTTTATATGGAAAGGAAAGAAACACAGGATAAGTAAAGTACTACTAAAGAAGAAGAACAAAGTAGGAGCCCTCACACTTCCTTATCTCAAAATTTACTATACAGTGACAGTAGTTAAAACAGACTGGTATTGGTAAAACAAGAGACAAATAGGCCAATGATACAGAATTGAGGATCAAGAAGTAAATTCATCCAACTACAGAAGCTGATGTTTGAGAAATGGCCAAAGCTCGTTAAATGATGAAGAGATAGTCTCTGGCAAAACTCAGTATCCATTTGCAGAAAAATGAAACAGGACTCATATATCACACCATATGTGAAAAAAAAAGAAAAGAAAAAGTTGTATTGAAGATATGAATGTAAAACCTAAAACCATAATAACCATCAAGAAAAGACAGGAACAAATTTAGGGGCCCTAACTCAGGGCATAAATGCACTATTGGATATAACAAAAAAGGCACAACCATCAGAAGACAAAATAGATGACTGTGACCTCCTAAAAATTAGACACTTAAGCACATCAAAAGATTTCACAAAAAAGTAAAAGGGGAACCCACAGACTGGGAAAATAATTTTGACAATGACATATCAGAGAAAGGATTAATCTGTAAAATTCATTGAAAATTTCAGCATTTTAATAATAAAAAGGCAAGTAATAGAATT
>NW_006921763.1:6105098-6106555 GCF_000298275.1 Orycteropus afer afer
TTCTGGAGTTGCCCTTTGAAATCTCTCTAGCTCTTTCATTTAATCATTTCTTCTATCTGCTATAGAAATTTTCTGAGTCTCTTCTGACATATATTTTGGTCTTTTATTTCTTTCCTATCTTTAAATGACCTTTGTTTCCTTCATGGATTATGTCCTTGATGTTTTCCCACAGCTCATCTGGTTTTCAGTCATTTTGTTCAATGCGTCAAGTATATTCTTGAAATTATCTGTAAAATTGGGTGGATATAGTCCAGATTGTACTTTGCCACTCATGGACTTGTTTTAATTTTCTTCAGCTTCAAATTAAACTTGCATATCAGCAATTGACCACCACTTGCCTGTTAGTTTGTTGTACTGTGGTGGCTTACATGTTGCTGAGAGGCCAGAGACTATGCCACCATTATTTCAAATACCAGCAGGGTTACCCATGGTGGACAGGTTTCTGTGGAGTTTCCAGACTAAACAGACTGGGAAGAATGATGGGGCCATTTACCTCTGGAAAATTTAGCCACTGGAAAACCTTATGAGGCGTGCTGGAAAAGGAGCCCCTCAGGTTGGAAGGCACTCAAAATACACTAGGGAAGAGTTGCCTCCTCAAAGTATAGTTAAACTTAACAACCTAGATGGAATAAAGCTTTCAGGACTTTCATTTGCTGATGGGGCATGACTCAAAATGGGAAGAACCAGCTGTAGATATTCATTAATAATTAGAACATAGAATGTACAAAGCATGGATCTAGGAAAATTGAAAGTTCTCAAAAATAAAGTAGAAAAGATGAAGAACTTACATTCCTAGACATTAGTGAGCTGAAATGGATTGGTATTGACCATTATGAATAAGACATTATATGGTCTACTATGCTGGGAATGACAAATTGAAGAGGAATGACATAACATTCATCGTAAAAAGGAATATTTCAAGACCTATCCTGAAATATGATGTTGTCAATGATAACATAATGTCCATATACTTATAAGGAAGACCAGTTAATATAAATATTATTCAAATTTTAGCACCAACAATTGAAGCCAAAGATGAAGAAATTGAACATTTTTACCAACTCCTGAAGTCTGAAATTGACCAAACATGCAATCAACATGCATCAGTAATTACTGATGATTGGAATGCAAAAGTTGGAAACAAAGAAGAATCATCAGTAATTGGAAAATATGGCCTTGGTGAACAAAATGACACCAGAACTTGCATGATGGAATTTTGCAAGTTCAACAATCTATTCATTGCAAATACCTTTTTTCAACAACATAAATGGCAGCTCTATATGTGAACCTTGACAGATGGAATACATAGGAATCAAATTGACTACATGTGTGGAAAGAGGTGATGGAGAAGCCCAATATCTTCAGCCAAAACAAGGCCAAGAGCTGACTGTGGAACAGACCATCAATTGCTTTTATGCAAGTTCAAGTTGAAATTGAAGAAAATTAAAACAAGTTTG
>NW_006921763.1:6107270-6110559 GCF_000298275.1 Orycteropus afer afer
GAGGCACTTTCTCATTTATGCCAAGAAATTTGGATGACAGCTATCTGGCCAACCTACTGGAAGAGATCACTATTTGTGCCCATTCCAAAGAAACATGATCCAACAGAATGTGGACATTATCAAACAATACCATTAATATCCTACACAACAAAATCTTTCTGAAGATAATTAAAAAATGGTTGCAGCACTATATTGATAAGGAACTTCCAGAAATGCAAGCTGGATTCAGAAGAGGGTATGGAATGAGGGATATCAATGCTGATGTCAGATTGATCTTGACTGAAAGAAAAGAACACCAGAAAGATGTTTACCTGTGTTTTATTGATTACGCAAAACATTCAACTGTGTGAATCATAACAAATTGTGAGTAACATGGAAAAAAATAGGAATTCCAGAACACTTAATTGAGGTTGTCTTTTGAATAGAACAAGGGGATACTGCATGGTTGAAAACAGGAAGGGTTCAAGTCAGGGTCGTATCTTTTCACCATACCAATTCCATCTGTATGCTTAGCAAATAATCTGGAATGCTGGACTATATGAAGAAGAATGTAACTGCAGCATTGATGGAAGACTCATTAACAACATGTGATATGCAAATGAACAATCTTAATTGCTGAAAGGGAAGAAGACTTGAAGCACTTACTGAAGAAGCACTTACAGTCTTCAGTATGGATTACACTTCAATATAAAGAAAACAAAAATCCTCACAACTGGACCAATAACTAACATCACAATAAATGGAGAAATTATTGAAGTTGTCAGATATTTAATTTTACTTGGATCCATAATCAACATCCATGGAGGCAGTAGTCAAGAAATCAGACATTGTATTGCACGAGGAAAATCTTCTGCAAAAGACCTCTTTATCGTGTGAAGGAGTAAATATGTCCATTTGAAGACTAAGGTGCACCTAACCCAACCCATGGGATTTTCAGTCATTTCATATGAATGTGAAAGCTGGACTGTGAATAAGGAAGACCACAGAAGCGTTTATGCCTTTGAATTGTGGTGTTGGTGAAGAATATTGAAAATATCATGGACTGCCAGAAGAGCCACCAAATATGTCCTGAAGGAACTGCAGCTGGAATGCTTTTTAGAACAAGAAAGGTCGGACTTTGTCTTACTTTAGTCCCTGGAGAAGAAAACCGTGCTTGGTAAAGCAGAGGGTCAGCAAAAAAAGGGGCCCTCAATGAGATGCATTGACACAGTGGCTGTAACAATGGACTCAAGCATAACAAGTATTGTGAAGATGGTGCAGGATCAGGCAGTGTTTTGTTCTGCTGTACATATTGTCACTACGAGTCAGAGGGAACTCAGTGGCACCTAACAACAACAGTAGTAATGAGCAGAAGATCTCTTCTGCAGTCAGTCCTGGCCTTGTTATGACTAATGATACTGAGCTTTCCAATATTGTAGTTGATTTGGTTCCTATGTATTCCACCTGGCAAGGTCCATGTGTCTATACCATTTTTTTTTTTTTTTTAATTTCCAATGAATGGGTTGTTTGTCTTGCAAATTTCTATGATGTGAGATGTGGTAGTTAAGTTGTGTGTCAACTTGATTGGGCCTGGTTTTGAATGGCTGGGCAGCTGGATGTAGTTATTCCCCATGATCAGACTGGTAATCAACTCCATGGTGGAATCTACTGGAGCAGCTAAGTAGGTGCCTTTGGGATGTTGTCTACTTCCAGTATATATGAACAAGCACTGAGAAAGGTCGCTAAGCTTTTTGGCACGCTTGGACCCTGCATGTAGCCGAGTTTCCATTCAGCAGCCTACCTTGATGTCTGCCAATCCTGGGCTTGCTCCTGGACTTGAACTAGTGGTCTGCATATTGTCTGTTAATCTTAGGACTGTGCCATTTTACTTATTGACCTTGAGTTTATCAGCCTCAGCAGCAAACAGCTGTCTGAATTATGAGATGCCTCCAGTTTCAGTGGGCTGGGAGCAAGAGGCAGAGCTGAAGCCAAAGATTGAGGGGCTTTCACCCAGCCCCTAGAGCTGGCATTTTGCACTCAGACTTCTAGCTTCCTAAACAGTAAGAGAATAAATCCCTGATTCTTAGAACCATACATTTGTGGTATTTCTGTCAGAGTGACATGACAGAACCAAAGCATGATCTCCATCATTTTTTCTATTACCAAGTCTCTCTCTCTCTCTCTCTATATATATATAATGGGAAATATTTTTACTTTATATTCATACAGAAAGCATTATTAAACACCTCTGTGCCCAAGTACAGCATTAATGAACACAGAATTAAATGCAAGAAAAGTTTTGGTAAAGGTTATTATTTGGCTGCATAGTACAGTCATGAGCCATTTAATAGTACCAATAAGTTCTGTGAAATAGGATTTTATGTGATTTGAACATTGTACAAACATGATATTACATACAGAACGTCCCTGGTTTACAAATGAATTCCATTCCAAAGTCTATCTTTAAGTAGAATTTTTACATAAATCAGAACAGTTAGATACAGTTCATATCTAATGTCAGATAGTCAAATACTTATGCTGGTATACAGTATTCAGAATGCCTTTTCATGCATAAAAAAGTTAAAGAAACACAGATACACTAAAACATCTTTAACATTATAATATAGTAATAACTGTGTTTTGATGCATATCACAAAGTAGTACCCATTTGTTGTTACAAACAGTTGTATGTACTTCAAATTTTAATAGACTTAACAGTGGTTGGGACCATGGATGTACATGTGGTTAGATGTTGACCAAATGAATGCAGCCCATGACTACATAATACTTCACGGATGTTTCAGAATTTTTTTAAATAGTGGTATACATTTGAACAGTGTGGCTAATTCCAATTTTTTATCTCTATATAAAACACAGCAAAGAACATCTTACAACATGAAACTTCTACGCATATTTCTCTTTCCCAAGGTTGCACATCTAGAAGTGAAATTTGTTTCAAGTTGTATGCATATTTTTAATAAGTAGCACTTCCATATACTGCTGGTAGGAATGCAATTTATTCAATTTTTATTGAGGGGCATTTGACAATATAGATAAGATTTCTTGCACTTTTTCACTGCTAACAAGAAGGCTGGTGGTTCAAACCCACCAGCCACTCCTCGGAAGAAAGGCAGGGCAATCTACTTCCATAGTGATACTGCCTTGGAAACTCAAGGAGAGGTCACCATGAGTTGGATACGACTTGACAACAGTGGGTTTGGTTTTTGGATCTTTCTACATATATGTCACACTTTGTAATTTAAATTAAGTGCTGAATCTAGGTCACCCCACATTTGGAAAAAAAAAAAAA
>NW_006921763.1:6111119-6112432 GCF_000298275.1 Orycteropus afer afer
ATCACTCAAATATACAATAAAATATTCCTGGAATAGATTACCATAGGGACACATAACACATGTTTTCAACATAGCAGGTTATCAAATGAAACTAAACATGCTAATTTTCTATAAATTAGACTTCCAAGGAAACTTTTACAATGAAAAATTCCAAGGAAAGTAAAAAGAAGAAGAAAGGCAGAATCTGACTTCTCTTTCTTTAAAATGAGCAATAAATATTTGTTTTCCAACAACATTGGTATCATCTATTTTGGAAAGATTCTAGAGAATTAATCAGAGCAAAAAAATCTTAAAAAATGTGTTTTACAGTGGAGAAATAATACCATATGCACTATAACAAAATTGCCAATCCTTGATGTTTTACCTTCAAGTCCAAAAACTAAACCTTAGAAAACTAACCATCTGGAGTCATCAGGCTTTTAGCAATGAGAGTCTGAGTTCATTTCTAAAGAAATGCCAATATTCATGCAATCTCATTAGGACTGGCTGACATATCTGCTAAACTGGAGACTGAGATCTGATAACTGTGCACATTAAGATGGAATGAGTACAGTAGAAATGAATAAGTATCTAAATGCTAAGTTTAGAGTTCAAGAAACCAAATAGCTTCCTATATGAAAACAAGATAACTATCTAATCTTGACACACACACACACACACACAACCTATGTATTATGACATTTCATATGCAGTCAAATTTTGAAATATATTGTCCAAAATCAACCAACTGGAGGAGATATATATCTGTCCCTATTCCAAAGCAAGATGATCCAAAAGAATGTGGAAATTATTGAACAATATCATTAATAACACACACAAGTAAAATTTTGCTGAAAATAATTAAAAAACAAAACAAAACAAACAAACAAAACGGTTGCAGGAGTATATAGACAGGGAGCTTCCAGAAATTCAAGCCAGATTCAGAAGAGAATGTGGAACAGGGATATCATTGCGAATGTTAAATGGATCTTGGCTGAAAGCAAAGACTATGAGAAAGATGTTTATTTGTGTATTATTGACTATGCAAGGCACTCTGGTAGCGTAGTGCCTAAGGCACTTGACTGCTAACCAGAAGGCTGTTGGTTCAAACCCACCAGCCACTCCTCAGAAGGAAGGCTGGCCAATCTACTTCCATAATAATACTGCCTTGGAAACACAAGGAGGGGTCGCTATGAGTTGGGTACGACTTGATGGTACATAACAACAACACAACAACAACATTGATTATGCAAAGGTATTTGACCATATGGATCATAACAAATTATGGATAACATAGCAAAGAATGGAAATTTTAGAATGTTTAATTTTGCCAA
>NW_006921763.1:6113447-6114487 GCF_000298275.1 Orycteropus afer afer
AATACAACTAGGGAAGATCTGCCTCCTCAAAGCAAAGTTGAACTTAATGACATGGATGGAGTAAAGCTTTCAGGACCTCCATTTGCTGATGTTGCTTGCCTCAAAATGAGAAGAAACAGCTGCAAACATCCATTAATAATGGGAACATGGAATGTATGAAGTACCAGTCTGTTTCAGCTCACTAATGCCTGGGATGCATCACTCATCTGTCAAGTTGTCGTATTGTGGTGGCTTGTGTGCTGCTGTGAGGATGGAGGCTCTCCCACTGGTATTTCAAACACCAGCAGGGTCACCCATGGTGGACATGTTTCAGCAGACCTTCCAGACTAAGACAGACTGGGAAAACGGAAAATTGCAAAAATGAAATGGAACTCATAAAGATCTATATCCTAGGCATTAGTGGCCCGAAATGGACAGGTATTGACCATTTTGAATCAGGCAATCACATGATTTACTGAGCTTGAAATGACATGACAGGAATAGTGTGGCATTCATTATCACAGAGAATGTTTCAAGATCTCTCCTGAAGTACAATTATGTCAGTGATAGGATAATATCCATACACCTACAAGGAAGACCAGTTACTGCTACTATTATTCAAATCTGTGCACCAACCACGAAAGCCAAAAATGGAGAAATTTAGAATTTTTTTTACCAACTTTTGCAGTCTGAAATTGACCAAGCATGCGATAAGATGTATTGATAATTACTGGTGATTGGAATATGAATGTTGGAAACAAAGAATCACTGCAAGTTGGAAAATAGAGACTTGGTGATAGAAATGATTCTGGACACTGTGTGATAAAATTTTGAAAGATCAATGATATACATTGCAAATACCTCTTTTCAACAACAGAAAGAGTGGCTATACACATGGACCTCACCAGATGGAATACATGGGAACTGGATTGATGACATCTATGGAAAAAGGCAATAGAGAAGCTCAATATCTTCAGCCATAACAAGGCCAGGATCTGACTGTGGAAAAGATTATCAATTGCTCATATGCAAGTTCCTGTTGAAGCTGAAGACAATTAAAA
>NW_006921763.1:6116192-6121990 GCF_000298275.1 Orycteropus afer afer
TTGTATTTTTGAGTGCCTTCTGACCTGAGGGGCTCTTCTTCTGACACTATACCAGATAGTGTTACAGGGCTATTCATAAAGTTTTCCAGTAATATATCAGACTGTGTTTCACTGATATTCGTAAGGTTTTCACTGGCCAATTCTTTGAGAAGTGAATGGCCCCTTCCTTCTTCCAAGTCTGTCTTAGCCTAGAAGCTCCACTGAAACCTGTCCAACATAGGTAATGCTGCTGACATTTGAAATACCAGTGCCATAACTTCCACCCTCACAGCAACACACAAGCCAGCACAGTATGACAAACTGACAGACAAGTTTATCTCCTTCAGCTGTTCCAAACCACTCTGCTCACTTCCTGGTCTCACTCAGCCATTCTGAACCACTGCATGCTGCTTCTCTTTCTTCTTGGTTCCCTCCTCCACCCACTGCCTCCATATCCACTGGTCACCACCTCCTCTTTCTTCCTGGTTCCCTCCTCCAATTGCTGGCTTTGAATCTAGCACATGTCTTTCTTCTGGGTTCTCTCTGAACCAGCAGCCATGGTATTTTCAATTGCCACATATACATGTGAAAGCTGGACAATGAATAAGGAAGAATGAGGAAGAGTTGGGGTCTTTTAATTGTGGTGTTGGCAAAAAATACTGGAAAAACCACGGATGACCAGAAAAATGATCAGATCTGTCCTAGTTGCCAGAACGCTCCTTGGAACCAAAAATGGCTAGAGTTTGTCTCACCTACTTTAGTCATGTTATCAGAAGGGCCATTCTCTGGAGAAAGATATCATGCTTGGTATAGTGGAGAGTCAGTGAAAAAAGGGGTCTGCAAACTCAATAAGATGGATTGACACAGTGGCTGCAACCATGGGCTCATGTATAGCAAGGATTGTGGGGATGGCACCCACTCTGGCAGTGTTACTTTCTGCTGTACATAGGGTCACATGAGTCGGATCTGACCGGAGGGCACCAAACAACACCACCTAGGATATAGATCTTCTTCTTGTCTTTTAAAACTCATTACTGTTTGTGTAAAATTTTGCAGACCAAATTAATTTTCCTTTCAACAATTAATGCACATTTTGTTTTTTGACATTAATTGCAATCCCTTCAATGTAATAGAACTTCCTTCCTGGGTTCCTGTTTCCATTCATCCTTCTTTCCTGCCTCTTTCTGTCTCCTGTGCTTTGTTTTTGGCCATATGCTGGCCTTTTGTTGTCATATGGTTGATTGTACAGAGGAGTACTTTCCACCCTGATGTCATTATTTACTTTATAGGTCTATCTATTGTTTTGCTGAATGGTAACCCCTGGGTAAGTTCAGTTCCAGGTTTAAAGATTGCCTGAGGGCCACAGTCTCAGGAGTTACAAGTCTCTATCAGACCAGTAATTCTGGTCTTTTCTATGATTTAGAATTTTCTACAGTTTTCTCCCCACTCTGTCCAGGACCTTTCATTGTGATCCCTTCCAGAGCAGTTTGTAGTGGTAGCCTGGCCCCATTTAGTTCTGGCCTCAGGTTAGTGGAGGCTGTGGTTTGTGTGGTCCATTAGTCCCTTGGACTAATTGTTTCTTTGAGTCTTTGATGTTCCTCAATTTTCTTTGCTCTGAATGATGAGAGACCAATAGTTGTATCTTTGGTGGCCTCTTGCCATTTAAGCTTTTAAGATCGAGGTTGCTACTCACCAAAATAGAATGTAGAAAATTCTCTTTGAGGTCTATGCTATGCCAGTTGATCTCAATGACCCCAGAGACTGTGGTCCTAAGTCTCCAATACCAGTGATTCATTTCTTCAAGATGTTTGGTTATGGCTGAAAATTTTTCAGAATTTTCCCTCTGTATACTCTACAATATATCTATCTCCAAGTGTTCCATTTCACTTTTGAGAATTCCCCCCACCCTTTATTTCCAGATTTGTACTTTGCACATTCCACATTTCAATTGCTAATTGATGTTTGCAGCTTTTTCTTATCAATTTCAATTGTGCTATATCAACAAATTAAGGTTTTTTTATTTTACTATTTTTTAAGTTTACTTATTTATTCCACCCTCATCATTAAGGTCAATTCTACACATCTTTAACAGGAGGAGACAGTTCTTTCCCAGTCATGTTTTGAGTGTCTTCCAATCTGAGGGTCTCATCTTCTGGGACTATGTTGACTAATGTTCTACTGCTAGTTATAAGGTTTTCACTGGCCAATTTTTTCAGAAATAGTCATCAGGTCCTTCTTCCTAGTCTGTCTTCATCTGATGCTGACATTAGTTTCTAGTATCACAGCCACATGCAAGCCACCACAGGCAGTTAAAATTTTTCACATTTGGAATTTCTGTTCCCAGAGAAATGAGTAACTGGGAGTTTATGCCTGAATGGAGCTTTATAATAGTAAGAATCAGCAACTCCTTTTGGGGGCATTTTGCCTTGTATTTCAAGTGTTGTTGGTTGTGAACAATAGAAAACAATTCAAATTAATTTTAGTAAAGAGCTAAATTAATATACAAATACCAGGATAGACAAGATGCCAGGCCTCACAAGGAACGGGGAGCTGGAAACTCCTGGGAATCAAGACAGTTATTTTCTCCATCTTATTTTGTCTTTAAGCTCCTATAATTGCTCTGTTCTAATTCTGAGTAATCTGATTGGGCCAGTCAAGGGGTAGGCTCATGTGGCCCGCTTCCCACTCAGCAGGGCTGTTAGAACAGATGCTCTGAGAATGCCAAAGCAAGCAACTTGAAAACATGTCTACTAAATGCTTTTGATGAAACACTCTACTTAGTGTGTGGAGGATGGTGGGTCCAGAGCAAGTTCGTGGAAACATACCAGGACAACATATTTATGAAAATATGTTACTTGTTAGAATTTTGAAGTATTTTAAGCAATGACTGAGTATGCACTTAGTTGATTAATTTTATTGTAATTTAACTGGATAATTAAAATAAATATTGATATTTGGAAGGAAAATTTACCTCATTCCTGCATTTACTAATTCATTCAACAAATATTTTTGGAACACCTACCAAGTCCTAGTCCAAGTTCAAGTCCAAGTCCAAATCCAAGTACCAAGTGCTAGTCACTGTTCTAGAAGCTGAGAAATGTTTGTCAAAATTGTCAATCTTTGCTTTTGTGCTACTTACATTTTAGTAGGAGGAGACAGGTCATAACCGGACAAGCAAATGTGAAACAGAAAGAATAATAAAGCAGACTAAGAGAATTAGTGACAGGGATATGATTTTACCAAGCTTTCAGGGGAGGTAACTGATATGTATGCTGATTCTAGAATGTATTGTGTAATGGGGATACTTTGAGTATGAAAACAGGCACGACTAGTGATCCTTCTGGGATAACAACACCAACTGGGACTGTTCCAGGCAACCTGGAAAGCATAGCCACTCTGCCGATAATCTGACATTTGAGCAGACATTAGGAGGAGTCAAGAGAGCAGGTGATGTGTTTATTAGAAAGAAAGCCATGCAGGCAGAGGGAACAGGAGATGTGTAAACACTGAAGTAAAAAAGTGTGTAGAATGTTTGAGGAACATCAAGGAGACTGATGTGGATCAGGGTGAGCAAGGGGAAGAGCTGAAGGAGATAAGTTCAGAAGGTGGCAGGAGACTAGATACAGTCCTTAAGAGTCAGGGTGAGGACTTCAGACTTTATTTTGACCAAGGTAGGAAGAATTGGAGGATTTTTAGATCTTTTAGAATCCCTGGGTAGTGTAAACGGTTAACACACTTGGATGCAAATCAAGTAGTTGGGAGTTTGAGTCCACCCAGAGAGACCTCGGAAGAAAGATCTGGTGATCTAGTTCTGAAAAATTAGTCATTGAAAACCCACTGGAGCACAGTCCTACTCTGACACACCTGGGATTGCCATGAGTGGGAATCATTTCCATAGCAACTGTTTTTATAGGTCATTTACTAATAAGAGGGGTATGTCTATGTTTGAACTATTCTGAGAAGAGTGTGGAAACTGGTCCTCTGTCTATGCTTTTAGAATTTTTAAAACAGAGAGGACACAAACAAGGCTTTGCCTTTCCTAAGAATGCCAGTTCCAGGGCTGGCCATGTGAGGACTGGTTGACCCACCCTATTAGAGCCTGACTACTGATATCATTGATTGACTATGTAAAAGTAGAGGCACTGCTGGTAAACTGGGTTCAGAGAAAGATGGTTTTACAACAAGGTGGTTTTGTAAAGGATTTGTTTTGCAGCCCTATTTTGAGAAACTCTCTCTGGAGACATGGCTCAACAAAAGCTTGCTGGTCACTGTAGGAGAAAATGCTGCTTCTCTCTTCTGGATGCACTTTGCCTCATAAGTGAGCCTCTGCTTCTACATGTCCTCAAAGAGCTTGGGTGGCTCACCCTGCTTCTGTTGGCTTTCACAGTTCAGTTCATTGAACACCCACAGACACTTTCCTGCTGCTCCCCAGTCTCCATATGTCCTGATCTCTTCAGTAGGATCATGTTCTGTCAAGAAACTATAATCTGGGGTTAGTAGTGTAGGAGTACAAAGTCCCAACTCTGCCTAGCGGCATAGCATCTTGGGAAGGTTAGACCACTTGTGCCTTCTCTTCTGACTTCTTCTCATCATAAGTACCTACAAGTACAGAGATATTGTGCTGGAAAACAACAACGAAAACAATAAGGTTAAAAGCTGTTATTCATTGGGATGGACCTTTTGTCACATACTTGAAAACATTATTGTAAATCACCTGTGAGACCAGGGTATAACACTATTAGGTCGATCTATATGAAGTTACTTTTTTTACCATTTTTGATCTACAAAAGTAAAAATTTTGTAAGACTTGACCTAATGTTTTACAGGTAAAGAAAAGGAAGTTCAGGGAGGCTTAAAAAACTTCTCCAAGTCACACACTTTGACTCAGAACCTGTACTTTAATGCAAAGTAGTCAACTTCTGGTTCCATAGGTTTTCCACTTTGCTTCATGATGGCTGAATGCTGGATCCAGTAAATTAATTGCCTCTTTCTTTTCAGAGCTTCAGGACTAGTGCACACATATGTGGAGGGATTTGTACAGCCTGTGAGAGCTGATAATCCTATAAAGTGTTGAATCAATGTTGGAGCATTTAAAACAGAAATTGACATCTTATACTCAAGCTTGTGCATACTGAGAAGGCCCTGTGAGGAAAGCAAGTGGAGAGAGGAATGGCTAAAGAGTTCTCAGAAGGAGTCTAGAAAAGAAGACTTGTGAGGACCTTGCTGTGGTGTAGATGTGAAATAAGAGTCGGCCAGAAGCCAGGCATTGTTTTCCAAGGGGGTTTCATAGGCCTTAAGTCCCTCAAGATGTTTGGGATCAAATACGGTGGGGAACTGCATTTTATTTCAACTGGATTGGAACCACCAATAGGTATGAGATCAGGAACCAAAGAAGTATCTCTCTGTCTCTGTTTCTTGTCCTTCTTCCCTTACTCCACCTCTGCTTTCCTCTGGATATATGCATTACTTCTTTCTCTCTTTTGAAAAATAGTCTTCTCATTTTCTCCATGCACAAGGTGAAAAATTATCACTCCACAGATGTCCCTTAATTCTGTGACCACAAGGACTGATAAAAAAATCACTGTATCTAAGTTAGAAATTTCCCAAAGAGACAAACTGTTGGATCACACTTGGATCACAGTTCCCTTCAAGGCCATAGGCAGGCTCCATGACCTCTGCTTACCTATCAGTTGATAAATGCACACTCTCTGAGGAAGGCAGTTCAAACAGTTAACACACTTGGCTATTAAACAAGTCCAATTCACTCAGAAACAACTTGAAAGTAAGACCTGGCAATCTACTTCTGAAAAATTACCATT
>NW_006921763.1:6125135-6126377 GCF_000298275.1 Orycteropus afer afer
GTGCATGGGTATCATGAATTGGAGACCATCTTGATGGCAGCTAACACAGAGCAACAATATACTTATAGAAATAGCTTTGCTTCAGGTAAGGTACTTTGGTGGCACAAAAGGTTTGCACTTAGCTGTGAACCAAAAGATTGGTTGGTTGAACCCACCTGACTATCTGCTCCATGAAATATTACAGCCAAGAAAACCTTATGGGACTCAATTCTACTCTGTAACACATGGAATTGCCATGAATTGGAATTAGCTCAAAGGTAACTTTTTTTTTCTTTCAGTTAATAGATGACTGAGTTTGCAAATGATTACTGATGGATATCTTATCCACTTGGCCACCAAAATTATCACCTGATTGAAATTTGGAATTTTCTCTCACTAAGAATCACTTTGAGGACTAAGGTATGCCTGACACAAGTCATGATATTTTCAATCACCTCATATGCATGTGAAAGCTGGAATATGAATAAAGAAGACTGATGAAGAATTGATGCATTTGAATTATGGTATTGGTAAAGAATATTGCTTTTGAGTTGTGGTGTTGGTGAATATACTGAAAGTATCATGCACTGCCAGAAGAACTAACAAATCTGTTCTGGAAGAAGCGCAGCCAGAATGCTCCTTGGAGGCAAGAATGGCCAGACTTCATTTCACCAACTTTGGTCATGTGATCAGAAGGGGCCATTCCCTGGAGAAGAATATCATACTTGGTATAGTGGAGGGTCAGCGAAAGAGCGGAAGGCCCTCAATGAGATGGATTGACACAGTGGCTGCAATGATGGGCTCTGATATAGCAAGTATTGTGAGGCTGGCATGGGACTGGGCAATGTTTCATTCTGTTGTACGTAGGGTCACTATGAGTGGGAGCCGACTTGATGGCACCTAACAACAACAACAACAGCAACAACAACAAAGAATAAAGAACCATAGATTGCTGGAAGAATGAACAAATCTGTATTGGAAGAAGTACAGCTGAGATGTACCTTAGAAGCAAGAATGGTGAGACTTTGTCTCACATACATTGAATATGTTATTGGGAGAGACCAGTCCTTGGAAAGGAATATGATGCTTGGTAAAGTAGAGGGCCACTGAAAATGAGGAAGACTGTCAATGAGATGTATTGACACAATGACAACAACAATGAACTCAAGTAGCAACAATTGTGAGGATGGCCTTCGACCAGAAAATGTTTAGTTTTGTTGTACAAAGAGTTACTATGAGTAGGAAGCCACTCAATGGCACCTA
>NW_006921763.1:6132899-6135678 GCF_000298275.1 Orycteropus afer afer
TTGAGATGTAGTCCATACTGAAGGCTGTAATCTCTGATGTTCAGAGTGCCTCAAGTCTTCTTCACTTTCAGCAAGCAAGATTATGTCATCTGTGTATCTTAGGTTGATAATGAGTCTTCTTCCAATCCTGATGCTATGTTCTTCTTCTAGACTTCTTCCATATAGTCTAGCTTCCTGGACTATTTGCTCAGCATATAGATTGAGTAAGTATGGTGAAAGGATACAACCCTGACACAATACTGGCAAAGAAGAGAAATGATGGGTACATGAAATGCACTAAAAAGTGTTTATGAATAGGTGAATGGGTTGAGCAATTCAGCAATTGAATTTGTAAGGGAAAAAGGTGAAGAAAAAAAGATAAAGATTGAGTTCTGGCTTCTGAAATGTTTCTGATATTCTACTTCAAACATTTCCATTATGTACAATAGATGGTGGGATTAAACAATGAACTAGGAGTAATTTCATTTTCATTGTGCCTCATGTTCTTTAATCTGAAAAATACTCACTTCTTGTCTTTATTTTTCCTACTGCTCCTTTTTTTCCTTATTGTTTTATGTTGCTATATTATACACATTTTACAGACTTCTTTTATTCCCTATCAGCATGGGCAGAGTAAATGTAAACAGACATAATGATAGTTTTTTTTTTTTAAACAAAATTATATCCCCTAAAGGTAAGCTTAAGGAGCTCTGGATGGCATAGTGGGTAAGGCATTTGGCTGCTAACCAGAATGTTTACGGTTCAAACCACCAACTGTTGTTCCATGAGAGGAAGATGAAGCAATCTATTTCCTTGAAGATTTGCAGCCTTGGAAACCCAATGGGGGTCTCTATGAGTTGGAAGTAATTTGATAGCAGAGGGTTTGGTTTTTGGTTTTATGATTAAACATTAATACATTATTTGAAAGCAAACATTTATAAACACAGATCCTCATAATTCACAGTACTTATTACTTACTATTATATTGTAAGCCTTCAGTTATGGATTACACCTCAACATAAAGAAAACAAAAAATCTTCCCGACTGGACCAATAATCAACATTATGATAAATGGAGAAAATATGGAAGTTGCCAAAGATTTAATTTACTTTGTAAGTAAAATATAAAGTTATTTTTCCCCAACAGAAGTCACAACATGTATCTCCTCCTAGATCTTCTGTTGGCTTGTGGTAGATTTAGTGCATGACTCAGTCATTTAGTCACAGTGTCCTTTCTGTAAAATGGGTGCTTCATAATCCCCTACTCTCAGGATTGTTATGTGGATTAAATAAGGTGATGGGCACTATTCCAAAAAAACTCCTCCAGACTGTTCATACACAGATTACTCCCACATATAATTCTTGAGCATATACATGAAAGAAAATAAATGCAAAACAAATTGACTGGTACATTCTTAAGTGTGTTTATACTCAGAGTTTGATTCTTCTGAATTGCTTGTTCATCTATGTGACTTTTCATCCCATGAAATCAAGAGTGTTGATAATGCAAATTCTTAAAGGTGTGCTTCGTTATTGTCTCTAGCATTTTCTTCCAAGCCAGTAACACCCAGTCCGCCAACTATGATGTATGTATGCAGACAATGAAAATTATGACATGACTGCCACTCACTTATTGGATGAGAGGTTTTATTTTCTTTTCTATGTATAATAGCTGCCCCCCCCCCAACACACACACTTCCTTAAAATGCTACCCAGAGCAGAGTCAGGTACTTGAGAGGAGAATGTAAACACAGGGTTCCATACTGGGATTCATGGGGAAACCCCTTACTGAGATAAAGTTTGGAAGGTTGAAAAAAAACAAGATGAAAGGTTGGGGCTCTAGTAAGACAAAGCTGAGGACACAGAGAAATAGGGGTGTGGAGGAGGGAGGATGGGAGAGTCAAGTATCCCCACTCTGGGGCTGGCCAGGTCATCGACATGTCATTACAACACAGAGATGTTCAGAAGAAGCAACTTCAGAAATGTTGAAATGTGGAAAAGATACATGTCTTGGAATTGAAGAAATATAGTAGTCAGTACTGTGACCCTCAGACTCCTCCTCCCTTACCTATCTGAAAGTGTTCTAGGTTGAACTCTTTCACATTTATGCACTGGTGAACACATGTCGCGGGCTTGCATAACCTGAGGAAATAAATGATTCCTAAATTACAATAGGTCTGAATTCTCAACTGATGGATTACAGGATCTCAGTGTCTCCAATGCCAAAGCTCTATAATTATTTTGGAAAAAGGAGGTAAAGTGAGTCTCATGCGGGAAACTGCAAAATGGTCTTTGAGCCCAGGCTTATGTGGTATGTCCTTATGTGTATCAATGTCCATAGCATCTGAAGCTGATAAGACCTGCCTTATGGACATCAATTACTGTCCCTATACTTGATCCTTGGAAGGCCATAATATCTATCTACATTCACAATGCTGTTTTGTAATGATTCTAAAGGTTGCTAAGGGATGCAGAAGTTCGCCCAAATGTCAGAGATGTAGAAGTCACCATCTGGGAGTGGGGACATGGTCTTCTTGACTCCACAACTCATTTTATACCTTGGCTCTCAAAGCTACAGTTGCTTGTTCTCAGAGTCCATGGAGTTTTTCAAGAGACCCTCAGTTTATGACTATCACCTGTCTAACCTTGGAGCCCCAAACACAGTCCAAGGACCAGGCAGAGGTGAAGTACATCATCTTCATTATTCCTTTTCATCCCCCACCTATACTTTGTTTTAGCTTCCCTGCCCAAAATACAACTGCAACAAATAATAACACTAGCCTGTCCCCAATGCTTCTTTC
>NW_006921763.1:6136053-6137407 GCF_000298275.1 Orycteropus afer afer
ACCACTTATCTGTCAATTTGTCATACTCTGATAGTTTGTGTATTGCTGTAAGGCTGGAGGCTATGCCACTGGTATTTCAAATACTATTAGGGTCACCCATGGTGGACAAGTTTTAGCAGAACTTCCAGACTAAGACAGACTGGAAGAAGGAAGGGGCCATCCACTTATCAAAGAATTGGCCAGTGAAAACCTTATGAATAGCAGTGAAACACTGTCTGATATATACTATTGAACAATTTTATGAATAGCTCTGAAACATTTTCTGATATAGTGCTGGAAGATGAGCCCCTCATGTTGAAAGACACTCAAAATACTACTGGAAAAGGACTGCCTTCTCAAGGTTGAGCTGACCTTAATGATGAGGGTGGAATAAAGCTTTCGGAACCTCCATTTGCTGATGGGGCATGACCCCAAATGTGAAGAAACAGCTGCAAACATCCATTAATAATTGGAATGTGGAATGTATGAAGTATGAATCTAGGAAAATTAGAAGTTGTTAAAAATGAAATGGAACCCATAAAGATAAAAAACCTAAGCATAAGTGAGCTGAAATGGACTGGTTTGGGGCACTTTGAATCAGACAATCATATGATGTACTATGCTAGAAATGACAAATTGAATGAACTCCATGGTTTCATGGATGATGTGTTTTTCCAGCAACAGAGCTCATAATTGATATTCCATCATGTCTTTCTCTTTGGGGGAACTTCCTTCCCATTGGCCTCTTTGGGGTAACACTTATGCCCTCTTTTAAAACTTCCTGGCATATTTGTGGTCTCAAACATATGATCCCACCTGAAAAGAAAAAGCCTCTTTAGAGCTCTAAATGAACACAGGTTTTCTCACTCTTGCTGTCTCTCCATTTTCCTTGCCTTGCCAATTTTAGCTTTCATCTCAGAGAGCAGAATCAACGGTCCCCTGTTACCTTGGCAACGATGATAGGATAATAGAATTAGAATGTCCCAGAGCTCCATTCTAGCATCATGCCCTTGGAAGAATCAAAACAAAACAAAAACAGTATGAAATGCAATTTGTGATACTCTAAAGTTGTAGAGCCCATTCATTTTATATTTATGTCAATTTACTGGTAAAATATGATGTATGTTAAATTTTCAATGATTTTTCAAAAAAATGAAAAAAAATTCAACAAGAATAAGATAGGAAACCTACCTCAGGAAAATGATTTCTCTAATCTGTAGTTTTTCAACCAGTTTTGCATGTTTCTCTTAACATCCTACTTTTCCATCAATTTAAAATAACAACTAAGAAAAATTTATCAGCAGGGTGATCTCTGAAAGCATTATCATTTTATCTCAGCAGAACTGCCTGCGAAACCCAAGGAGGGGTCGCTATG
>NW_006921763.1:6139247-6142985 GCF_000298275.1 Orycteropus afer afer
TATTTACTTTTCTTTTGAGTTCTAGTGGCATAGTGGTTAAAGCATTTGGCTGCTAACCAAAAGGTAAAAAGTTGGAACCCATCAGCCACTCTGCCAGAGAAAGAGGAGTCAGTTGGCTTCTTTAGAGATTTACAATCTTGGAAACCTTTTGGGGCAGTTCTGCTCTGTCCTATAGGGTCTCTATGAGTTGGAATTATCTCGATGGCATTGGGTTTGGTATGGTTTTCCTTTTGAGCACAAGGTCTGTTTGGTTCTGACATTAAAATCTAACTTGCTGTTGTTGTTAGGTGCCATGGTTTGGTTTTAACTCAGCGACTATGTGCAACAGAACAAAACATTGCCTAGTTCTGTGCTATCCTCACAGTGATTGCTAGATTTGAACCTATTGTCTCAGCAGCTGTGTCAATCCATCTCATTGAGGACCTTCCTCTTTTTTGCTGACCCTCTACTTTACCAAGCATGGTATCTTTCTCCAGGCATTGGTTTCTCATGATGACATGTCCAAAGTACATGAGACGAAGTCTTGCCATGTTGCTTCTGAGGAGCATTCTTGCTGTACTTCTTCCATTAAAGATTTCTCCATTCCTCTGGCATTATATTCAACATTCTTCACCAACACCATAATTCAAATGCATCAGTTTTTCATAGGTCTTACCAAACCAAACTCACTGAGTTTCAATTCTTTCTCAATTCTGACTCATAGTGACCCCCTTTGTGTTTCCAAGGTAGTAAATCTTTATGGAAATAGACTGCCCAGTCTTTCTTTCACAGAGTGGCTGGTGGGTTTGAACTACCAACCTTCAGGTTAGCAGTCAAATGCCTTAGGCATTACGCCACCAGAGCTCCTTAGTTAATTTTAATTCAGCAGTTTTCTGAGCATAGTTTATATGGAAAATGCTCTACAGGATACAGTGGGGGATTTAAAGATGAAAATTGAACCATAAAAGTCTATTTGGAAAACAGTTGCTCTGGAGACATTTTTCATCTGTGGTTGTGTTACGTTTAGAGATGTTAGATAATTATTGAATGGAAACAAGGGCTACTGTTGAGTTTAGCAGCTCCAGAAGTCTGAGACAGCCTGCTCCTATGCAGGAGCCACGATGGCCAGATATAAGTCAGCACTAAAATCCCTTGCCCCCAGTGCAGCAGAATATTGATAGAGAGCTTCCAGAAATGCAAGCTGGATTCAGAAGAGGACGTCTGATGTCAGATGGGTCTTGCTTGAAAGAAATGAATGCCAGAAAGATGTTTACTTATGTTTTATTGACTATGCAAAAGAATTTGATTGTTTGGATCATAACAAATTATGGATAATATTGACAAGAATGGGAATTTCAGAACACTTAATTGTGCTTATGAGAAAACTGTACACAGACCAGAACAAGGGGATACTGTATGGCTTAAAATCAAGAAGGGAGTGTGTCAGGGTTGTATCCTTTCACCATATTTACTCAATCTGTATGCTGAGCAAATATCCAAGAAGCTGGACTGTATGAAGCAGAACATGGCATCAGGATTGGAGGAAGGCTCATTAACAAATGCGATACACAACACAACTTTGCTTGCTGAAAGTGAGGGTGACTTGAAGCACTTACTGATGAAGATTAAAGATTACAGTCTGCAGTAGGATTACACGTCAATTTAAAGAAAATCCTCACATATGGACCATTAAGCAGCATCACGATGAATGGAGAAAAGATTGAAGTTGACACAGAATTCGTATTACTTGGTTCCACAATCAACACCAAAGGAAGCAGCAGTCAAGAAATCAGAAGTCATATTGCACTGGGTAAATCTGCTGCAAAAGACCTCTTTAAAGTGCTGAAGGGCAAAGATGTCTCTTTGAAGGCTAAGGTGAGCCATGGTGAAAAAACCAAGCCAGGGTGTTTTCAATCACCTCGTATGCATGTGAAAGTTGGAAAATGAATAAGGAAGACAGAAGAAGAGTTAATGGTTTTGAGTTGTGCTGTTGGCGAAGAATACTGAAAGTACCATGGCCTGCCAGAAGAACCAACAATTCTGTCCTGAAGGAAGTGTAGATGGAATGCTCCTTGGAAGCCAGAATGGCCAGAGTTCATCTCCCCTCCTTTGGTCATATTGTCAGAAGGGACCATTCCCTGGAGAAGGATATCATGCTTGGTAAATGGAGGATCAGTGAAAAAGGGGAAGGACCTTGATGAGATGCTTCGACACAGTGGCTGCAACGGTGGGCTTAGACACAGCAAGGACTGTGGTGCAGGACTGGGCAGTGTTTCATTCTGTTGTACATACATAGAGTCAATATGAGTTGGAGCTGAGTCAATGGCACCTAATAACAATTACAACAACTCAGTACAGAGATATATAGAGGGAAGGAGGCTGCTGCAAATTGGAGCTCTTCTCTGGGGTCTAAGAATGTCACACTGATTCAGCGTTGAAGTTCTAGAATCAAACCAGAGCCAGAATAAGATTGTTTTGATTCCTTGTCAGATTCAATTATACTCACCTGGTTCCATTCTTTTTCCCATCCTCCAAGCAGTATGTGTATATAGTTAGTCTAAACGACTGTAAGAATTATAGCTATTGTTTGTTGTGTACCATGTTAAGCACTTTATATACATCATCTTCTTTAACTCTTTGAAACTCCATGCAATAGGTCCTACTTTATCCTCATTGGACTGATGAGGAAACTGAGGCTCAGAGACATTAAGCAATATGCTCAAGAACATTCCAGTAAAAGAAAGGTTTAATCACCAGTATTATGACCAGTATTGTGTTGGGCAATCTACTTCTGTAGTGATACCACTAGGAAACCCAAGGAGGGGTCACTATGAATCAGGTCCCACTCAAAGCAAATAACAACAAACAACAGTAACATTGTGTGCACTGTTATTAGCCCCATTCTTAACCAGTAATTTGTATACAAAGACATCATCTACCCTATCCTGTTATATGAGAGTGGTCCTTTTTCCAAACAATAATGTATTGTATGCAATCAGCTTCTTTTCCTAATAGACATTTTCTGCACCAAGGCCCCTGAGTAGTGGAAACAGTTTGTATTTGACTACAAGCCTAAATGTTGGCAGTTCAAACTCACTCAGTGCTGTTGCAGAGGAAAGGTATGGAAATCTGCTTCTGTAAAGCCTACAGCCAAGAAAATCCTATGGAAAAATGTTACTCTGTAATATATGAGATTGCTATGAGTTGGAATTGAGTTGACAGAATGTTTTTTTTCTCTCTCTTTTTCGCATTTTGAATTAATAATTGAGCTGTGAATTTTGATTTGTGGATTCATGTTTGTTAAGAAAGGTTCGATAGACTACCAGCAGAAAAGTTTCAGGGATAACTTATTTTCCTTATTTCACTGCTGGTTAATAAATCCTTCCCTCACACCCCCAATAACCAATGTGGTTAAAAAAATAAAATTTAATGGATTCTCTCCATCAAAACAGAAGTTCTGAGAACAGCACTTGGTGAGTGAGTCATGCTTTATTGCTTCTCTAGTGACAAGTGCTGAGGGAGAAAAGCCAATTACTCAGCCAACAACTGAAAAAGTTTCTGTTTCCCTTTCATGATCAATTCTTTGTGTTTTCAAGGGCAGAAATAAAACCATGAGTGTGATGGCTGTAATGTAGCAGTGAGTGGACATATGTGCACAGATTTAAAATGATTCCAATGGATTTTTAACAGTTATGTTGCAAAAGCCAGGAATAGGGTTAAAATTACTTCTTACCATACAATAGTGATCAACACCGTGTA
>NW_006921763.1:6143790-6145515 GCF_000298275.1 Orycteropus afer afer
TCTGCTTCCAGGATATAAGAAGACAGCTTTGAGAAAAGTCTGAGCTTTTTGGCAAGCTTGGACTTTGTATGGAGGTAGCTGAGTCTTCATTCAGCAGCCTGCTATGTTGTCTACCAATCTTAGGATTGTTCCTTGACTTGAACCAGTGGCCTGTCATGTTGTTTGAGATTTTTGGGGCTGTGCCATTTGACTTGTTGACTGACCTTGGGTTTGTCAGCCTCAGCAGGCAGCAGCTATCTGAGTTAAAAGAAGCCTCCAGCTTCATTGGCCTGGGAGGAAGAGGCAGAACTGAATCCCAAGGTTGAGGGGCTTTCACCAAGCCCCTAGAGCTGGCACTTTGAACTCAGACTTCTAGCCTCCTAAATTGTAAGAGAAAAAATGCTTGTTTGTTTATAGCCACCCATTTGTGGTATTTTTCTGATAGAGTGGCACAAGATAACCAAAAAAAACACAACTTCTTTCCTTTGTCAAAGCTTCTAAATATTTATTAATATCTTTATTTGCCTGTTATATATTATTTGTTCACCCTTTTTAGATCATGCATATTTTTCACCTTTGTAGACTCTGCCAGGGTCTGACATTTAGTAGGTGCTCATTAAATGCTAAATGAATGCATGATGGCAAGAGTACAACCGGGAGGGAAGAGTAGGATATTCTTGGTCAAGGAGGAAGCTTAAGCTTACAAAGCAATTAAAATGTAGGGAGTAATAAACTTATACTGGGAAAAAGGTGACAACCAGAGTGGTAAGAATTTACTATTTGATATTGAGCAGCTAGGAACAAAACATAAACAGAATGAGTGTAGAGAGTAGTAAGAATAGTGTTGCATTAATTTCCTATAACTGTGATGACAGAATATCACAAAGTAGGTGGTTTTACAAAGTAAAAGTTTATTGTCTTACAGTTCTGGAGGCTTGTAGCCAGATTCAGGGGATTGGTAGAGCCATTTCTCTTCAGAGACTGTAAGGGAAGATCCTGTCTTTCTCTTCCACTTTTGGTAGCTCTTGGTGTTCACTGGCTTTTACATGTACCTTTATATAACTGTCTTCCTCTTGAGTATCTCTGTTTGTTCTCTTTTTTACAAAAATAGCATTTACATTATATTAGAACATGCCTAACTTTGGTATGACTTCATGCTAAGTGATAACATCTTCAAGGACTCTATTTCCATACAAGGCCATATTCATAGATATATCTTTTTCTGGGGGACATCATTTAATGCATAAAAAGAGATGAATAGAAATTCCATTATCTTAAGTAAGGGGCATCCTATATGTGCTTACAATATATTACATTGAACTATAGCTATTTTGTTTAAGCATTGTTACCAATTAGACAGTAAGGCATGGACTGTAACTTAATGTATCTTTATATTTACCATAAAATCTTATCCTTGAGTGGAACTTAATGTTGTAGTTGTTAGGTACAGCCAAGTTGGCTCTGACGCATAGTGACCTTATATACAACAGAAGGAAACACTCCTTGGTCCTGCTCCATACTCGTAATCCTTACTATACTTGAGCCCACTGTTGCATCCATTGTGTTAATATAACACATTAAGTGTCTTCTCCTTTTCCTCTGACCCTCTATTTGTTGTTGTTGTTGTTAGGTGCCGTTGAGTCATTTCTGACTCATAGCGACTCCATGCACAGCAGAATGAAACACTGCCTGATCCCACGCCACCTCCAAGATTCCTGCTATACTTAGCCTATCATTGCAGCCACC
>NW_006921763.1:6152630-6153225 GCF_000298275.1 Orycteropus afer afer
CTCTTGAGGTCTATCCTTCATGGGGTTCATTGATCTTTTTGGATGGATATCTTTTTGACTTTTCATAGTATTGGGGAAGTTTTCTGCTAAGTTTTCAAAAACATTCTCTCTCTCTCTCTCTTTTTTTGCCTCCTCTTGTTCTAGAATTCCAATCAGGTACATGTTAATTCTTTTGATATCCAATATACCTCTTAGGTCTTCTTCACTTGTTTTTTACTCTCTTTCCTCATACAAGCTGGTGTCAAGGGATTTGTCTTCTAGCTGAGATATGTGTTGATCAGCCAGTTCAAGTCTACCTTTTGTCCTCCAGGTGTTAGCTATCTCCATAATTCTTTTGTATGATTTCTAATCGTCTTTTTTTGTTTTGTTTTATCATTTTGTTCTTGTATGATTTTTCTGAATTCTTCATAGGTGTTGTTTGTCTTCTCCTTCCTTCTGTTTATGGTTTCCTTGAGCTATTGGAAGGTCATATTTTGAATTCCTTATCAGGTAGTTCTATTGCCTGTTCTTCCTCAGGGAGATTTCCTAGTTCTTTTTTTGGTCACTTGCTTCTGCTATCTTGTTCTGTTTCTTTGTTTGAACTGAGGGTGTCTAT
>NW_006921763.1:6155965-6157014 GCF_000298275.1 Orycteropus afer afer
TCTCCTCAGTTGCTAATAGCAATTCCCACCTTGGAGTTTACAAAGACTTATGGGTAGAAAAGCCACACTAAGTAATTTACTACACCGCAGATGGACTTTAAATAAGTATATCAGATTCATATTTTTTGGAATAATGGTATAGGAAGTGGCTCACTATATAATATTGGATGGAAAAAAAAGAAGATACTAAATAGTATTAGTATGATTTTACATTTGAGAGCATCTTAGATTAATGTTAGCTGCTCTGATAAACAAGTCCTAAATTTTAATCTCTATTGCCTAACACAAGAATCGCTGGTGGTGTGGTGGGTAAGACCAGGTAACTCCTGGTCAGCAGTTCAAATCCACTAACTGCTCCATGGGAGGAAGATGAGGCAATCTACTTCTTTAAATATTTAGAGTCTTGGAAACTCAATGGGGGTCACAAACAGTTGGAATTGACTCAGTGACAGTGGAGTGCGTATTTCTGAATACAATATAGCATGACTTCTTACTCATAATGTAGTCCAATGCATGTTCATAGTGGCTGTGGGATTCCTCTGTGACTCTGATATCCTTCGTATATTAATTCAAGATTGCTCTGGGGTCATCCTGGCAGATAGGGCTTGGGGGTGGAGGTGAAATGACCAGGACAGGGCACTCTGTCTTAACTGCTTTGGCTTATCAATGGCATTTTACTTCTGTTTGAATACCATTGGCAAAAGCTAAGCACTTGCTTCCTTTCCCCTTAAATGTAAGAAACTCAGGGAATGTAGTTTTGTGAATATCTAGCCAGTCTCTACCATACACCCTAGAAGAAAATACACAACATTATTAATATCCCCAGTGACACTGTTTGTGATTTTTATTTTCAGCTTTTCCTGTATTTTCTAAAGTAAATTTAAATTAAATCCATAATCAGATAAAAAGCAAGAAGCATGAAAATACTTGCAGTGCAGACAGGTTGGGATGCTTACTACAGTGTACTTTTCAAGATGGTTGTGTATATTAAGAGTTTCTTCAGGTGCTTGCCAAAGTGATATAAAATACACTTGAGCAGAGCATGAGGA
>NW_006921763.1:6158009-6159207 GCF_000298275.1 Orycteropus afer afer
CTTTGGGTTCTACACTGGAAGATGAAATGAAAACATATTTCTGTTGCTAAGATCCTTTTAAACATTTACCAATGACTTCAAACCTCAAGTCCATCCTTTCTTTGCCCCATACTAATTTTCTGTTTCACTGCATGCCACTTTCTTGCACTTGTCCTGTTAAAGAGTCCATGGTGGCTACTTAATATTTAAAAGCTGGGATCATTTTGCAGGCTTTAGTTTAAAGGTAACCATAGCACACACATACTCATTCATTATTAATAGCAGAGATACACTGCTAGTTCTTGGGAATCTTCTTTCGATGTTAGTTTCATGAGTGCTGCTGTCACTAGAATAAAGCTCTGATATTGTTCTGTGACCAATGGACTAGACAATAACAACGGACCCAGAATGATGTGAACTGTTCATGTGGGTATATGTGACCATGTTAAAAAGGGAGATGAAGCAGGAAAATGACAGGCCACGCAGAGTCCGATTTCGGATTGCATCATCTCACAGCGGACGAGTTCTGAAGGAGGTGTATGATGATGGGCAGCCTTCTGGCTCTCTGGACTCTGAGTGCGCCAGTATCTGTGGGATAGATGGTCTAAGTGAGGCCGATGGCCAGCAAAATGGCCACATGGGATCGGAAAGTGACGAGCATGAGAATGACCAGGATAACTTGCTGGTATTAGCAAGGGGTGCCAGTGAAAAGTGTTTTAGTACAAGAAGAGTCAACATTTTAAGCAAAAATGGCACAGTCAGAGGCGTCAAATACAAAGTGAGTGCCGGCCAAGCTCTATTTAACAATTTGACCAAAGTATTGCAGGTAAGTCATTGCATTTTCCTCTTCCTGAGCTTTGCTCCTAACTCACCACCTAAGCACCTCTCTCTCCTCCGGTTTACAGCAAGCCTCTCTTTTTCATGACTCCTACATACTTTATGAGTCAGGGCTCCTCTCCCTCATCCAAGATATTGTCTCAATAGGCAGGAATTAAAAATAGGATCATTATACTTAGCAAACTACACTGACTTCCCAAAGTCAAATTTCTAGCATTTAACTTTCCAGTGTGCTGTGAATAAAACAACATATCTATTTACCCAAGAAAGAAGACAGAACTATAGAGTACAAAGACTTTGAGCAAAACTGAAATGTTAATTTGCAGTTTATCATCCTTAAACCATTATTTTAGCATTTATCATGACTTTGATAGATGTTTCA
>NW_006921763.1:6189924-6217375 GCF_000298275.1 Orycteropus afer afer
TCCTTGAGGACTAAAGTGCACCTGACACAAGCTATGATATTTTCAATCTCCTCATATGGATGTGAAAGCTGGAAAATGAATCAGGATGACCTAAGAAAAATTGATGCTTTTGAGCTTTGCTTATGGCAAAGAATGCTGAAAGTACTGTGGACTATGAAAAGAACTAACAGGTCTGTCCAGTAGGATGTGCACCTGAAATTCTCCTTGGAGGTGAGAATGGCCAGACTTCATCTAATGTATTTTGGTCATGTTGTCAGAAGGGACCATTCTCTGGAGAAGGATGTCATGCTTAGTAAGGTGGAGGGTTGATGAAAGAGGGGAAAGCCCTCAATGAGATGGATGGCCATGGTGGCAGTGATGATGGGCTCAAGTATAGCAAGGATCATGGAAATGGCTCAGGACCGGGTGGTGTTTTGTTCTGCTGTGTGTAGGGTGGCTATGAATTGGAGATGACTCGATGGCACCTAACAACAAAACAACAAATTTGTTCCTATTTTTTCTTTGATGATCTTTATGTTTTCTGTTAAAGTCATTGATCCAACTTGAGTTCATTCTTGTATATGGTATAAGATATGGGTCCTATTTCATTTTTCTGCAAATGATACCCAGTTTTGTCAGCACCATTTATTAAAGAGATTATCTCTTCCCCAATAATGAGTTTTAGCCCTTTGTCAAAGGCCATCTATCCATAGGTGGATGGATTTACTTCTGGGTTCTCAATCCTGTTCCGTTGGTCTATGTGTGTGTTGTTATAACAGTACCAGGCTGTTTAAACTACTATGACTGTATAGTGAGTTTTGCCATCAGGGAATGTGAGGGACCCTACTTTGTTCTTCATCTTTAGTAGTACTTTTCTTGTCCCGGGTTTCTTTTCTTTCCATATAAAGTTGGTGATAGTTTTTCCATCTCTTAAAGAAAGATGATGAAATTTGAATCAGGATTGCATTATATCTGTAGATTGCTTTGGGTAGTTTTGACATTTTCATGATGTTAAGTCTTCCTATCCATGACCATGGTATAGCTGTCCATTTATGTATGTCTCTTTTTGTTTCTTGTAATAATGTGTTGTAGTTTTCTTTGTATAGGTCTTTTTTCTCTCTCTCTTTAGCATATATTCCTAAGTACTTCTTCTTTTGGGTGGTTATTGTAATGGTATGGCTTTCCTGATTTCCTTTTTGGACCTCTCTTTGTCAGTGTAAAGGAATCTGACTGATTTATGTATGTTAATCTTGTGCCCCACCACCCTGCTAAAACTTTCAATTAATTCCAGTAATTTTCTTACTGAGTCTTTGGGATTTTCTACATATAAGATCATATCACCTGAAAATGGAGATTGTTTACTTCTTCTTTGCCAGTTTGAATGACTTTAATTTCCCTTTCTTGCCTTATTGTTCTGGCTAGAACTTCTGGTACAATATTAAATAAACAAAACCAAACCAAAATCGTTGCCATGGAGTCATATCTGACTCATGGTGACCCCTCCTTGGGTTTCTGAGGTGGTATAACTACAGAAGTAGATTGCCCTGTCTTTCTTCCAAGGAGTGGCTGGTGGATTTGAACCTCCAGCATTCTGGTTAGCAGTCAAATGTCTTAGGCACTACACCACCAGAGCTCTCATATTGAATAGGAGTGGTGATAAATGGCATCCATGTCTAATACCCATTTGTCACAGGAAGGTTTTCAATCTCTCTCCATTGAGAATAATGTTGGTCATTGGTTTTGAGTATAAGCCCTTAATTATGTTGAAGAATTTCCCTTCTATTCCTATTTAGTTTATCATTTTTATCAGAAATGGGTGTTGAATATTGTCAAATGCATTTTCTGCATCAAATATTATAACCATGTCATTCTTTTGCTTTATTTCATTTATGTGGTGAATTACATTGATCGTTTTTCTAATGTTGAACCATCTTTACATACCTGGTATATATCCCACTTGGTCACGATGAATTATTTTTGATATGTTTTTGGAGTCTATTGGCTAGGATTTTCTTGAGAATTTTTGCATTTATGCTCATGAGGGATATTGGTCTATAATATTCTGTTTTGCTGTTGTCTTTGCCTGGCTTTCGTATCAGAGTTATGCTCACTACACAAAGTAATTTTGTAAGTATTCTTTGCTTTTCAATATTCTAGAATAGTTTGAGTAGAATTGGTGTCAGCTCTTCTCTGAATGGTGAAATTCACCAGTGAAGCCATCTGGACCAGAAATTTTTTTGTTAGTATTTTTTTTTTTTTTAAATGATCTGTTCTATTTCTTCTTATGTTATGGATCTGTTCATATTTTCTACCTCAAACCAAGCCTAAAAAACCAAACTCACTGCTATCGAGTTAGATCCAACTCATAGTGACCACTCTTTGAGTTTCCGAGGCAGTATCACTACGGAAGTAGATTGCCCAATCTTCCTTTTGAGGAGTGGCTGGTAGGTTTGAACTGCCAGCCTTCTGGTTAGCAGTCAAATGCCTTAGGCACTATGTGACCAGAGCTCCTATTTCCTACATCAGTCTGTGTTAATTTAGGTAGAAAGTGTATTTCTAGAAATCTGTTTTTTGTAGGTTTTCAAATTTGTTGGAGTACACTTCTTCATAGTATCCTTATACCCTTTTTTATTTTGTTTGATTCTATTGTGACATTGCCCATTTCATTTCTTATACACTTTATTTGTATCTTCTCTTTCTTTTCCTTTGTTAAATTTGCCAGTAGTTTGTCTATTTCATTAATCTTTCAAAGAAACAGCTTCTAGTCTTGTTGAATATTTGTATTGTTTTTCTATTTTCTGGTTTTAGTTATTTCTCTGCAAATCTCTATTTCCTTCTGGTGATTTCAGGCTTTTTTTTTCTGGTCTTTTTCTAATTGTTAGAAATGTTGGGTTAAGTTGTTGATTTTGGTTCTTTTGTTTTTGTTTTATGATGTGTACATTTATTGCTATAAAATGCCCTCCAAACACTGCTTTTGCTGTGTCCCAAATATTTTGGTACATTGTGTTTTCATGCTCACTTGATTCAAGGAATGTTTTTGCTATTCAGGGACCTCTGGTGGCATAGTGTTTAAGACATTTCACTGCTAACCATAAGGCTGGTGGTTTAAACCCACCAGCCACTCCTCAGAAGGAAGATTGGGCAATCTACTTCCATAGATTCTGCCTCAGAAACACAAGGAGTAGTTTTTAAGCTGGATGCTACTTGGTTTCCAAGTGTTTGCTATTTCTTTTTCCTTGATTTTCCTATTGTTGATTTCTAATATTATAGCATTATGATTTGAGAAGATGATTTGCAGTATTTCAGTGTTTTAAAATTTATTTTTTTGTGGCCTAACGTGGTCTATTCTGAAGAATGTTCCATGTGCACTGGAAAAGAATGTATATTGTGCTGTTGTTGGCTGAAGTGTTGGACTGTTGGGCCTCCAAAAAATCTAGTGGGTCTAGACATGTGAGGAGGGGCTTTATGGCCTAGAGCAGGATCAGCATGGAGAGGCTGATGGGAAATACTGCTCATCAGGGACACACACCCATCCATGCTGGCAGAGAAGCTGTCTGACTCATACTTTATCTTTGTTGCTGGTCAAGATTCATATTTTGTCTCACAGCTGTCTCATGAGCACTTTTCTTTGACTGTTATGGGCATACTGCTTGTATAGAATACAGTAGAAGTGATGCTTTCCCATGTCCCAAGACTATGCTGAACTCCTAAAGTGTCTGATGTAAATTCCACCTTTTCAATAACTCAGGACTCATAATTTCCCCTAGAAATAAAGAGTAGGTTCTTTGACATATGGATTAATCATGCTGGTTTATGAAACATATAATCAGTAACTTGCCAATGTTGGTTATATTAAAAATAAAACTTGTGACATTCACATTTAGGTGGGATTGACAATGGTTGTTACTTACTTTGCGTGTTAGCTTCAAATTTCTGTTGTAAATAAACTACCAAAAATTTATAATCTTGTACTTTTTGAGTATAGTTTATTATAGTCTTAGAGTTTGTGGTGTAGTGCCTAAGGCATTTGACTGCTAATCAGAAGCTTGGCAGTTCAAACATTCCATGGAAGAAAGACCAAACAATCTACTTCCGTAAAGATTTACTGCCTCAGAAAAAAAAGGGGTTCACTATGGGTCAGAATCAACTTGATGGCAGTGAGTTTGGTTTTTGGTTTTGAGTTTATTGTTTATGCAAAGGCAATTGACTGTATGGACCATAACAAATTATGGATAACATTGTGCAGAATGGGAATTCCAGAACTCTTAATTGTGTTCATGTGAAACCTGTACACAGACCAAGGGGGAGTTGTTAAAACACAACAAAGGGATAGTTCATGTTTTAAAATCAAGAAAGGTGTGCACCAGGGTTTTATCCTTTCACTATACTTATTCAATCTGTATGCTGAGCAAATAATCCAAGAAGCTGGACTACATGAAAAAGAATGTGGAATCTGGATTGGAGAAAGATTCATTAAAACTTTTGATTTGCAGATGACACAATCTTGCTTGGTGAAAGTGGAGAAGACTTGAAGCACTTAACTGAGGAAGGTCAAAGACTATAGACTTGAGTATGGATTACAATCAACATAAAGAAAAAAAAAATCTCATAACTGGACCAATAAGCAACATAATGATCAGCAGAGAAAAGATTGAAGTTAACAAGGATTTCACTTTATAACTACAATCAACACCCATGGAAGCAGCAGTCAAGAAATCAGACATTGTATTACACTGGGAAACTCTGCTGCAAAAGACCTTTTTTAAAGTGTTAAAGAGCAAAGATTTCACTCTGAATGCTAAGGTGAACCTCACCCCAGCTGTGATATTTTCAATCACTTCATAGGTATATGAAAGCTGGACAAAGCATCAGGAAAACTGAAGAATTGATCACTTTGAATTATGATGTTGGTGAAGAATATTGAACATACCATGAACTGCCAGAAGAACAAACAAATCTGTCCTGAAAGATGTACAGACAGAGTGGTGCTTAGAAGCAAGAATGACATGACTTTTTCTCTTGTACTCTGGTCATGTTATCAAGAGGGACCAGTTCCTGGAAAATAATATCATTCGTGTAAAGTAGAAGGTCAGCAAAAAAGAGGAAGACCTCCAATGAGAAGGATTGACACGGTGGCTCCAACAAGGGGCTCAAGAATACCAACAATTGTGAAGATGGCATAGGGCTGGAGAGAGTTTTTTTTTCTGTTGTAGCTAGGCTCCCTATGAACTGAAAATGATCCCTATGAATTGGAAATGGCTTGACTATACTTAATAAGGAACTCTGGTGGCCTAGTGCCTAAGGCATTTGACTGCTAACCAGAAGGCTACAGGTTCAAACCCACCAGCCACTCCTTAGAAGGAAGATTGGACAATCTATTTCCATTGAGATACTGCCTTGGAAACCCAAGAAGGGGTCACTCTGAGTCAAATTGACTCGATGGCAGTGAGTTTTATACTTAACAGCAACAAAAACAACAACATAGTTCTAGAGGTCTGAAGTCTGAAATGAATCATGCATGGCTAAAATGAAACTGTTAGCAGGGCTGCATTTCTATATTTTTGTTGAGTTTTCTTCAATATTCTCTTAATAATTCATTTAATTATAAATATTATGCATCTACTGTATAGAAGACATGATGTTAGATAATATGAAGAATAAAATCTAATCCCTCCCTTTATGGAATATTCAGTAGTGCATTGTGAACGCATGTATAAAGTAATTCCTAGCAGGATTCAAATACAAAATCCTGTCCAGCTTTAAGTTGTTGTTAGGTGCCATTGAGTTGTCTTTGACTCACAGTGACCCTATGCACAGCAGAACAAAACACTGCCCAGTCCCGCACCAGTTCTGATTCCTGCTATACTTGACTCCATCAACACAGCCACTATGTCAATCCATCTCATTGAAGGCCTTCCCCTTTTTTATTGACCCTCCACCTTACCAAGCATGACATCTTTCCCCAGGGAATGGTCCCTTCTGGTAACATGACCAAAGTAGGTGAGGCGAAGTCTGGCCATTCTCCCTTCCAAGAAGCATTCTAGATGCATTTCCTCCAGGACAGATTTGTTAGTTATTTTAGCAGTCCATGGTGCTTTTAGCATTCTTTTCCAGCACCACAACTCAAAAGCATCAACTCTTCTTCAGTCTTCCTTAATCATTGTCCAGCTTTCACATGCATTGAAATTGAAAATATCATGGCTTGTGTCAAGCACACCCTAGTCCTCAAGGAGACATCTTTGCTTTTCAGCACTTGAAAGACATCTTGACCCTTATAGTTTTAAGTTGTCTGATAGGTTGTCTGATGTCCTGACTGCTGCTTCCATTGGTGTTGATTGTAGAACCAAGCAATGTGAAGTCTTTGACAACCTCAATCTTTTCTCCATTTCTTGTGATGTTGCTTATAGGTCCAGTTGTGAGGATTTTTGTTTTCTTTATATTGAGATATAATCCATACTACAGACTGTATTCTTGAATCTTCATCAGTAAGTGCTTCAAGTTATCTTCACTTTCAGCAAGCAAAGTTGTTTCATCAGCATATTGCAGGTTGTTAATGATTCTTCCTTCAATCTTGATGCCACATTCTTCTTCATATAGTCCAGCTTCTTGGATTATTTGCTCAGCATACAGATTGAATGGGTATGGTGAAAGGACACAATACTGATGCACTCCCTTTCTTGACTCTAAACCATGCAGTATCCCATTGTTCTATTTAAATGACAGACTCCTGGTCTATGTACAGGTTAATCATGAGTATAATCAGTGTTCTGGAATTCCATTCTTCTCAATGTTATTCACAATTCGTTATGATCCACCCAATCAAATGCTTTTCCATAGTCAATAAAACACAAATAAACATCTTTTTTGAATTATTTGCTTTGAGCCAAGATCCATCTGACATCAGCAAGGATATTCCTCATTCCGCATCCTCTTATGAATCCAGCTTGCACCTCTGGAAATTCTCTGTCAATATACTGCTACAACCGTTTTGAATTATCTTCAGTAAGGTTTTACTTGTGTGCAATATTAATGATATTGTTAGATAATTTCCACATTCTGTGGGATCACCTTTCTTTGAAATGGGTACATATACAGGTCTCTTCCAATCAGTTGGCCAGGTAGCTGTCTTCCAAATCTCTTGCCATAACCGAGTGAGTGTCTCCAGTGGGGCATCCATTTGTTGAAAGATCTCAATGGGTATTCCATCAATTACTGGAGTCTTGTTCTTCACCAATTCCTTTAGTGCAGCTTTGACTTCTTTCTTCAGTACCATTGGTTCATGATCATATGCCACCTCCTGAAATGGATGAAGATCAACCAGTTCTTTTTGGTACAATGGCTGTGTATTCCTTCCATCTTCTTTTGATGCTTTCTGCATCATTCAATATTTTGCCCATAGAATCTTTCAATATTGCAACTAGAGGCTTTTTAAAAGGCTCCAGTTTTCAGAGGTTGTACATATTCCTTGGTCCATGGTCCTGCATTTCTCTGGCCTCTGTTTCAGTTGTTAAACTTAAGTCTCTGGCTTTCTTGCCTCCTTCTTTCCCTTGTAAGGACCTTTGTTATTACTTTGAAGCCAATGGCACAAACCAGGTTAATCTTCCCATTGCAAAATCCTTATCTTAATCATACCTGCAAAGTGCTTTCATCATATAAGGTGACATATTCACAGATTTGGGGGATTAGAATGTGAACATCTTTGGGAGAGGCATTATTCTGCCTACCATACCTGGTATTAAGCTTGTTTTGTTTATGAGAAAATGTGTGCGTCATGTTAGATTAAATTGCTGGCTCTAGGTTTTCCATTCTCCTGTACATTCATCACACCTCTCCCATAACCACCTTGTGGGAAGAGTGCACATCCGTACCCCTTGACTTCTGTCTTGGGCACATAGCTTTAATAGATATGGCATGAGCAGAGGCTTGAAATGAACCAAGCCCAGCTTACCTTTGCCTAGCTCAGCCAAATGCCAGCCAAACCTCAGACACATGAGCAAGAAATACTTACTGAATGGTATGTTTCAGTAATTTTTGGGGTGATTTGCTAAGCAGCAAAAGAAAACTTGTACAAGCTCACAAATATTCAGTAGCTTACTCAAGGTCAGCCAGAGGTTAAGTTATGGAACTATCAGCATGTTCAACTGCACAACATGGGCTTCTATCCAACAAGAACCGAATCTCTAACCATTTATCAGATGCCTGATTCTTCTCTACAGTATCTCTGCCAAGGTCTTAAATTTTAGTGGGTATTCCTAGGGGAAAGGAGCATTGAAGTTTTTGGCCAGACAAAGTTTTAAATATTCTCACCACCCTCTGTATTATAAACCTAAAACTGATCATGTTAGGACAGAGTAAAGCTCATACTGTCATCCACATCTATTAATGTATCTTAAGAGGAAATTTGTATTTTTGGTGATTGTATAATACTGTTGACTCATTTAGACATCTTTTCTCAGTGATAAGATTCATGAGGTTAAAATTTGTCACATAAAATATCCATTTTCATTCAATGTAATGATGTGTCGTTAGTTTTCTTTCTGTATTTATGTACTGGACCATACATTCAACAAAATTTAACTTTATTGTGTTAGCATCAAACTCGCTGCTGTCAAGTTGATTTGACTCATAGTGACCCCATCATTGGGTTTCCAAGGCAGTATCTCTATGGAAGTAGATTGATCAGTCTTCCTTCTGAGGAGTGGTTGGTGGGTTTGAACCACCAGCCTTCTGGTTAGCAGTCAAATGCCTTAGGCACTAGTCCACCAGAGTTAAAACCCTTTTAGTTCCTGTTTTTTTGTTCTAGATGTACTTTAGTACTTTACTGAGTCAATGGCACAGCTTTTATCATGGCAAATTATGCTATGAAATAATATCAAGTGAGTAAAAAGAAATTATTTTGAAAGAAATTAAGCATCCTTAATGAAGAGGCAATGCTTTTTTCATTTTTTTAAACTGCATATTAGAAATAAATAAAGTTAAACAAATGGTGTTATTCCAAGGGCAAGAGAAATGATGCATAAGCTGTTGTGACACAGACTGTGTTAACCTCGGGGGATTCAACTTATTTCCCCTTAATAGGTTCCTTAAGAATAACCTTATATATTAATCTTATAACTCCAGAAAACATTTTCAGGAAGAGAACCAATTTTCCACGTGGGGTCATGTATTCTAATTTCTATAATTGAATAGCAATAGCAATGCTCTTTGGGAAACGAATAGATTGTAGTTGTTGCACAACTTCTCATTGTCTATTTTGTTAAGTTGAATCCATACCCAGCAGTGTAGGGCTTTGGGAGCTCATGCAGCGCAGTGCACCATGCAAAGGAAGTGGCCAGAGTCTAAAGACTGATGATCCGCCTCTCAGAGGGTCTGTCTAGTGCTTCGAACTGCAGGCTCAATACATAGAGATCTTTTCAGTTAAAAAGAATTAGGGCATAAATGACAAGAATAGTACAAGCTACCTAAATTTAATGGATGGTAGTGCATGATCAGTAAAATCCTTTACTGAATGTCTTAGTTATCTAGTGCTAATATAATGGAAATATCAAAAGAGGATGGCTTTCCCAAACAGAAATTTATTCTCTTATCGTTTAAGAATTTATTCCTCACAGACCAGGACTTTCCTTGTCTCCTTTCAACAGTTGTGGGCCCAGCATCCCTAGGAAAACTCTATATATCTTGGCATCAATTCTCCTCTGGGTCTGGGAAGTTCTCATTGCAGGGACCTCAGGTCCGAAGGACATGCTGCACTTCTGCCTCTTCCTTCCTGGTGATACTAGGTGCCTCCCTGTCTGCTTGCTTCTTTCTCCTTTTATCCCTTTTGATGCAGGCAGCACCTAAATGAAACTCCTCTTACATCATCAGATCAGGGCTGTGACCTGAGGAAGGATATTGCATCCCCTCCTTATCCCCTTACAACTGCTTGTTTGATCACATCAGACCACATCATTGGTGATGGTTGTATCATTATAAGACTGCTAAATTACATCATTACATAATTGCCAAACCACTGAGAATGATGGCCTAGCCAAGCTGACATGTATTTTTGGGGATTGCAATGAAATCTATAACACTTAGGATACCACTTGTCTTTCTAAATGGAAAACCAAATAATAGAGATTAGGATGTAGCTTCATAGGATCTTTTAATGTCACTAATCAGGGCTCTACCTCTTTCCATATACCTATATCTATAAATTATCTATCTATCTATCTATCATCTCTCTATTATCTCTCTCTCATCTATTTATGTAATTCAAGAGGCCTCATAGCACAATAGTTAAGCACTTGGCTGCTAACTGAAAGGTTGGCAGTTCAAACCTACCCAATGACTCCATGAGAGAAAAAGTTGGTGATTTTAGCCTATCTTAGCCTAGAAAACCCTATACGGCAGTTCTAGTCTGTCAAATGGGGTCACTATGAGTAGAAGTTGACTTGGTGGCACTTAACAACAACAGACCAGAAAAACCAAACTCACTGTCATCGAGTCAATTCTGGTTTATAGACACCCCAAATGGGTTCCCAAGGCTGTAAATCTTTATGGAAGCAGACCACTCCATCTTTCTTCTGTGGAGTGGATGGTGAGTTTGAACCACTGACCTTTTGGTTAGCAGACAAATACCATACATTAACCACTATGCCACCAGAGCTCCTTAACAGCAACATATATATATACATTATATATATATATGTAAGTTTTTTTTCCTCCTCCTAAGTTTATGACTACTTGTGCACCCTCCAAAGCCAGTGTTATCTGACTCAGTTACTCAGTTACAAGTTGACTTTCTCAGGGAGAATTTTGTACAGTTTTATGAAGAATTTCTGGAAGAAAGGAGTCACTTGGTGGGGGAAGCTCATGAGAGCTAGAACAGGTTGAAGTCTGTGTTGGAAATTATGGAGCTTCCGACTCATTCTGCACAAGGGTGGCTCCCTCTTTCCTTCCCTTCCTTCTTTCTATTAGGGGTATAAATATATCTGCAACAGTCCAAGGCAGGAAATGTCATTGGACTTGATTTTTCTAACTCAGACTAAAAATGCTCTAGGCTCCTATTTACAAAGGTAGACAAGAAGTTCTATATTAGTCATAATGGGCTCCTTTCCTGCTCACTGTGATCTACAAATTTGTCTGGGCCAGGAAACCTAAGGATGGTTCTGGCCCCTGAATCCTGGTGGATGTAATCTTCATGAATACCCCTTCAACCCCATGATATTACACTTGCCTGCAGTTCAAAAGGCCCTTCACACAGTTTCTCGCACTGTTGTTGTTGTTTTTGTTATGTGCCATCGAATTGGACCGGACTCATAGCGACCCCTCCTTGGGTTTCTGAGGTGCACTAGTTACCCATTTTTCCCTTCTTCCAACACTTGGGACTAGCCAGCTTCATCTACTTTATATACAGGCTCTTGCAAACATATTTCTCTTCTCCTCCCAAGGTCAAGAGAAGGCCCAAGCTTATTGGACATGAAGCCCCACTTTTTAAAAAAAAAAAAAGACAAAGAAGAGAAAAACACCACTGCTCTCAAGTAGTGTCTTAAAAGATTATTGTGCTCACTTTCTTCCCTTAATGGGTAAAAACAACTTTTTTTTTTTTTTCCCCTGGAGGGAGATGATCTGGTTTCAGATGCAGAGTTTATCATTTCTTAGTTTTGTATTTTGGGAAAATTTCCTTAACTTCTCCAAATCCCATTTTCTTAATCTGTAAATTGGAGATAATGATAGTAAATATTTTATATGAAGTAAGTGAACTATTATGTAGTAAAGGAGCTCTGGTGGTGTAGTGCCTAAAACATTTGACTGCTAACCAGAAGTCTGATGGTTCAAACCCACCAGCCACTCCGTGGAAGGAAGACTGGGCAATCTACTTCCATAAAGATTACCACCTCAGAAACCTAAAGAGGGTCCCAATAGTTGGAATTGACCTAATGGCAGTGAGTTTGGTTATTCTGGTTTATTATGTAGAAAGCATTTTGCATAACACCTGTCATTTGTAAGTACTTAATGTAGCTGTTATTATTGTTATTACCTGTCTTCCAAACAGATTGCACTTCTATTATTGCTTAGCACTGTGCTAGGCATTGAGGATACAGAGGTGAGTAAAGGATAGTCTCTGTTCTCAAAATGTTTAAATTCATTCTCATGAGGAAGAAAAACACTTACTATAAAATATATTGTAAAATATAAGTACTCAGGAGCTAATTGCAGGAGTGGAGGGATATCTGACTCAATTCTGAAAATCTTAGAGATTTCTCTTTACCTTAAGTAACATATTTTAAAGCTATAGCCACATAGGATATCCTGGGCCAACACTTAAAAGCCACCATGGCACTGCAAAGGATTGTGAAATCTCAACTCTAAACTTGGCTCAACCCCTGACACAAAACCTATTTTCCTGGGCCAGATCCTCTGCTCTAGATCTTGTCTTGGGTCTGGCCATACCTGGTGCTTTGTCTTGGATTCCCGAATTTAACCTCCTATGTCTATTTGGCCAATGTGTTTCCACTCTGATGCCATTGGCTTCATACCTATGAGCTCAGCCTGTCACCCACATGCCTTGTGTCTGAATATTCCTCTACAACAACTGGTACTCTGAAAGCCTTCGCTTAGTCGTTCTGGGTGAAGGTAGATATTATCCCTTCCTTAGTAATAGCTTGGACTCATTTTTAATGGCTTTCAACATTAATCTAAGGAATTATTTGTATCTATATGGAATGTGTTTTGCTGTAAACCACATGGTAGACTATTGAAAGTAGCTCAAATTACACAGACCTTTATTGTATCATTTAACAAGAAGCTCAGAAGACGTAGCTGCTGAAGTTGTTTAGTGGCTTGGCAATGTGATTAAGGAAAGCAACTCTTCCTATCTTTCTGCTTTATTGTCCTTAGCTAGTTTGAACCCTCATGGATTCAAGATGGCTGCCACAGCTTAACATCAGACCAGCGTTAACTACAGAAAAGGAAGGGGGGGTTTGGGACATGAGAAATTTATTTGCAGATGTGTCTCTTTCATCAGAAAGGGGCGGGGGAGAAACCACAAAAAAACACAGAAACTTTCTAGTAGCATCTGTTCACATCTTATTGATCACAACAGAATCATATGGCCTATCCTTTTTATAATAGGAGGCTTGGAATATATTTCACATTTTTAGCCTACAAGGTCAAATAGAAAGAAAGAGGATGGTGTTGGAAACAACTATGCCTGTCACATAACAGGCATAGTCACAGAGTACCTATCACACCCTAGTCCAAGAAATTGGATTTGATTTAGTTTTTATTTTCATAGTGCAATTTGGCTTTCATCAGATCATACTACTGAAATTGCAAAAGCATTTAATGCTGATCTCACTTCATTACCTGAATACATTTTTGCCTCTTCTTTTTTTTTCTTTCTTTCATCTTTTTACATTAATTTCCTCTTATTTTTTTTAGTATTCATTCTTCTTGAATGCTGTTTGCCACCCATATTTCTCCAGCTCAGAGTGTTTTACCTGAGGGATTTAATCTAACACTAAAACTTCAAAAAACCTGAAATGGCATTGTTGTTTTTGGCAGTTGTGTTGATTTAGCCTCCAACACATGTTGACACTGAAAACAATGGAATCAAACCATTGCTATCAGGAGGGGTTTTCCTGGCTGAGTTTTGGCCATAGATCATCAGACCTTTCTTCCTATTTTAGTCTGGACGCTCTGCTGAAACCAATTCAGTATCACAGCAACACACAGCTTTTCCCAACAGATGAATGATGGCTGCATTTGAGGTGCATTGGCCAGGAATTAAACTTGTGTCTCCCCATAGAAGGCAGGAATTCTACCTCTGAACCATCACTGACTTTGGAAATGACATTAGCATTGCTAAACAATTTCTTTTGATTAGTTAACAGTGGTAAAAGTTTTAATATATTACTTTATTAGTTATTAATGATATTTATAGTAGGGTGCTGTGTAATTTTTAAAAAGTGTATGCCACTTTTGGCCTAAAAGGAGTCATCTAAAACAGAAAGGATCTTACCCCAAACAGTGCATATTGCTTTAACTTTTTCCCTCTTGATTACTTACATTAAATCAGAAACAAAGCACAGTGACTACAGAAGCAGCAGCTATTACTCCCACAGTTCCTTCCTTTGCTCTTGCCTCGGAAGCCTCAGGAGCTGCACAGTCAGTGAGGCAGAATTCATTTCACATTTGAGGAGAACAATGAGAAAAAATCTCCCTGCATGCAGAGCAGGGCAGGCCCACGCTCAGCAAGCCTTTCAACAGTGCTGCTCCTGATTTCCTGATTCTGCTTATCACAAACATTTTCCCCCCTCTTTGTTAATTATTTAAAAGAACAGTCTATAAGTTTTAGTAATAAAAGCAAACATTTATCGAATGCCTACATGTCACAGAAATCATCATAGGTATTTTACTTACAATGTTAGTTCTGTAATCTTCACAGCAACTTTGTAATGTAAACATTACCCCATTATTTAGATGACCAGTAATAGGATATCGACATCCTGATTTGACATTGTTCTGGTTACCTAGAGCCCAAAAGACACTTGGCTTTCTTGCTTCATGGGCCGACCAACCTGCTACTCCATTTTATGCCAATCTTCTCTACCAATTAACGCCTGAAGACAACCCACTCCGCCAGGAAGCCATCTACCCAATGACATCCAGCTTTCTCCTCTGTGGGCTGGTAAGGCTGTCGCTGTCTCATGCCGGTTCTCTCAGCTCTGTTCCTGCTGTCCTCTCATGCCAGTCTCTTGCTGTCTGTCCTGCTGTCTGTCGTGCCGTATGCCGAGGTCTCTCTGCCAGGTCTCGGGTCAAGGATGCACTCTACTCCTGTTTCCACATTTTAGGTATCTGTCAGAGCAGCACCTCACTCTCTAGGTATCATATTCTGTTCTGGTTATCTAGTGCCGCTCTGACAAGAATATACCACACATGGGATGGCCTTAACAAACAGGAGTTTATTCTTACAATTTGGAGACTTTTAGTCCAAGTTCAAAGTGCCAAGCTCTAGGGGCTGGGTTAAAGCCCTTCAACCTTGGGGTCCAGCTCTGCCTCCTGCTCCTGGTCCACTGCAGCTAGAGATATTTCTTCACTCAGACAGCTGCTGGCTGCTAAGGCTGAAAAACCTAAGGTTGACAAGTAAAAAGGCACAGTCCCAATGTTACCAAACCACAGGGTAGGCCATTAATTCAAGTCCATTTTCAGTACCAGTGCAGAGCGTGGTAGCCGCTGCACAAAGACATGGCTACATGCAGGGTACAAGAGTGCCATAGAGCAGAGACCATTCCCAAGGCTTCGGCTTAAATACCGGAAGCAGACCACATTCCCTAAGGCAGCTACTCAGCTGCTCGTAGCCGATTCCACCATGGAGTTGATTACCAGTCTCATCATGGGAAATACTATATTCAGCTGCCCAGCCACTCAACCAGGCCCAGCCAAGTTGACACACAAACCTGAACTACCACAGACATAAAGAACAGAAAAGACAAAAACAAATAAAACCTAGTCCATTTAAATTCATGATAACCCCAACTTTCTCCACAGGTTTTTCTCAGCTGTAATCTTTATGGGGGAGCACTGGTAGCATAGTGCCTAAGGCACTTGACTGCTAACCAGAAGGCTGGTCGTTCAAACCCACCAGCCACTCCTCAGAAGGATGGTTGGGCAACCTACTTACGTAGTGATACCGCCTCGGAAACCCAAGGAGGGGTTGCTATGAGTCAGGTCTGACTCAACAGCACGTCACAACAACAAACCTTTATGGTAGCAGATTATCAGACCTTTCTGCCATGACACTGCTGGGTAGGTGTAAGTGCCAACCTTTCAGGTACAGATGAATGTAAACCATTTTTTCCACCAGGGACTAATGAAGATATTTTTCTCTGAATGTTTTGGCCTTAATTTTGATCTGGCCTTTGAAATTCATTCTGTGGTGGCATAGTGCCTAAGGCATTTGACTGCTAATCAGAAGACTGAACATTCATACCCACCAGCCACTCTTTGGAAGGAAGACTGGGCAATCTACTTTCATAGATACACTGCCTCGGAAACCCCAGGAGGGGTCACTATGAGTTGGAATCGACTCAATGGAAGTGAGTTCTTCTTCTTTTTTTTTTTTTAATTTCCCCATTTACTGACTCCAGAGATCTCCTTTGTCTAAAGTTGGAGCCCTTAGAAGCAGAACTTGAGAGGGGAGTCTAGGGAATTGGGATTATTGAGGAAGTGCTTTCAGAAGAAAGGGAGTGAGGGAAGCGAGTTAGGACGGGGTAAAAAAATTAAAGTCGTGATGTTGGAGTGGGGACATTGGTGGCTCAGTGGTAGAATTATTTCCTTCCATGTGGGAGACTGATTTGATTCTTGGACAATCTACCTTAAGCACAATCACCAGTTCTCTGTCAAGAGAGGCCTGTGTGTTGCTACGATGCTGAATAGGTTTTAGTGGAGCTTCCAGACTAAAATGGAGCAGAAAGGAAAATCTGGTTATCTAATGCTGACATTCAGCCAATGGAAACTCTAGGAATGACAATGATGTGATCCCCAATCAATCATGGGGATGGACTGGGAGTAGACAGCATTTGTTTCATTGTGCATCAGATTGCCATGAGTTAGACAGCATTTGTTTCATTGTGCATCAGGTTGCTGTTTCGATGGCAGCTAACAATGTGAACAGCAGTGATCTTAGAGACTAGTTTCAGCCTGGGATCCCAAGGTGCTCTGGAATACAAATTAAACTTGGTTGCACCTTGAGGTTCATGAAGCATGAGGATGGCATTTTGTATTCCAGTCTGTCACTGGCCACTGAGGAGCCTTAGTGGTGCAAGGGTTAAGCACTTGACTGCTAACTAAAATGTTGGTGGTTGAAACCCACCCAGCAACTTCATGAAGAAAGACACAATGATCTGCTAACATAAACATTACACCCTAGAAAACCCAATGTGACACTTCTACTCTGTCACTTGAGTCAAAATTGTCTTGATGGCACTTAACAACAACTTATCATTGGCTATTAAAGGTGAGGGGTGTCTAGGTAGCCTCCATTCTGCTGAGACATTTATCCAGTGAAATGGGAAGCTTTTAGCATCAGCTAAAATTCACAGTAGCTGGGGGATGGGCCACCAACTATTGTGAAGGCGGTCTGTTGAGACACCAATAGCATTCACTACAGTGCATCTCTAGAACTGCTCAGGTGCACTTGGGCTATGCTTACTCCATCCAGGCACTCTTGCTATAGCTAATGGGAAAAATTAAAGTCCCTACATGACAGTTGGTCTTGAAATAGTAACTGATAATTATTTTCTCCTTTCACTAGCCATTTTAGGCTCCCCCTTCTCATATCTGCAGGGGCTCTGGTGGTGTAGTGCCTAAGGCACTTGACTGCTACCCAGAAGGCTGGTAGTTCAAACCCACCAGCTACTCCTCAGAAGGAAGGTTGGGAAATCTGTTTCTGTAGTGATACAACCTCAGAAACCCAAGGAGGGGTCGCTATGAGTTGGATCTGACTCAATGGCAGTGGGTCTCTCATATCTGGTGGTCTGTCTACATGACTTTTGTGGCTGGATAGCCCATATTCTCAGTCTATTGTCTATGCTCACTCAGCCCTTATCAGCTAGTGGTGGTTGTATTTGTCTATTTATAGTTAAAATGGAGGGAGTTTCAGGAGATGCACTGTAGTACCAAACACATTCCTCTCTGCCCCTTATTATGTAGTAGCAGTTCTAACTCCACCTGCTGATCAAGGTCAATTATTTCTGCCTGTAGGGTAACTCCTTGTTTTGTCTGCTGGCTTACTGGCAGGATGACTCCAAAATGACCAGATATCAGCTGTAGCTTTAAGCTTAATGGGACTTTTATTTTGCTGCTTGGTTAAAGTGCTCCCTTGAGGGACCAAGGGCTTTAGACTAATACTGCCTAAAGAGGCAGGGATGGAAAGTGTACATTCTGCAAGTAGGTAACTGATAATGATGGTGAGTAGGATCATGCCCACATCTTCCCATTGGTCTGGGACCCAGGAATTCTAGATAATAGCCAAATTGTTGCTATCGTTGTAAGGTGCTGTCTAGTTAGTTCTGACTCCTAGAGACCTCATGTACAACAGAAGGAAGCGTGGTCCAGTCCTGTCCCGTACTCATAATCATTGCTATGGAGGGGTTGGTATGAGTCGCATCTCACTCAATGGCATATAACAAAAACAACAACAACAATAACAACAATGCTTGAGCCATAATTGCAGCCACTGTGTCAATCCATCTCGAAGAGTCTTCTTTTTCCTTGACCTTCTACTTTGCCAAGCATGATATCCTTCTCCAGGGATTGGCTCATCCTGACACAATGACCAAACACTAGAGGTGGAGTCTCACCTTCCTTCTAAGGAACATTCTGGCTGGATTTCATCCTAGACAGATTTGTTTGTTCTGGAAGTACATGGTATATTCAATATTCTTTGTCAACACCATAATATATAGCACCATATAAAGTTTGAGGGGTACCTTGAAGAATGATGCCCTTTCATGAGGGAGTCATCTTCAAGCTGACACATCAACTATGTTTTCAAGATGGTACTCTAAAGTTCTATTGGGTAGCAGGTTCTTTGTGGTACGTGGTATGACCAGGGTATCCCATGTTTTTATGCTTCTTCCTTTTTGTGCAGCTTACTTGACCCCTCTGGACCTGCATGAGCCTGATTTTATTTATTTATTTTTCAACTTGCAAAATAGATTTACTATAACATTTCAAAAGAATATTGCTGTGGTCATGTCTCACCGATATAACAATAATAGTATTTTTTTAAAAAGAGAATTGACTGCAATTTTATTTTATTTTTTAACTTTTTGTTGTGATTTGGGTGAAACTTCACAAAGCAGAGTCATTTTACATCCAAATGTTCATTTACACATTTTGTTTTTTGATACTGATTAGTTTCCCCGGCGTGTAGCATCTCAACTCCCCTTCCTTCCTGTGGTTATCCTTTCCCTGTGTTCTTCTTGCCTATGTATTCTTGCCCCCTTACCATTCTCCCAGTGCAAATGTTGCCCTTCTGATCTCCCACAGTTGGTTGTTCTAAGGAGCATGTCTCCCTGGTGTGGCTGTTCAGCTACCAGACCTGTCTGTTGCTAGCATGAGAGTTAAGCCACTTGGAATTGAGGGAGTTCAATTCCAGGCCCTAAGAATACACAGAGTCACTGTGCCAAAAAGAACTGGTAAATCTTCATCCATTTCAGGAAGTGGCATACGATCTAGAACCAATGGTAATGAAGGAAGAAGTCAAAGCTGCAGTGAAAGAACTGGTGAAGAACAAGGCTCCGGGAATTGATGGCATACCGATTGAGATATTTCAACAAACAGATGCCCCATTGGAGGCACTCACTCAGTTATGCCAAGAGATTTGGAAGACAGCTACCTGGCCAACTGACTGGAAGAGATCCATATTTGTACCCATTCCAAAGAAAGGTGATCCCACAGAATGTGGAAATTATAGAACAATATCATTAATATCGCACACAAGTAAGATCTTACTGAAGATAATTCAAAAATGGTTGCAGCAGTATATTGACAGAGACCTTCCAGAGGTGCAAGCCAGATTCAGAAGAGGACATGGAACAAGGAATATCATAGCTGTTGTCAGGTGGATCTTGGCTCAAGGCAAAGAATACCAGAAAGATGTTTACTTGTGTTTTATTGACTATGCAAAGGCATTTGATTGTGTGGATCATGACCAATTATGGACAACATTGAGAAGAATGGGAATTCCTGAACACTTGATTGTACTCATGAGGAACCTGTACCTTGACCAGGAGGCTGCTGTTTGAATGGAACAAGAGGATACTACATGGTTTAAAATAAAGAAGGGAGTGCATCAGGGTTGTATCCTTTCCCCATACTTATTCAATCTATATGCTGAGCAAATAATCCGAGAAGCTGGACTCTATGAAGAAAAACGTGGCATCAGCATTGGAGGAAGAATAATTAACAACCTGAGATATACAAACAATACAACTTTGCTTGCTGAAAGTGGGGATGACTTGAGGCACTTACTGATGAAGTTTGAAGAATACAGTCTGCCATATGGATTACATCTTAATATAAAGAAAACAAAAATCCTCACAACTGGACCAACGAGCAGCATCACAATAAATGGAGAGATGATTGAGGTTGTCAAAGAATTCACGTTGCTTGGTTCTACAATTGATGCCAATGGAAGCAACAGTCAGGACATTAGATGACGTGTAGCATTGGGAAGGTCAACCACAAAGGAAGTGTTTCAAGTGCTGAGGAGCAAGAATGTCTCCTTGAGGACTAAGGTGCGCCTGACACAAGCCATGATATTTCCAATCGCCTGGTATGCATGTGAGAGCTGGACAATGAATAAGGAAGACCGAAGAAGAGTTGATGCTTTTGAGTTGTGGTGCTGGCGAAGAATGCTGAAAGTACCGTGGACTGCTAAAAGAAGTAACAGATCTGTCCTGGAGGAAGTGCACTCGAAATGCTCCTTGGAAGTGAGAATGGCCAGACTTCGTCTCATCTATTTTGGTCATGTTGTCAGAAGGGACCATTCCCTGGAGAAGGATGTCATGCTTGGTAGGGTGGAGGGTTGACAAAAGAGGGGGAGGCCTTCAACGAGATTGATTGACACAGTGGCTGCGATGATGGGCTTAAATATAGCAGGGATCGTGGAGCTGGTGCGGGATTGGGCAGTGTTTCGTTCTGCTGTGCATGGGGTCGCTATGAGTCGGAAACGACTCGATGGCCCCTAACAACAACAAACAACAAGAATGACTCAGGACCATAGTCTTGGGAGTTTCATCAGTCTGTATCACACCAGTAAGCCTGGTCTTTTTTATGATTTTGAGTTTTATGCCACATTTTTTTCCTCACTCTATTCAGAATCTCTACTTTTGACCCCTTTCCTAGGAGTTGGCATTGGTTGTCAAGGCACCACTAGTTCTTCTGGTCTCAGGGTCATACAGGTTGAGGTTGTCACACTCCATTAGTTTTTGTACTAACTGTTTCCACGCATCTTTGATTTTCTTCACTCTTCTTTGCTCCAGATGAGAACAGCCCAATAATCACTTACATAAATCACTTTCATTTTATTGTGGATTGCTGTTAGACCTGTCTGACTTGTGAGGATGATAAGTTATGACATCTGATAGGATCTGAAAGGTCCTTCTGATGGCCTGGTAGGGTAGATTGATACTCACTTGCTAACAGGGCCTGAGTCATGGCATAAGTTGTTTTCCTCAAATACTATACAGTCATTTACTGCATATGACATGGTCTGTATCTAGTATTCAAGGTTGGTGTTGTGACTTTTCTATTGAATCATGCCAGAGGGCTCCTGTGATGCCTTTCTCTACCACAGACAACTGGCATAATGTGGGATCTACTGAATTGTATGGGCTAAGCCTCAGAGTTATTTGTACTGCATCTAGGAGCTATTGCAATGCTTTTCTTTTTGTAGGCCCTATCCAAAGCTAGAAACTTTTTGTGTACCTGGCAAATAAATATACTGCTTTTAAAACCTGAAGAGTCTTAATAAGCTTGTGTTTCTTAGAGACTGTTATCATTATTAGCTGCCTTTGAGCTGGCCCCTAATTCATGGCAAGCCCATGAATAACAGAACAAAACACTGCGGAGTCTTGTGGCATTCTCTTAATCGGTTGGAAATTAAACCATTGTGATCCATAGGGTTTACATTGGCTGATTTATGGAAGCAGATCAACTGATCTCTGTCTCTGTCTCTGTCTCTCTCTCTCTCCTCCACGTCTATCCATCTATCGTCTATTTTCTATCTACATAGATTTACTTTAAGAAATTGGCTCATGGGATTGTGGGGGACTGAGAAATCTAAAATCCATAAACAGTAGGCTGGAGACTTCTGCAGGCTTGCATCCCAAGATCTTTAGGTCAAATGGTAGAAAGAGTGCAGAATGGACAGAGAGAATTCTGCCAAGATATCGATTTATACTCTGGAGGCAGAACACACCCTACAGAAACTCCCTTTACAGCTGATTGATTCCATTGCTTTAGATTACATTATGGAAGGTGATTTCATTACATTGTGGAATAGCAACTTGTCTAGTATTTGGCCAAACTATTGGGAATGATAGCCTAGCAATGTTGACTCATAAAATTAGCCATCCTTTAGGATGTCTCATTAAAACCTTGCATTGAGATGCAGTGACAGGCAGTTGCATTTTGAGAGTGGAGCACATTAGGTAAAGGGAGAACTTGTTGCTGTGAGTTATAAAAAACCAAGGATATTTTCTGTGAAATGTGACTGTGGTGTGCTGGAGAAGGAATTGTTAAATTTTCAGGAATTTTGCAACTCAATTTTTAGACCATTGTCAGTTTGAGATTGGACATGGTGGAAGTATTCATGCTACAGAAATCAGCAGATGCTACTGAATGGGAGTTTTTCTTTTTCTGCCTCTGAAAGCAGTCCTCCAGCACACCACAGGCAGTGAGGCTTATCGGGACTTTCTGGGGAGAATATAAATCAGGAAGCAGTGAAGGGTCAAAAGCCCAAAAACCCAAACTACACCTACTTAATAATTTACCCTGGAGGCAGGTCTACTTCCTGCATGTTTGCCTCTTCCTAAAATGTTATCAGGAAAGTACCATCTAGTAAGCCACTTTTCAAGGCCAGTATTGTTATTTCCTCATTAAAAAACTCATTTACTTTCTGGCTTTGGGTAGTAACTTTATGTTGTAGTAGATATGAAGAAACTGTCTCTATTTTGCTTTCCAGCCCTCAATCTTGCCCTTGGCTGATTCATTTCTCGCACAATTGCAAATTTTATCACATTACTCCCCTGCTAAAAACAAACCAACAGTTCTCTGTAGCATTTACATATAAGATAAAAAATTTCAGTTTGGTGGTGTCTTAGCCTGAGATCCTCCTGAAAGCAGTGTGAAACAAGAACTTGTATGCAGGTAGTTGATCTGAGGAGGTTTGAGCTAGACGACTAACCACAAAGTTGGCTTTTCAAATAGAAAGGCATGGTGATCTGCTTCTGTAAAAGATTACAGCCGAGAAAACCCTGTGGAACAGTTCTACTCTGTTACACATGGAGCTGCCATGAGTGAAAACCTATTCCACAGCAATGTTTTATTTTATTTATTTAGCTATTTATATTTAAACCCTGGTATGAGGAAAGAGAGATATGGAGGAATGTGAAACAGTAAAGGAGAGAAACCCACTGCTGGCGAGTTGATTTCAATGCATAATGACCCCCATTGGCCATGCAAGGTGGATAATATTTACAGAAGTAGGTTGCCCATTCTTACTTCCACAGAGTGGCTGGTAGGTTTGAACCACCAACCTTCTGGTTAGCAGTCAGATGCCTTAGGGACTGTGCCACAGAGCTCCAAGGAAAAGCCAATACAAAGTACATTGAATACTGCCATGGGCAACTTAGACTTGGTCCTGTTGAGACTCTTTGAAGAGAGTCTAGATGTCTTTCAGAATCCAAAACACGTGGGCAGAATGAGAAGTAGCATTTATGGACTCTCTTCTTCTTTGGTGAAGCTAGTCCCAGGAAATCTTTGTCCCTCAACACTTATGGGCTATTTATGCCTATATACTGAGTGGGTTTCTGCCAGTGTCCCCCACTGAGGTGTTGGAGAAATCTGAGGAGAGAAAGCAAAAGATGTATGGCACAAACTTGATTTGAAGCTCTTGTGGAACTGTCTCTTGGAGTTGTGACCAGAATCAGACATGAGGCAGAACAAAAGATGCACATGACACGTAAAACTCTTTCTGATTTCCTGTTCTTAGGCTCTTGTATGATCTCTTGACATGTCCTCCTCTATAACGTGCTGATCAATATAGGTATCTGAACTGTCCTTTCTGAGGACAATGTATTTCACTGGTAGAATCCTTGCATTCCATGCAGGAGATCTGGATTTACTTTCCAGCCAATGCACCTTTTGCACAGCCACCACCCATCTGTCAGTGGAGTTTTTCATGTGTTATTGTGCCAAATGGCAGTTCTGGAGGCATAGTGCCTAGAGCATTTGACTGCTAATCATAAGGCTGGCAATTCAAACCCACCAGGCACTCCTCGGAAGGAAGGTTGGGCAAACTACACCCATAGAGCTACCTCCTTGGAAACTATGAGTTGGGATCAACTAGATGGCAGTGAGGTTTTTTTTTTTTTTTTTTTTTTTTTTTCCGGTTAAGGTGCCAAACAGATTTCAGTGGAGGTTTCAGACAGAGCACACTAGAAAGAAGCACCTGGTGATATACTTCTGATCAGCTAATGAAAACCCTAGGAGCTCTAGTAGCATAGTGCTAAGGCACTTGACTGCTAACCAGAAGGCTGGAGGTTCAAACCCACCAGTCACTCCTCGCAAGGAAGGTTGGGCAATCTACTTCCATAGTGATACTGCCTTGGCAAACCAAGGAGGGGTCACTATGAGTCGGGGCCGACACAATGGCACACAACAACAATGAAAACCCTATGGATCAGAAAAGTCCAATCCACAACCAATCATAGGGATGGCACAAGACCAGGCAGCATTTCATTCAGTTGTGGATGAGATCAACCAGAACCATGGGTACATTTTGATATTGCGGTGGATTTCTAAACTGGTGCAACATCAATAAAAAAGAACAACTGTACATTGCCATTTTATGAAGCTTGAACTTTTACACATGCTGATCTCTCTTTTATAATGCTCCATCCTATTCTCTTTTCCTCAACCTTGCTCACTGAAAGTGAAGATGATTTGAAACACTTACTGATGAAGATTAAAGACTACAGTCTATAGTATGGATTTTATCTCAAAGAAACTGAACCAATAAGCACCATCATGATATATGGAGAAAAGATTGAAGTTGTCAAAGATTTCATATTACTTAGTTCCACAATTAACATCCATGGAAACAGCAGTCAAGAAATCAGATGTCATATTACACTGAGAAAATCTGCTGGTAAAGACATGTTTAAAGTGCTAAAGAGCAAAGATATCTCTTTGAAGACTAAGGTGTGCCTAACCCAGGCCATGATATTTTCTTTCAATCACTTCATATGTATGTGAGAGCTGGACAATGACTAAGGAAGACAGAAGAAGAGTTGATGTTTTTGAGTTGTGTTGCTGGAGAAGATTACAGAAAGTACCATGGACTGCCAGAAGAATGAACAAAACTGTCCTGGAAGAAGTGCGGCCAAAATGCTCCTTGGGAGAGAGACTGCCCAGATTTCATCTCACCTACTTTGGCCTTGTTGTCAGAAGGGACCATTCCCTGGAGAAGGATATCATGTCTGGTAAAGTGGAGGGTCAATGAAAAAGGGGAAGGCCCTCAACAAGATGGATTGACACAGTGACTGCAACGATGGGCTCAGTTATGGCAAGGATTGTGAGGCTGGCACAGGACCAGACAGTGTCTTGCTCTGTTGTACATATGGTCACTATGAGTTGGAGCCAACTGGATGCTACCTAACAAAAACAACAACAACAGCATTCTCTTTTCATAGTTGATTCAACCTTGAAGAATATAATCAGATATAACTCTTTCCTGGAAACTTTCAGGATTCTGCCCTAACCCCCAAACCAATGATGCTAAGTGCCACTATAACTCTTATAATTATAGCTTATTATAGCTCTACTAGGACCTCTGGTAGCATGGTGCCTAAGGCACTTGACTGCTAACCAGAAAGCTGGCAGTTCAAACCCACCAGCCACTACTTGGAAGGAAGGTTGGGCAATCTATTTCTGTAGTGATACTGCAAAATCACTGTTGTTACATGCCATGCAATTGGCTCTGACACATAGCAACCCGATGTACCACAGAACAAAACACTGCCTGGTCCTGCGCTATTCTTACAATATAGCAATTATTGAGCCTATCATCACAGCCACTATGTCAATCCATCACGTGGAGGGTCTTTTCCTTTTTCCCTGACCCTCTACTTTACCAAGCACGATATCCTTCTCCAGAGATACACAGAAGGCTGGGAGTTCAAACCCACCAGCCACTCCTCGGAAGGAAGGTTGGGCAATCTACTTCCGTAGTGATACTGCCTCGGCAACCCAAGGAGGGGTCGCTATGAGTCGGGTCTGACTTGACGACACATAACAACAACAACAACAACAACAGGACCTCTGGTAATACAATGGTTAAACTCTCAGATACTTAAAGAAAAGGTTGGCAATTCAAACCAACTAGCAGACCTGCATGAGAAAAGATCTGGCAATCTGCTCCCATAAAGATTTCAGTTTAGAAAATCCCATCTCACTAAAAAAGTCACTGCCCAACTCATAGCAACCCCACCTTGGGTTTCTGAGGTAGTATCTCTATAGAAATAAATTGTCCAGTCTTCCTTTTGAGGAGTGATTGGTAGTTTGAACCACCAGCCTTCTGGTTAGCAGTCAAATGCCTTAGGCACTACACCAAAAGAGCTCCTATGGGGAAGTTCTATTCTATCCTCTATGGTTGCTATGAGTCAAAAATTGACTTGACAGCACAAGATAACAACAATCAAAGACCATGCCCTTCAGTATGCATTACACCTAAACACAAAGAAAACAAAAATTCTCACAGCTGGACCAACAAACAACATCATGATAAATGGAGAAAAGATTGAAGTTGTCAAAGATTTCATTTTATTTGGATCCACAATCAACTCCCATTAAAACAGCAGTGAAGAAATCAGCCATCTTATTGCACTGGGCAAATTTGCTGCAAGGGACCTTACAAGGGCATCGATTGCAATAAATCTTTGCATATCTTTATTTCCTGTCCAGCTTTCTCATGCATATGAGGTGACTGAAAATACTAGGCTTGGGTCAGGTGCCCCTTAGTCCTTGAAGTGACATCTTTGCTTTTTGACACTTTAGAGAAGTCTTTTGCAGCATATTTGCCCAATGCAGTATGTCCTTTGATTTCTTGACTGCTGCTTCCATAGGTATTGCTTGCAGATCAAAGTCAAATCCTGATGCCAAGTTATTCTTTGTATAGCCTAGTTTCTAGGATTATTTGCTCAGTATGCAAATTGAATAAGTGAGTGAAAGGACACAATCCTGATGCACGTCTTTCCTGATTTTAAACACACAGTATCCCCTTCTTTCAGACGACTGCCTCTTGGTCTATGTACATGAGTACAATTTTGTGTTCTGGAATTCCTGTAAACCACGATGTTATCCATGATTTGGTATGATCTGTACAGTCAAATACCTATGGAAAGTCAATAACACACAGGGAAACATCTTGTATTCTCTGCTATCAGCAAAAATTCATCTGAAATCAGTAATGATATTCCTTGTTCTACCTCTTCTTCTGAAAATGGCTTGAATTTCTGACAGCTTTCTGTTAGCATACTGCTGCAAACATTTTTGAGTTATCTTCAGGAAAATTTTACTCACATGTAATATTAATGTTTCCAATCACCTCGTATGCATGTGAGAGCTGGACAATGAATAAGGAAGACCGAAGAAGAGTTGATGCTTTTGAGTTGTGGTGCTGGCGAAGAATGCTGAA
>NW_006921763.1:6217570-6221489 GCF_000298275.1 Orycteropus afer afer
CTGGCGCGGGATTGGGCAGTGTTTCATTCTGCTGTGCATGGGGTCGCTATGAGTCGGAAACGACTCGACGGCACTTAACAACAACAACAACAATATTAATGTTATTGTTTGATAATTTACACATTCTGTTAACTCACTTTTCTTTGGAATAAGCACAAATATGGGTCTCTTTCATTTGGTTGACCAGGTTACTGCCTTCCAAAATTCTTAGCATAGATGAGTGAATGCTTCCAGCATTGCATCCTTAATGCTAAGATTCATGTTATGTATTTTTTGGCTAAAATATTTCACAAGTGATGTTGTGTCTTGCTCAAGTTCCCATATCTGAAGGTACATAATATTTATTTACTCCCTCTCAGAGACGTTGCAATCATTTCCATAGTGATATCACTCTAAAACTCAAGGTTGGGTCGCTGTGAGTCAGATCCAATTTGATGGCAGTGAGTTTGGTTTGGTTTTAGAGATATTGCTTTTAATCACCTTAGAATGATGTCTATTTTCTCCACTGTAGAGTCATTTTTTCCTACTGATACTGATAAATACTTTTTGAGAGTTACTTAGAAGCTATGCATTTTCCTTATCAAACTTCTACACACAGATTAAGCATCCATTGATGATATTTGACAGAATCAAGTTTTAGAACAATGGTTGCAAAATGACGATTTTAAAGATAGTTATTTACATTTTTCTGTAAAGAAGACCTTCCTGCCCTATGTTTTTAGTTTGGTTTATTTATTCATTAATTTATCATTATCTAGCAAGTGACACATAGGACCATGGAATGTACAAAGTATGAACCTAGGAAAATTTGCATTATTGAAAGGAAATGGTGTGATATTGGCCATTTTGAATCAGATAGTCATATGGTCTGTTATGTTGAGTGTGACTAATTGAAGAGGAATGGTGTCATATTCATTGCCAAAAATAGTATTTCAAAATCTATCCTAAAATATGACATTATCAGTGATAGAGTAATATTCATATGCCCACAATACCAGTTAATATGACTGTTACTCAAATTTATGCACCAATCATTAATGGTGAAGAGGAAGAAATTGAAGATTTTTTACCAGCTTTTGCAGTCTGAAATTGATCAAACATGCAATCAAGATGCATTGATAATTACTGGTGATTGGAAACAAAAAAGATTGGTAGCTAGAAAATATGGCCGTGATGATAGAATATATGCCACAGATCCCTTGACAGAGTTTTGCAAGATCAACCAATTATTTATTGTAAATGCTTTTTCCAACAATACAACATGAATATACACGTGGACCTTGTTGGATGGATTACATAAGAGTCAAGTTGACTACCTCTGTGGAAAGAAATGATGGGGAAGTTCATTATCATCAGTCAGAATAAAGCTATTTGCCACTTTGGAATGGATGATCAATTGATTATAAACAAGTTCCAGTTGAAGCTGAAGAAAATAAAACCAAGTCCAAGTGAGCCACAATATGCCAAGAAATTTGGAAGACAGCTACCTGGCCAACTGACTGGAAGAGATCCATTTTTGTACCCATTCCAAAGAAAGGTAATCCCACAGAATGTGGAAATTATCGAACAATATCAGTAATATCACACACAAGTAAAATCTTACTGAAGATAATTAAAAAACAGCTGCAGCAGTATATTGACAGAGAACTTCCAGAAATGCAAGCTGGATTCAGAATGGGCCATGGAATGAAGGATATCATTGCTGATGTTAGATGGATCTTAGCTGAGAGCAAAGAATTACCAGAAAGATGTTTATTTGTCTTTCATTGATTATGCAAAAGCATTTGACTCTGTGGATCATAACAAATTATTGATAACATTGAGAAGAATGGGAATTCCAGAACACTTAATTGTACTCACGAGGAGCCAGTACATAGACTAGAAGGCTGTTGTTTGAACAGAACAAAGAGATACTGCATGGTTTAAAATCAGGAAGGGAGTGCATCAAGGTTGTATCCTTTCACCATACTTATTCAATTTGTACGCTGAGCAAATAACATGAGAAGCTGGATTATTTGAAGAAGAACATGCATCAGGGTTGGAAGAAGGCTCATTAAAAACCTGTGATATGCAGATGACACAACTTTACTTGCTGAAAGTGAGGATGACTTGGAGCACTTACTGATGAAGATTGAAGACTGCAATCTGCAGTATGGATTACACCTCAATATAAAGAAACCAAAAATCCTCACAACTGGATCAATAAACAGAATAATGATAAATGGAGAAAACATTGAAGTTGTCAAGGACTTTGTATTACTTGGTTCTACAAATCAACACCAGTGGATGTAGCAGTCAAGACATCAGATGACGTATTGGATTGGGCAAATCTGCTGCAAAAGACCTCTTTCAAATGCTGAAGAGCAAAGATATCTCCTTGAAGACTAAGGTGTGCCTAGCCCAAACCGTGGTATTTTCAATGCCTCTTATGAGTGTGAGAACTTCACAATGAATAAGGAAGACTGAAGAAGAAATGATGCTTTTTAGTTGTGATGTTGGTGAAGAATTCTGAGAGTACCATGGACTGCTAAAAGAACTAACAAATCTGTCCTGGAAGAAGTGCAGCTGGAATGATCCTTGGAAGTGAGAATGGCTAGACTTCATCTCACCTCTTTTGGTCATGTTGTCAGAAGGAACAATTCCCTGAAGAAGGATATCATGCTTGGAAAAGTGGAGGGTCAAGAATAAAGGGGAAGGCCCTCAAGGAGATAGGTTGACACCATGGCTGCAATCATGGGCTCAGGTATAGCAAGCCCAGGACCAGGAAGTGTTTTGTTCTGTTGTACGTGAGGTCGCTATGAGTTGGAGACTACTTGACAGCAGCTGACAACAAAAACAACAGGAACAAGAACTACAATCAATGCCCAGGGAAGCAGCAGTCAAGAAATCAAACTATATAATGATTGGGAAAATCTGTTACATAAGACCTCTTCCCCCCCCACCCCAATGTAACTTCCTCCCTGTGTTTTCTATTTCCATTTGTCCTTCTTTCTTATCCCTTCCTGCCTTTTGATCTTTATCCATGTGCAAATCCCGCTTTTTTGACTTCGTATTATTGATGGTTCTAAAGAGTATGTTCTCTCCTGGTATTACATTTCACCTTGTAGGCCTTGTCTATTGTTTGGCTGAAAGTTGAACCAACTCTTTTGATTATTAAAAAGCAAAAATGTCACCTTGAGGACTAAGGTACACCTGATCTATGCCATGGTATTTTCAGTTGTCTCATATGCATATGAAAGCTCAACAATGAATTAAGAAGACTAAAAAAGAATTGATGCTTTTGAATTATAGTGTTGGTGAAGAACATTGAATGTACTATGGACTGCCGGAAGAATGAACAAGTCTTTCTTGGAAGAAGTACAGCTAGAATGTTTTTTAGAAACAAGAATGATGAGATTTCATCTCATATATTTTGGACATGTTATCAGGAAGGAAAAGTTCCTGGAGAAAGACATCATGCTTGGTAAGGTAGAGGGTCACTGAAAAAGAAGGAGACCCTCAGTGAGATGGATTGACAGAGTGGTTGCAACAATGGGCTCAAACATAGGAAAGATTCTGAGGACTGTGCAGGACTAGACAGAATTTTATTCTGTTGTACATAGGGTTACTATGAATCCAAACCAGCTCAATGGTACCTAACAACATCATCAACAACAACATGTGGACTCATAAAGTCTTATTTACTCATTGTAATATAACACTGTCATCTATTTTAATGCTCAAATTGTCCCAGTTTTTCTGGTGGGAATCCCTGAAAACTGATTCCAGTGTCTTTTTTCTTTTCCCACATCAGTTTTTTGAGCACACTATTGCTTTTTGGCATCAGATATTCCACACTTATCTTTTAATTTTCCTGCCCAGCCCTGGAATCCACAATTTCTCCAAAGAGCCTTTGTTCCTTTTGGTATAGAATAATCTT
>NW_006921763.1:6221594-6234496 GCF_000298275.1 Orycteropus afer afer
TCATGGCTTGTGTCAGGCGCACCTTAGTCCTCAAGGAGATATCCTTGCTCCTCAGCACTTGAAACAGTTCCTTCGCAGTTGACTTTCCCAATGCTACACGACGTCTAATGTCCTGACTGCTGCTTCCGTTGGCAATAATCTTAGGAAACCAAAATCTTTTTTTTTTTTTTATTTAACTTTATTTGGGAGCTCTGGTGACATAGGGGAGCTCTGGTGGCATAGTGCCGAAGGCATTTGACTGCTAACCAGAAGGCTGGAGGTTCAAACTCACCAGCCACCCTAGAAGGAAGATTGGGCAATCAACTTATAGGACATTTCAAGACAGGAAATTCTACATAGAAGTAAGAAACTCAATGACAGGAGAGGCTTCCTACATTGTATACAGTTTGGAACTGTTCAAGTATAGTTTTGTTGTAAAAAGTGTTACAAAACAAATCACATTTATAAAGAGTTCTTAGTAGAGAAAACAGTAAGTCAAACTTGTACCAAACACAGTACATGACAAACAACATCATGACTCAGCTGTACAATCGTAAAAGTTAAAGGTCACAGGAATGCCATCTAGAACTTGGAATGAATACCCTTCAGAGGTAGTTTCTGGAACAACATTCTGATCTTCTTTTTCCACCACAGAGAAAGACTTCTCAATCAAGCTTAATGAAGCCTTGTATACAGACTCATTTTCATGGTTTTGTAGAGCTTCAATATTGTCGAAAACTCCACATTCTTCAATCATTATACTAAGTTTCTCAATTTCTTCTATTTTCTCAGCAGCCTGGAAGATATTTAAAATGGCATCCAGAATAACCAGAATAATTTTGATATCCTTCATAGTTAAAAGGTTCATCAATAGTTCCAGTATGCTGCAATGGAGGAGGTATACAATCTATTCAACTGTTCTGCCACTTGCATAGTTGGTCACAGCCCATACCTCTTCTTTTTGAGTCTTAAAGTTTGCCTTAGAGAGAATATCAACAATGGGACCAATCCATGATTCACTGCTTGTTGTATCTGGTCCTGATGGCCTGCTGTGATGTTCAACATTGTCCGTGTAGTTTCCTTCTGAATATTAATTTTGGGGTTAGTTCACAGGCAGGGAAACACAGCAAGTGCTCCTGCCTCTATTGCAACCTGAGTCTCTTCATGTGTCCTGGTGACAATATTCCCTGTGACTCTTAGCACAGGAGTCACAATTTGCAATTCATTAGCTCATAGAAGCTTCACAAATTGGGGCACAACTCCTGTTTTCACAACCATTTCAGTTCATTCATTTGGACCATCAGTAAGAAAATAGCTCAACAGGTATCTGCCAATACTTCTGGATCATCATGATGAAGAAGACAAACTAGAGTAGGAAGCATTTGCTCGATGACATATAATGGGGATGCAGGATTCTTGTTTTGACAAAGATTTGAAAGTGTTCACATAAGATTACACAAGTAACCACATGCTAAAGATGGCATATCAGGAAATGCAAGTTGAGCCCACAGAGGGTGACCTGTACCATACTTCATAACCAAGTCTTGGAAAGGTAAACCATCACATGCAATGTTTCTTAGAGCCCATACAGCTTGATCACTGATGTGAGCATGAGGAGATGCCAACAAAGAAATGAATGCTGGGATAGCACCTCCGTCGTCCACAGCCTGGGTCTGTTCCAGTGTCCCAGAAGTGATGTTAGTCAGTGCCCAAGCAGATTCAAATTGAATAGGACTACAGTTCATTCTGCCCAAGAGGAACACAAATTTTGGAATCAAATCAGCCAGGATTATGTTGTCTATGGGAGGGGGGGTTCCCTGGAAAGCAGTTTCATAGCAGCTTGAGTAGCTCGGAACTGGTTTTCCAAATTGTTACTATTTATGCCTTTGAAAATGTCATCAACAGACCAATTTATAGTGCCCTGGTTTTCAAGTAGCATCATCAGGAAAAGAGCTTACATTTCTCCTTTTCAACATCTGGTCATTCATCTTAGCTATCCTCAACTCCATATGAACTTCTCCATGGCACCATCTCATTTCTGTACTGTCTTTCTGTTCTGTCTTTCCCCTTGTTCTTGAATGTGTTAAGCCGGGAAGCTGGTGAATTAGCATTCTCATTGGTGGACATGGATGTGAGTCAAAGGGAGTAAGTGCTGCTGTTGGGTTGTGGCCTGAGCTTGCACTTGTGGAGGCTTCCATAGAAGGCGGTGCAGGGAGTCACAAGCTGCGGGTTGACTGCCTCCTAAATCCTCCAATACAGCTCAGACTGAAGAAAGTGTCTGGAAACCAAAATCTTCATCTGGGTAGTAGGTTTGCTCATCACTGCTGTTGTGCATTATTTTTAGGTCCTTTCAGTGGACAAAGCTAAAATATGGAGGGAATTTTAAGACATGGAAGAAGCTCTGTTGGACTTTGGTGTTTATTTCTGCACTTTAGGTATTTTGAAGTTGATGGCATTCTGTCTCCTAGCAATATTGAAGGCATTGGACAGTGTGGTTTCATTTTTTGGTCCTTGTTGATCTTATGTTTATTTGGAAAGATGTGTAGAATGATTGGGATTAAGTAAGCCAGCATTACCCTATTGCTGACCAGTACCTCTGAGATCCAAGTTTTGATATCTTACTTTTCCAAGGCTCCCTCCGATTCTAGGATAAGTAAAATTTAAATGGAGTTTTTCAATGAATTAATGCATATGTTGAAAACTTTGATAATAGAAATTTATGTTCTCTCTTCCTATATATCACCATAATGTTGTTTTGTTACATTAGGGTCAAAAAGGCAACTTGAGAGGAAACAAATGAAAATTTGTTCCCTTAAAATGAAGATTGATTGGAGAATGTCTTTCTAATTTAAGGCTATTCATTTTTCAAAGGCTTCTTATCTTTTCTGCATACACTTGGCATCTTTTACTACATTAAACAAATATGTAACCAAAAGTGCAATCCTGGGCATTTACAAAAATCTAATCTGATTTTATTGCTGAAAGCAGAAATATATGGAGGAGAAAAGAAATGCATTCCATATTCTCCAGTTTCAATAACACAAATGAGAGCTTAGTGTTTCATTCCAATGAGATTGTGGCTTTCATTAATTTCACCCTTACAGCTGATGAATGAAAATTGTTTTGTTGTACTAGGTAGACCACTCCTGCAGAGAAATTAATCCCAAATGAAGGCTTGGAACAAATGCCAGTGAAAATGCTGTGTATCTGCAGCTTAGCTGAGACTCAGCAGTGAGGGCTTTGCTGGCAGAGGCTCATGACTTTATGATTACTCTTATTTACACAGGGAGAGTAACAAATGGAGCCACCGACACTTGTTTTAATTAAATAATCTCTGAAACAGGTGTCTAGTCAGAATGAAGGAGGGACCAAGGGCTTAGCTAAGAATTGCTTACGGTAAATGAACTTCACTGTAAAAGAAGCTTCCTTTGGCAGAAAGGCTACCTTATTAATCAAGTATAACCTTTTTACTTGAAACCCATGAATTTTTATCTACAGATACGTGGATATTAACACAGATAAGGTCTTTGGATCTTTTTAATTTTACCCATAAAAATTACCAAGTAGACCCTTTTAAGTTTCTTTGACTACCTCTACCACTTCTGTGTCTACCACCAATATGCTTGCAAGTATACAGATTTATGTTGTGGGGTTTGGTGGAATTGGATAAACTGGGAATTTTATGCTTAAACCATGTTTCCCTATTGGAGGAACAAGATGGGAATTCGATAATTAAAGTGAAAGAAGGAAAGGGACTCCATGAAATATTTACCTTAATATTTAGTTTTCCAATGTTATAAGAGTTCCGTGGAAAATAATCAGTGAATAGACGTTTTAAGGTTCCAGCATAAAAAGTGCTTACTTCTATCTGAATGTAGAGTGGTTTGGAATCAGTTCTGGATGCACATAATATTTCTCCAAAACTCACTCCAGTGGATCTTTCTCTTGCACACCATAGTCACTGTCTTAAAGGAGTAAATGTGGGATCGCAATCAGTTTTTCTTGAGCTTTTGTCCTGATAACAGTGCAACAATTCCACCTCTAACAAACTTTTTTTTCCCCCTAGAGTAATAAATTCCCAGAAAGAGTCAGGGTCTTGTTTCTCAAAGTGTCATCCAAGGATGGGCAGCATTGGCATTACCTGGAAGAGAATTAGAAATGTAGAATCTTGGGTCCACTCCAGAGTCGGAATCTGCATGTTAACAAGGTGCTCAGGAATCTCTTTGCAACTCCAAGTTTGAGAAGCACTACTTCACAAGACTAGATTTTTCCACAGCTCTTTGGTGTTCCCCATTTTCTCCTCTATGTTCCAGCTCCATTTTCTTCCCTCCACCCATGCTGATGCCTTGTGAAGACCCATTGTTTACACTTAACATCGGTGTTGCCCCTGCAAGGGCTCAAGAGGCCTATGGTGGGTTTTTGGTGTTTCACGCTGAAGGAGTGGATCATAACACCATGGGCATTTGTTCCCATATCCACTGCCTTCCATTATTTTTGTAATACTTTTTTTTTTTTTTTTAATGCATTGAGGGATGAATCTCTTCCTAGCAGGTGACTCAGTTTACTTGCCCGGATAAAGTGCCAGAAGACTATTGATCTTTCAGATAGCCTAAATTCTAGGGTGATTCTTGTTTAGGCTCAAGCTGGAACCTTCAGCAGCTATCATTTTATAACTACTTGATATTTTGCATTAAAAAAATATTCTGTGCTGGAATATTAAGTGTTTTTACATAGAATCTGGATTACTGGCATCTCTGACAAAATGCGTCAACATTGTGAAATTAGACTTACATTCCCTCCTGTTATATCAGCTCAAACAAACTCACTGCTATGACTCATAGCGACCCCTCCTTGGATTTCTGAGGCAGTATCACTATGGAAAGAGACTGCCCAATCTTCCTTCTGAGGAGTGGCTGGTGAGTTTGAACTGCCTGCCTTCTGTTTAGCAGTCAAATGCCTTAGGCACTATGCTACCAGAGCTCCTGGTAATGCTATGTAAAGTCTGACCCATCTAACAAGGTTGTACTTTCCAATATGGCACTGCCTCCATTCCACCTTATTATTTCCTAACTCCAAGTCCAAGGGTCCCTAACACTTACTCGCATATCTACTCTGTTGTTTTCTTATACTTGGTCCACATTCTTCTTATTTACGCTGAGTGAGCACTTGAGTGAGACTATCGACCAACTTCCCAGTCCATCTTCTTAGACTAGGTATTTTTGTCATTGTTAGTTGATGTTGCATCAGTACTGACTCATGAGGTCTCTGTGCATGCAGAGTAGAAGTTTTCCATAGTGTTTCTGAGGTTGTGACTTTTTGGTAGCAGATTGCCATGCCTGTCATCTGATGATCCTCTGGCTGGGTTTGAAATGCCAACCTTTTGGTTCGTAGTGCCCTTAACCATTTGCATCATGCAGGAAATCCATTTACTTTTACTTTTCATGTTATAAACGTATACTAACATGCTAAACAAGCTTCAATGTGATTTCAAACATAGAAGGATTGCCACCTTTCAGATCAGTGTCCAGAGTTGAGAGTTCAACAGAAAGGAATGCATTTAGATGTTATGGAGATAAAATCCAATGAGCCACATTTTCTTGGTTTTTCCCACTGGATCCTTTAGAATATACAATGGTATTTTAATGGTTCAGTTGTCCCAAAGCCATTTCTAAGAACGTATCATATGCTGGATTAGGAAAAAAAAAAAAAAATCTAATTCCTAGAATTTATTCTTTATTTTCTATCTGGATCTTAAAATGTTAATTGCCAGAGATGTACATTTCCATAATGGTTTATCTCCATTTCTATTATTGATTTGAAATGTTATCAGTCTCTCAGGGTGTCTGATGATATCCTGCTGTGATTTGCTTTGGGACATATGAAATGTATAGAATTATCATTCTGTATCTTCAGCTTGCATAAGGGTTGTCTACTCTGTGTAAAGCATTATGGACTTTGTGGCACAGAGAAATGGACCCTAGACCCTAGAAAGGGAAGCAACAAGTCACAGTAATGCTACCTTGCCTTTGTGTGAGGTGCAGGCAGGAGGTTTGGCATTGTTGTTTATTCATTAGCCAAGCATTTCGTCAATGTTCTTCTACTGCACCACTGGCAGACAGAGTTTACTGCAGGTCAATGGATATCTTAAAAAAAAAAACAAAAAACAAAAAACAGCACTTCTGTAACTTGGTGTCTCATTTGGAGTCAGTAATGGGGAAGGAGGGAGGGTGACAGGTACTGAGCACAGTGAGTACATAACATGACAATTACCTCAACTAAAGAGAAGCTTTTAATATTTCTAATGAGGCACCTGCTCATTCAGCCAAGAAGGCTTTTATTTCACAGCTTATGATGAACAATGTGAGAATTAATTTTCTGCCCCTGCCATCAGCACATTGCACATATCAGAAGGAAAGGCTTTCAAAGCCAAGCGTGAAATTATGATGTACATGTTGATCCAGGGATGCCACATGGAAATTGCAAACAGCACTGCAACATGAGGTAAACATGCCAGAGGAAGTGGAAACTTTGAGAATATGTTGACGTGGTGTGTGCAGAGCACCTATTTGAAGTGGTGTGGAGTGTGTGCTTCAGCTCCTGGCTTTGTGCAGGGTGTGCAAATGAGACTTTTCCCTTATAAAACTGGACAAATCCTTCTGCATCTAAGTTTTCCTTTTCTCCATTGCTCCTTCTGTCCCTCTTTCCTTCTTCTTTTTCACCCCCTATTTCTTAATATATTGTTTGAAAATAATTTTGGGAAATAATAATTTTTATTCTTCTCTTATAGTTTATACTGAACCAATATATTTCATTAAATACTGCCATGGGACAAAATGATTTGGCTGAGCATTTCAAATATCCTTGAGGAAAAGACTTCATTCTAGTGGATTCTAAACTTCTGACTCTGTATCTCTCTGGAGATACTCAACTGATATTTTTAAATCCCCCTTGCTGTGACATTGCTAATAATGAGCATGGAGTGATACTACATGGTAATACTCTATGCCAGGTTTGCATGAACTGAAAAAAAAAAAAAAAAAAAAAAAACTAAAAGAAGTGTCATTAGAATGTTCCAGTGGAGAACCATTGTATTTAGGCGCTGAGTTGATTTGGACTCACAGCCACCCTATGTGACAGAGTAAAATTTCCCCATGAGGTTTTCTGTCATCTGTACAAGAGCAGATCACCAGGTCTTTATCTCAGAGTAGCTGGAGAGTGAGTTAAACTTGTTTTGATGTTCCCCTCATTCTGGGTTTCTTTGTGCCCGACTCTGGGTGAATATGGGTAAAAATGTTCAAAGTGCCCATCAGAATGTTATCCTCAAAAGGACAGCAATTTTTTAAAATGTATTTTATTCACTGCTGTACAGAACAGTATTTAGAATATAGGAGCTGCATAGGAAAGGGTTTTGAATAAATCGATGATTGAGCTGATACCATCCAATCTGTGTTTTCGAAACTCACCAATGCCACATTTTGTGATTCCATGGTTTTTACTTTTGGAAAGAAATCCCTTGATTTTTATGTTATGTTCTAATGCTTCAATGCAGTGTGCTGCACAATTTTAGCATACAGTGCCCTTATACATATTTCAAGGAGCTCTGGTGCTGTAAAGGATAAGGCATTTGGCTGTTAACCAGAAGGTCAGCAGTTCAAACCCACCAACCACTTCATGGAAGGAAGGTGGAGCGATCTACTTCCATAAAGATTTTAAGCTTTGGAAACCCAATGGGGGTCGCTGTGTGTTGGAACTGACTAGATGCCAATGAGTTTGACTAGATGGGAATGAGTGTGGTTTTTGGTTTTTATACATATCTCACCTTGGGTTGTTTTACAAAGTTGTAAAGTCTCCTTGATGGTTTGGGAATTGAAGATAATTTTTGACACTGAAGATTCTAGCTGACTATACTGTGATTGAGACTAATGCCAAAGCCTGGGGTTGAAGATATTTTTTTGTCTAGTTTTACCAGCCATCAGATAGAGCAATTCTTAGGTAACATATCAACATTTAATGGCTTTTTTCTTTCCATTTCCTCTGGAGTTACTTAATCTCCATTCATTCATTAAATGTTCATTGCATGTAACATGTAGTCATGTAGTGCTATGTCCCTACTATGTGCTGCTGTTGTTGTTGTTATGTGCCGTCGAGTTGGATCCAACTCATAGCGACCCCTCCTTGGGTTGCCGAGGCAGTATCACTATGGAAGTATATTGCCCAACCTTCCTTCCGAGGAGTGGCTGGTGGGTTTGAACCGCCAGCCTTCTGTGTATCTCTGGAGAAGAATATCGTGCTTGGTAAAGTAGAGGGTCAGGGAAAAAGGAAAAGACCCTCCACGTGATGGATTGTCACAGTGGCTGTGATGATAGGCTCGATATTTGCTGTATTGTAAGAATAGTGCAGGACCGGGCAGTGTTTTGTTCTGTGGTACATCGGGTTGCTATGTGTCAGAGCCAATTGCATGGCATGTAACAACAGCGATTATGTATCACAGCACATTCCTCAGTGTTGCCAATGCAAAACCCACCACTGTAGACTATAAGTTCTAGAGTTATTCGAGATAGAAATTATAAAAGAAATATTTCCAAGTTATTATTATTCAGAGATCTTTTGTGTTTCTTTACTTGTGTACCACCACTGACATTCCCTACAATGGAATGGGATTCTCTTAGAGAATATTTGTTACTTCTGAAACCTTCCACAGGATCCAGGGATGGCCTAGTTTAGTCTGTGGAGAAGAAGAAGACTATCCACTAGCTTTATACCAGAATGTCAGAGAAATGCCTCAGGTTTTACAATTTAGTATAAAATACATTGTCTCTCGATTTTGTTGGTATATTATCTTTTTATGAGCTGAGGGGTATGACTAAAGTATCTAAGGAAAAATCTAATGTGGAGACAGAAACTTGAGACAAACTGTGGTGTGAAATACTAGTTAATGTTGCCAAATATAAATGCCTTCATAAGGTTGTGATTCCTTAGATCTCAAAGGAGTCCCTCTGAGGCTGGCACTTGATAGTATTCAACCTGTACTTGATGGATTCATCATAAATTCATGTCCACATATTTACTGAGTGCTTACATGTTAAATACTCGGCATTTTTGGGCATTAAGAAGTCATTTAAGATTCCATTCGTTCTCTCACAGTCAGTTTTCACCTGGGAGAGACAAGATCAAACTGCGTGAAACAACAGTAATTGCATAAAATGATTTAAATGTCTGGATCCAGGGGAGAAAGGGCTAAAGTAGACATAAAATAAAGCTATTTACTAAGATCTTCGACAACTTTGAAGACCCAAGGTAACCTTGCTTTGAAGTGAAGGAAAGAGAAACAGAACAGACATGTGGAGGGAAAGGAGAATTTTCCCCACCAAGTGTAAATGTTTATCTTAGGTTGGGTTCCCAGACAAGGATTTGAGTGTATGTAATGTGGTTGCCTAAGGCATTTGACTGCTAACCAGAAGGCTGGCAGTTCAAAGCCACCAGCCATTCCTCGGAGGGAAGATTGGGCAATCTACTTCCCTAAAGTTACCACCTTGAAAACCCATTCACTCAGAGTCCAATCGACTTGACAGCAGTGAGTTTTGTTTTTTTTTTTTTTTTTGGTAGTAATGGTTGTCTCTATGAGTTGAAATATACTCACTGGCAATGAATTAGTATAGTTGAGGGAGTCCCTGCATTATGCAAATAATTAAGTACTTGGCCACTTACCAAAAGATTGGCAGCTTGAATCCATCCAAAGGCTACTTGGCAAAAAGGCCTGGCCATCTACTGCTGAAAGATCACACCACTGAAACCCCTATAGAGTGCAGTTCTGTGCTGAAACACATGTGGCCACCATAAATCAGAGTCGATTCAATAGCAGCTCATTTGGTTTTTGGTTTGAAGTGTATTTGGGAGGTGATCTCAGGAGGATCTAGTAGCAGAGTGAAGATTGACAGAATTTCTAGCCAATAATATGCGTTATTGGACAAGTAACTACTGTGAACCAATAGATCTCAATCTTACAAGATAGAGCACATCTCTTGGGGCTAAGGAACTTGGGATATTTTTCCATTAATTCCCAGATATCGTTGGCTGAGGGATGCTGCAAGGGAGCATTAACTACCTGTAACTTCCAGCTGAGAGGAAGCCAGTAGGTAGAGAGTCTCTGGTGTGGGTAGTAGAATGTCATTGACATGTCCTAGAACTGTATGCACCACTGAGATATATGGAGAAATAGTCTCAGAGAGGCTTCCAGGCTGAGCATTAAAAGAATTTTATCGGAAGCGAAGAAGAGTGAAGAAAACCAAGGGCGTTTGAAAACAATCAGCCCTAAACCATGATGGATCTCAAGACCAGAAGAACTAGATGGTGCATGGCTGTCAATGTCAACCACTTGGAAAGGGATCAAAACTGGAGATCCTGGATAGAGTGGGAGGAAAAACAAGAAACAAAATTCAAAAACACAATATTGACCAAAATTACTGGTTGGATGGAATTGGTGAAACCCCCAAGACTATGGCCCTGGGATACACTTTGGGCCTGGGACAAAACTCACTCCCAAGGTCTGGCTCTCAGCCCAATGGTAAATAAGACTTACATGCAGAACACCCAACCCAGGGTGATGCACTCACCTACTCTACGGAGATACATCCCTTGGAGCAATCAGCCATGGGGCACCAAAGTGGCAACATTCACAAGGAGGAAAAGCTGGACAGATGGGAGTGCATAACTGAGAAGGGCACAGGAAAGTGGGCATCACTGGGAAGGGAGAGGAGGAGAGTGGGTTAGGGTTGGGGATGTAATCAGGGAGTGAAACCAAATGTATACAAAATGTTGAATGTAAAACAAATTCTGCTCTAATTTTGCACCTAAGGCACAATTAGGGGAAAAAACAAAACAAAACAAAACAAAAACAAACTGTGAGGAAATTAAAAAGTAAGTAGAAGAAATATACAAACTTCAAACTTTACCAGAAGATATCAGAGTTGGGGTTTCTTACCTCTCCCTCATGACATCTTCTTCTGATGTGATGTGCTTACATTAGCTGCAGTGGTCTCCTGCCTTCCCAGAGTGAGATCCTGCCAGTTGAGACTCACTAAAACTTTTTTACCAGTGTCTCTAGGATATTATTCTATATATTTGCAAAATTTGCTCACCTGGAATTAACGTTTGATACTGGATATGATTTCTTACTATGTAATCAGTATTCTTTTACTATATTGTCCACAGATTATGTAATAATGACCAGTAATTGTACATGTAAGTTTCCTGGGTGGTGCAAATGGTTAAGTGCTAACCAAAATTATGGTGATTCTAATCTATTGAGAGATGTCTCAGGAGAAAGGAAATGTAATTCTAAAGGATCACAGCCGCTGAAAAGACTATGGAGCACAGTTGTACTCTGAAACACATGAGGTCTCCAAGAGTTGGAATCGACTTGAGAACGACTGATTTATCACACATATGTGGTTGATGTGCAACTATGAAAATAATGACCAGTCTGTGAGCAACAGCAGCTATTTATCTCTTAGATGAAAGGCCTTAGATTAATTAATCCAGCAGGCTTGATCAGGGCTTCCCAGCGGAAGGAGATTTGTGCATGGGGAGCAGAGAAGAACTGAAAGAGAAAGCCCTTTCAGTACTCACCAGTAACTCAGAGTCAGGAATTTTTGCCACGGTGATTTCAAGGAGCTCTGTCAACAGATATGATAGGAGAAGATGGAGCAGGTGTGGTGCAATGAGTCAATTTTATATAGCTTTTCTACCTATTGTTTTGTAACTCTCTGCAAATGATTATCTGGAACTATGAAAATGGAATGACTTATGGTCTACTGAGGGGAATGGGCAGTTTGTGGTCTACCTAACGCTTCTTTGAGAAATGCAATAAGTGACAAACACTTATTTTGCAATAAGAGACCATGCAAGGTTGGTTTTTCTGGTTTGGAAACTCCATGACCTGGAACATGCCTTGAAATAGACGAAGAGTAGGCTTACATAAGGGCCAATTCCACAAAGATGTAAGGGGGACCTCACTACCATCAAGAAGAGTCTGGAGCAGAGAGTGTTCTTGGCACCAAGGACCTGGAGTCCTTGAACTGAGAACTCTGTGACAAAGGTCCTAAGCCCCATGGGCCTAGTGACTCATTCTCTCAGGGTGTCTGGCAGTGGCTAACAAGTTATCACAACATTGCCCATTAGCTCTATTATACATATGGTTGATCTTATAGCACATGCAAATATGTATGTAGAAATTTTGTCTGCCAAACTTGTATATGGTCATGGGTATATTCACTTTTGCTCAAATCTACCTGATCATTTAGCCTGTCTACCTTTGCAGCAACCTGTAGATTAATGTTTGTTATCACTGATAATGCAGTATTGTGTACATAAAAGTGTTTATCTTTGTTGTCTGTACCTCTTGTGTACTACTCTGCATCTTCCTTTTCCTTAGCATTATTGTGTTGGTCACTTGCTTTTGGTATATTGCCTTTCTTGTCACCCAAATCAATACTTGTCTCTTACTTATCTAGCAATTTTTCCTCCCCTCCCCTCCCATCCATGCTAGCCAAGAAAGAAAGTTTCCTTCCATATGTAAACTTTTCCTTGACTTTTTACAATAGTGGACCAGTATAAGTTTGGCCACGTTATGCAGTGTTTCACAGATTCTACATTATTCTTTAGCGTTGCATATCCATTCCTCCAGTGATGGGCATGTAGGTTGTTTCTATCTCTTTGATGTTGTGAATTACTGCTGCAATGAACATGGGTGTGCATATATCTATTCATGTCCTGGCTTAGGTGAATTTTTAAGAGCTTCTAGATGTGGGAGCTCTGGTAGCATAGTGGCTAAGGCACTTGACTGCTAACCAGAAGGCTGGCAGTTCAAACCCACCAGCCACTCCTCGGAAGGAAGACAGGGCAATCTACTTCCGTAGTGATAC
>NW_006921763.1:6234596-6259342 GCF_000298275.1 Orycteropus afer afer
AAATATTGAGTACAACATGGACTGGCAGTAGAATGAACATCTCAGTCTTGGAGGAAGTACAGCCAGAATGATCCTTAGAAGCAAGGATGGTGAGATTTCATCTTGCTTACTTTGAACACGGCATAAAGAAAGACTCGGTGGTAGAAAAGGTCATCATGTTTGGTAAAGTAGAGAGTCAGCAATAAATGAGGGAAATCCTACATGAGATGGATTAACACAGTGTCTGTAACAATGAACTGAAACATGAATGATTGTGAGGACAGCATAGGACCTGGTGATGCTCTTTTTGTTATACTTAAGGTTTCCATGAATCAGAGCCATCTTGATGGCCGTTAACAACAACAGACTATATATATTATGTCACTAAATTCTCACAGTAACTCCTTGAAGTATCTTTGTTTATTGCTTCCATTTTAGAGACAAGGAAACTGAAGCACAAAGAGTTCAAGTAACTCATCTAATACCACACTGAGTTTCTGAGTTTTGGATTTCAATAGATTCTTCATTTCCATCTGTATTTTACTTATATTTAGACCTGTCCTGCTTTGCCCACACTGGCTGTCACCCTTATACATTACATTCCTTCAAAATGCCGTTAATATTATAAGGCAGCTGTGTGTAGGAGATTGATACCTAAGCTTTGGTGAGTGAGAGGAGGGAATTCCAGGCCAGTGCATCACAGTCAAAACAACAACTTAAGACTTATTAAGTATCACTGTGCTGAAAAATCCCTTAGCCATTCTCCATCATGGGGTATTTCTCTGACAGTTTCCTTGTGGGTGTCTGGCTGTCTTCTTTCTTTCTCTTGATTCTTTCTTGTAGCACATTAGCTTCTAAATTCTACTCTAAAACAAGCAGTGGGCTCATCTTACTTGGATATGTTGGGGATTAATTTCCAATATGTTAATTTTGAGATATTCATTAGGTTATGACCAAATAATGTATGTTTCCTGCCTCTCTTATCATTCATTTATGTAGTCTGGCATCCAGATTCAGACCGTAGTGTCAATACTGACTCTCAAGGGTTATATTGAGAGTAGCTGTTAAAACTGAGATTCATTTTTAAAAATAGTATTGGCATTCCCATATTGGAATATAGTGGAGTCAGGGTGTTCTCTGTTCAAATATTGGTTCCTCTGTTTATTAGCCATCCAAAGGCAAGTGGCTTTTTATCTCTCTGTGTCTCAGATTCATCACCTCTGCAACGAACATAACAATCAGATAATTTATGTGGAATGGCCTAGCACAGTCCGTGGCCCAAAGAAAACTAGTTATGCCAATTACTTCCTTCCATGGTTCCTTTTCTTTTTTCTGATACAAAAATAATTAGGGATCGATCAAGCTAGTAAATTTCTTATGGGAGTAAACCTAAAGCAAACAGCCAGCAGAGGCAGTGACAAGTGTTACATTTGAGTGATGTGATGATTTAATATATGTAAGGATAAGATTGTATTTTTAAACCAAACTTTCTGAAAGACAACTGAATACCTTTTTTTAAAAATGGAAATTGAATCCCAGTATTCTTACCTAACTCTTTGAAAAATGCAATAAGTAACTGACAGAAACCATGTGAGGGGTTTTCTGGCTTGAAAAATCTATGACCTGGTTTTCCTCCAACACTGCCAGCTCATGAAAATGTTTTAGAATCAATTAACTAGACTTTGAAACACAATGAACAAGAGGGTATAAATATGGTTCTTACTGAAGCTATTTCAATATGCTTTTGGAGACCTCAATAAACACTGTCATTAGTTTGCAGGAATGTTTCAAATAGCTTGGAAATGGGGTTCTTTGTTTAGGTTACTGCATTCACAATGTGGGGTTGTTGAGAACCTGAGAGGCAACAAGAGGGCCTCATTCTGTGGATTTATCCTGGATTACAGCTTCCAGGCCCAGCTAAGGTTTGGAGGTGACTAGTCCAATAAAGGTCAAAATAAGAAGATGCCTGATTTCTTCTTTTTTCCTCTGTGCAGCAAGTGCTTTAAAGGAGCTGCACTTTTTATAACGTGAGTTGAAAACATCTACACTCTTTTTTTTCTGCTGCCTTTCAAATGTATTCTGTGGATTATTTCTTCTCCAACCTTTCAAAATATTTCAATAAGTTTGCATAGTTTTATCCATACCTTCTTAGAAAATAAATGGTTGCTTAGCCTGGTCACAGGCCCATTTCAATAAATAAAATGCTCAATCTTGTGGAATAGTCAAAACTCTGAAATTCATTTAAAGTAATATCTTCCATCCTTCAACTGGAGTCTCCCAGTCTGGTAGACCTGCAACGGGTAGTAGTGTTTGGGGATGTCATTATTTCCCCCACGTTTTTCTCCGACCCCTTCATTAGACTTCCTCTGGCTTCTTCAGGATTTTCTGTGGGTAAGAGGAGGAGAAATGTATCTTCTGTAAGTTTCATCTTTCTAAGGCCAATTCAACTTCCCTTGGGATACTTTTGTGAATTTGCTTGTGATATCCCATCTGCATCCTTTCAACTGCTGTTCTCTCATTGCATGTAGTGCCAGTTCCCCTGCCAAGCTAGTACAGGCCCCTTCTTCCATCTCTGGCATCCAGAGCAGAATTCTTGAGTAGGATTCACAAAAACTTTAGGCATGTCCCTCTCTCCTTTATGGTCTACATTTGGTCCACAGGAGAAAACACATCAACCCTCTCGAGTTAGTTTAAGCACAATTTGTTCTCCAAAGTAACTTCTTTATTATGTAGCCATGGCCTCTTCGGAAGGAAGGTTGGGCAATCCTACTTCCGTAGTGATACTGCCTCGGAAACCCAAGGAGGGGTCGCTATGAGTCGGGGCCAACTTGACGGCACATAACAACAACAACAACAACAACAACATGGCCTCTTAGCCATTCCCTTACCTATAAACTTTATTACAAAACCCTCAAAAAATGGCTCAGGTCAAACTCCCTCTCTGAATGTTTTTATTAAGATCTCCCACCTTCACAACTCCAACTAAGTAAAGAATAGGTACATGTCACAGCTGTCTGATAACACTCTCAAAGGAAATTCCTGCTCTCTTTGCCTTTTTGGCTCTGACTTCTGAGGTGAGCAATAGGCTAGGAGTTCTAAAGTCAGCTTTGGTTAACTAATTTGCATCATGCTAATATAGATCATTTGGGGATGCTGTTAGCATAAAGGTATGATTCAGCAGGTCTGCGGTGAGGCTCCAGATTCTGCATTTGTGCCAATGTCCTATGTGATTTTCTAATGGTCGGTTCATGTACCAGGCTTGTTAACCCATTCTAGAGAACATTCCTTTGGGATTTGAAAGTCCTTTGTCAACTACTTTTTTATTTACCTCTTTAGGCCTTAGTCAAAACCATGACAGATGAAGTCCCACCTCAACATCCTGTTAAATGTCAAATTGTGAGAGAATATTGCAATGATCAATACACCCTTTAAGTATGTTACCATATGGGATGAATACTTTCTTAGGAAGGTACTCTATCAGCCTGTCACTAATGATACCGAGTGACTACTCTGAGTCAGAAAGTCTTGCAGCATCTGGCAATACAGCAATGTTGGGACATTAACACTGGCTTGTAAGCTACTCCAACTCTCCAGTCCTTTTTTGGGAAGTCAGCACTAAAACTGGAGATCTGGTGACCAATTTCCATCTTGAAATATGATCAAGGGCATCTCAAAATCTATGATGGAAAAGTTAAGGTAATACAGATCAAAATACCATTTTGACTTTGCAAAATTGTATAGAGAAAGTATCCTCAGGATGCAAGGATGGTGCTGTAAAGTTAAAGATCAATAGGTAGCCCCAGAATGAATGAATGAATATTTTTTGAGAGGCAATATGCTCAGGGCACTGTGCTATGGCCTAAAAAAAAAAAAAAAAAAGTGAAATACTTCTGTCCTCAGAGTGTTTACAGTTTATTTTGGGAAAGATAATTTATTTCCTTTGTTCTGAAATTATTGCCACAATCAAGGCTAATAAAAGTGATTAACTGCCCCTGAGAAAGCTAACAGCAGTGGGGACTGCTGACCTCTCAGAAGAGTTTCCTGGGAGAGCTTACTCCTCCATTAGCCACCATTCTACCCCTTGGAATGGAGGAGAGATAAGGGGGCTGTTGTTTCCTCTTTCTTAAACTCTCAGGAAGATGGATGGGAGGGGAAAATATAATCATCTATCATATTACTCATCTATTGGACATGTGTTTCATGAGAGAAACTTTTTACCTGCCACTGTATTATTAAAACACAGAAAAGAAAAAAGGGGGGGGGGAAGATGCCATATGAGGAATTACTAATCAGATAGGAAGCCAGGATGCATCCTACTTCTAGTTCTCAACTTACAATTAAGTGTGGAACAGAGGTTCTCCATGTGTGACCATTGAGCATAGTGAGACTGGAGGCTACAGTCTTGCTGGATCTTGCTTCTGGGGGACAAAGAGGCACATAAATTGAAAGGATGCTGCCTGATCCACTGCCTGGGGGTCAGCTGGAAGAAGTGGTCATACCTTATAAGGACTGTCAAGGTCAAGGGGGGTTGTATGGGGCCTATTGGAGTCAGCATCAGTTACAGTGTATCCACTCCTATGTAGCTAGAACAATTGTTATGGCCCATCAAGGAGAAGACAGCATATTCCCACAGTGGAGTGAGATGTGTGTCCTTTGCTTCTCTTTTTCCTCTTCATCCCAAGAAGGAAGAGCTGGTGATCTGGATAGGGACAAGAAAAGAGAAAGAAAGTGTTGACCCCATGGCTCCACCACCCTCACTCTAGTAAGTGGGGAGCAAGAACAAACAAAGCCAGAACAAGAGGAGAATTTTGCTTCAGGTTTGAGAATGACATTTTAAAATGAACTAGTTTAAAATGAACTGTTTTAAACATGCAAATGTGGGTATTCTAAATCGGAAAGGGGCAGAGAAGTTATAGAGTCTTTAAGGGAGTTCCTTTCTAATGGGAAAAGGAGATTTGATAAAATACAGTTAAGGGCTTTAATGGAACAAAACAGTTTTATGCTGAATGGAGACACCTTAATATACATTATATTATGTATGATTTGATGTCAGAGATATACAAAATTACTTACACAATATAGCATATTCTAGGTTGGGCAATCCTACTTCCGTAGTGATACTGCCTCGGAAACCCAAGGAGGGGTCGCTATGAGTCGGGGCCGACTCGACGGCACATAACAACAACAACAACAACAACAACAAGTGCCATTTGAATGGTAGAAAAAATAAACAGTCTGAAAGTGCAGAAGAGTTGCATCAAGCAATTTTGTAATGAGAAAAATGGTAATTCAATTTAACATCCCACCTCTTCAGTGCACATATACACTCACATGCCTGAGGACATGGCTTAACACTTGTATTAACAGAATTCATATAATTTCTTGAAAATTCTAATCTCCTACAGAAAGATACTGAGTTTGCACAAAAAGGAATATATTCTTTCTTCATCTTAGCTAACAGGACACTACAGGTTTTCTCAGTCTTGCATTTACCCTCTCACTTGAAAGAGTTATTTATATTTTAATATAACTTTTGTTTTTAAATGAAATCTTCTCATTTATCTGCTATCCATGCCAGTATCAGACCCACTGTTTGAATAAACTTTGCAAGAGTAAGAGCCACATCTATAATATTCTGAAACGAGTGCCTCATGAAGATCCATGTACAAATAAATGGGGACTTACATAAGAGCAGACTGATTTTAAAGAGCTGATTAATGATAACAGACCACATCGATGAACTTAGAGAAAGATTAGGAGCCAGGATCAAGATTACCTTTATGGCCAGTGACACTTTTCCCTGAGATATAATAAACTTAGTTAAAAAAAAAAAAAAAGTTTCCTCTCCAGGATCTGAGACTAGAATTAGGAGTTAGGTTGGAGGATGCCGTGGATGCCTTTTAACTCTTGGCTTCTGATGAATGGAAAATGATTCTTAGACAAGTTTCCAGCATAACTGTGTTATGTTGGAATATTGGAAACACTGACTACTCCAGAACATATCAATGAAACAAGTGTTTATTGTGCACTATATGTTTAACACCACCATTCATCTATCAGTTTGTTGTGCTGTGGTGGCTTACAAGTTCCTGTGAGGCTGGAGGCTATGCCATCAGTATATCAAATACCTGCAGGGCTGCCATGGTGGACAGGTTTCATTGGAGCTTCTAAACTAGGTTCCCATATATAGGTATATGAAGCACCCTTCGACCTTAAGCTTCAGCTCTTTCCCTTTTTCTAGGCCCACTGGAGCTGGAGGCATCTCCTAACTCAGGCAGCTGCTGGCTGCTGAGGCTGGTGAACCCAAAGTCAGCAGGTAGATGGCACAGTCCCAAGATCAGTAGGCAACATGGCAGACCCCTGGTTCTAGTCTAGGAACTAGAGATGAAGACTTGGCCAAATGCAGGATCCAAATGTACCAAAAAGCTAGAGACCTTTCCGAAAGCTTTTCATGTATACTGGAAGCAGGCCACACTCCTAAGTTTTCTCTCCTTCAACTACTTAGCTGTCACAGCAGATTCCACCATGGAGGTAATTGCAATTTCATCATTGGGAATAACTACATCCAGCTGTTTGCCATTCAAATCCACAGCCCAGCCAAGTCCATGTACAATGATAACTACCACACTAACTCTTCTTCTTCCTCAGCTTCTCCAGGTGGATGGACACCAATTACTGTATATTGCATAACTGCTTGCAAACTTTTAAGTCCCCAGGCACACAGTTGGTTGTACACAAGCAGCATTAGCAGCTACTCTGGTTGTATTTTGTTTTTTGGTAAAAATATATATAACACATTTGTCCATTGGACATTTTTCAGGTATATAATATAGTGATATCAATTATATTAATAGATTTTTCAACCATTATCCACACTATGTGCTAAATTTCCCATAACCATAAACACAAATGCATCACTTCCCAAACAAGGACTTTCCTTCTCCCTCTTCCTCTCACCCATAGCATGAACTAAAAAACTTTTGTCTCCATATATTTGCCAATTCTTGTCATTTAACATATAGGAGATCATACAATATCTATCCTTTTTTGATTGATCTATTTCACTCAGCCTAACATTTTTAAGGTTTATTCAGTTGTAGCATAGATCATGACTTCATTTCTATTTCTGGCTGAATAGTATTCCATTGTATGTATGTACCACATTTTGTTTATCTGTTTACCTCTTGATGGGCATTGAGATTGTTTCTATCTTTTGGCTATTGTGGATAGTGCTGCAATGAACATTGGTGTACATATATCTGTTTGCATCACTGCCCTCAAGTATTTTGCATATATACCTAGGAATGGGTTTGCTGGCTCATGCTCATAAGGTATTTCTGTTCCTGTTTTTTGTGGAACTGGTTCACAGTTTTTTGCAATAGTTATAGCATTCTGAATTCCTACCAGAAATGGATAAGGGTTCCATTTTTTTCCCATTAATGCCAACATTTGTAATTTTTTGTTTTTAGTTTTGCTCATGGGAGAGAAATGGTATTTTGTTGCAGTTTTGATTTGTATCTCTCTAATGGCTGAAGATGTTGAGCATCTTTTCATATATCTGTTAGCCATTTGAATGTACTCTTTGGTGCAATGTCTATTTTGGTCCTTTGCCCATTTTTCTATTGCACTGTTTGCTTTTTTCTTGTAAAATATTTTATATTTGTATCTTAGACTCTTATCTGTAATATATCCAAGTCCAAATTCATTGCCTTTGAGTTGATTCCTATTCATAGCAACCCTATAGGACAGAGTAGAACTGCCTCATAGGGTTTCAAGGATTGTCAATCTCCATGAAAACAAACTGCCAAATCTTTCCCCCATGAAACAGTTGGTGAATTTGAACTGCCAAGTTTTTGATTAGCAGCTAAGTGCTTAACCTCTGTGCCACCAGGGCTCCGCTGTCTGTTATATCGCTGTGCAAAATTTTCTCCCAGTCTGTAGGCTGTCTCTTCACTTTATTACAAAGCCCTTTGATGTACAGAAGTCTTTCATTTCAATGAGATCTAGTTTATCTATTTCCTCTTTTGTTGTCTGTGCCTTTGATGTCACGTCTAAGAATCCATAGTTGAGGACTAGACCTTGAAGTAGCATCCCAGTGTTTTCTTCTAGAGTTTTATGCTTTTAGGTCATGCATTTAGGTCTTTGATGCACTTTGAATTAGTTTCTGTATATGATGTGACACATAGGCCTATTCTTTTGCTTGTGGAAATAAATTTTCCCAATGCCTTTTATTAAAGTGTCTTTTTTATGGATTTAGCACTATCAAAGATTAGAGTGTCTTTTTTATGGATTTAGCACTATCAAAGATTAGTTGACCATAGATATACACACTTAAGTTAGCTCTCAATTTTATTCAGTTGATCTATATGTCCATCAGGAGCTCTGGTAGCATAGTGGCTAAAGCACTTGACTGCTAACCAGAAGGCTGGCGGTTCAAACCCACCAGCCACTCCTTGGAAGGAAGGTTGGGCAATCCTACTTCCGTAGTGATACTGCCTCAGAAACCCAAGGAGGGGTCGCTATGAGTCAGGGCTGACTTGACAGCACATAACAACAACAACAACAACATATGTCCATCACTATACTTTAGCAAACTGTATTGATAAGTTAACTTAATTTTAGAATAGTTTTTGACTTACAGAAAAGTAATGAAGATAGTGCAAAGGGTTCCCATATGCTTCACACAGGTGAATGACAGAAAAGTAATGAAGATAGTGCAAAGAGTTCCCATATGCTTCACACAGGTGAATGACTATATGATGTCACTGTTGCCACCTTCACCCACAATGCTGCTCATCGTGCCACACATGCTAGAATGAAGTGATGTAACAGGCACAGTGATGTAATACCTATGGGGTTCATTAACTGTAACAAAATGTAGAATACTTATATATTATTATATACCTAGGTTCCCACATATATGTATATAATATTATGTTAGTATTCTACATTTGTTACATTTTAAAAACCAATATTGTTTTATTATTATTAACAATATCCAAATTTTATTCAAGTTTCCTCAGTTTTTATCTAATGTCCTTTTTTGTTTTTCTCGGTCCCATGCAAGGTACCGTATTACCTTCAGTTCTTTAAACTCTCCTTGGTTTTGACCTTGAGAGTTTTTAGGAGTTCTAGTCAGGTGTTTTATAGATTTTCCTCAACTGGAAAGTGTTTGATTTTATTTATTCATTTATTTATTTGTGATTTGGGTGAAAGTTCACAGAGCAAACTGTTTTTACCTTCAACAATTTATACCCATTTTGTTTCATAACATTGATTGCAACCTCTGAGTGTAACAGCACTCTTCCCCACTTGCTCCCTATGTTTACTGTTTCCATTTGCCTTTCTTTCCTATCTCTTCCTGCCTTCTGGGCTTTATCCTTAGACAAATGCTGCCCTTCTGATGGCATATTATTGATTAATCTAAGGGATGTGTAACTCTATGGTAGTGTTGCTCAACTTATACACCTGTCTATTGTTTGGCTGAAAGTTGAGCCAGAGGTGTGAGTTCAATTCCAGACTTGAAGGGTGAGTGAGATCCATAGCCTCCGGGGTTCCATCAGTCTCTATCTGACCAGTAAGGATGGTCTTATCTTTCTGAGTTGGGTTTCACATTTTTCTTCCATTCTATGTGAGATCTTCTATTGTGATCCTTTTTGGAGCAGTCAGCAGAGGCAGCTGGGCGCCATCCAGTTTTTCTGGTCTCTGGGCTGTGGAGGTTGAAGTTGGTGTGGTCTATTAGTCATTTGGACTAATTATTTCCATGTGTCCTTGATTCTCTTCACTCTTCTTTGATTCATATGGTGAGACCAATTGTTGCACCTCAGATGGCGGCTCTCAAGCTTTTAAGATCCCACTTGCTAGTAACCAAAGGAGGATATAGAACATTGTCTTTGTAGACTATGTTATGTAGATTTATCTTGATGTCTCTTTAGATAGTGGTCCTGAGCCCCCAGGCTCAGCAACTCATTCTTTCAGGGTGCTTGGTTTTGGCTAAGACGTTCTCATAACTTTGCCTCCTGTGTGCTCTTCTATATTATTGGGTGTATTTGCAGCATGTACAGTTACAAATGTAGAAATGTCCCCTGTCAAACTTATATATATTCATGGGTGTAGTCCTGTTCACCTTCCCACACCTGTTCAGCTTGAGTGTCTACCTATACATCCACTTATAGATGATTGTTATCACTCTTATTTCAGGACTGTGTATGTAATAGTACTTACCTTTGTTGTCTTTAAATCTTATGTCCCTTCTAGTATTTTCCTTTGCCATGATCATATTGTGTTGATCTTCCTTTTTTTGAATATTAACTTTCCACTCATCCAAGTTAATATGTGATACATGTCTATTCTCTAGTTAGTACTTTCTCCTCCTTTCCCTTCAACTCCTGGTAATTTCAAATAATGATTCTTTCTCTGTGTAAATCTTTTCTTGACTTTTTACAGCAGTGGTCTGATACAAGATTGGGCCTTTTGTGATTGACTAATCTCACTCAGTATAATGTTCTTCAGGTTCATTCATGTTATGAGGTATTTCATGGATTCATCATTATTCTTTAACATTACATTGTATTCCATTATGCACATGTACCATAGTTTGTTTGTTTATCCATTCATCTGTTGATAGGCAGTTAGGTTGTTCCCATCTTTTTGATATTGTGAGTAGTGTTGCAAGGAACATAGGTGTGCATATATCTATTCATGTCACAGCAACTCTTATTTGTGTAGGATATATATTTGTAATGTGATTGTTGAATCATACAGTATATCTATTTTCAACTTTTTAAGGAAAAGCTATATTGTTTTCCACAGTGATTGCACAATTGTACTGTCTCATGAGGAGTAAATGAAGGCTTTAGTCTCTCCACTCTCTTGCCACACTTTTTTTTTCTAAACTTGGCTTTTATTGTTGGAGTGATATGATATCTCATTGTTTTGATTTGCATCTCTAATGGATAGTGATCAATGGCGCTTCTTCATATGTTTGTTGTATCTGTGCTATTTTCTATGTACAGAATCATATCGTCTGCAAATAGAGATAATTTGACTTTTTCTTCACCAATTTAGGTGCTTTTATTTCCCTTTCTTGCCTTATTCCTCTGGCAAAGGCTTCCAATATAATATTGAATGGAAGTGGTGATAAAAGTCATCCTTGTCCTGTTCTATTTACAAAGGGAATGTTTTCAATCTTTCTCCACTGAGAATGTTGGTCATTGGTTTTGTGTATATTCCTTTAATCATGTTGAGGGATTCCCCTTCTATTCTTATGTTGCTTAGAGTTTTTATCAAGAATGGGTGTTGGACTTTCAGATGCCCTTTCAGATATGATTATGTGGTTCTTTTCCTCTGTTTTATTTATGTGATGGATTACACTGATTATCCGATGTTGAATTGTCCTTACATACCTAATATGAAGCTCACTTGATCGTGATGTGTTGTTTATTTATTTTAGATATGTTGTTAGATTCAATTTGTTAGAATTTTATTGGACATTTGTGCATCTATGCTCATGAAAGATATTGATGTACAATTTTCTTTTTGGTGGTATCTTTGCCTGGTTTTATATCAGGGTTATTCTTGCTTCATAAAACGAGTTTGGAAACATTCCATCTTTTTCTATGTTCTGGAATAGTTTGAACAGAATTGGTGTCTGCTCTCTGAGTGGTCGGTCCACTGATGCTGTCTGGGTCAACATATTTTTTTTTGTTGTTGGAAGTTATTCTATAACTTGTTCAATTTATTCTTCTGTGATGAATCTGTTCAAATTTTGTACCTCAGACTGTGTTAGTTTGGGTAGTTAGCTTACTGAAAATAAGTCCATTTTTTCTAGATTTTCAAATTTGTTGGAGTACAGTTTTCCTGGCATTCTATTATCCTTATATTTCAGTTGATTTTGTTGTGATGTCATTTATTTTTACTACTTATTTGTAATATTTGCATCTTTTCCTTTCTCTGTTAGACATACCAGTGGTTTATTGATTTTCATTAATTTTTCAAACTTCTAGTCTTTTTCAATTTTTTATTGTTTTTTCTGTTTTCAGCTTAATTTATTTCTGGTTGAACGTTTATTATTTCATTTCTTCTGGTGACTGCAGGCTTTTTTGCTATGCTTTTTCTAGTTGTTGGAGATGTTGGGTTAAGGTGGTGATTTTGGTTCTTTTTTTTTTTTTTTGATGTGTGCTATAAATTGTCCTGTAAGCTCTGTTTTTGTTGTGTCTCAAAGATTTTGGTATGTCATGTTTTCATTCTCGTTTGATTGAAGATATTTTTTAATATAATTTTTAATTTCTTTTATTACCCAACAGTTTTTAAGCAGTCTGTTCTTTATTTTCCTGATTTTTTCCTGGATATTTCTGTTGTTGATTTCTCTTTTTATAGCATTGTGTTCTGGAAAGATAGATTATATTATTTTGATGGTTTTCACTGTATTGAGGCTTGCTTTGTGGCTAACATATGTTCTATTGTACCGTGTTCCATGTGAACTAGTAAAGACTATATATTGTGCTTTAGTTGGGTGGAATGTTTTGTATACATTTATGAGTTCTAGTTGGTTGATAGTGTTGTTTAGATATTCTGTACCTTTGTTAAGTTTCTTTCTAGTTGTTTTGTCTTTCATTGAATGTGGCACATTAAATTCTTCTACTATTATTGTGGGCTTGTCTATGTCTCTTTTCAAGTCCATTAAAGTTTGATTTATTTATTTTGAGGCTCTTTCATTGGATGCATGCATATTTATTATGGTTATATCCTCTTGGTGGATAGACCCTTTAATTATTATGCTATGCCTTTTCTTGTCTCTTTTGATGGTATTTGTTTTAAGTTTATTTTATTGAAATTATTATTGCCACTACTGCTCTTTTTCGGTTGATATTTGCTTGAAATTCTTTTCATGCTTTGATCTTTAGCTTACTTTTTGTTTGTGTCTAAGGTGTGTCTCTTACAGAAAGCATATTGATGGACCATGTGTTCATAACCATTCTGCTACTCTCTGTTTCTTGATTTATGCACTAATCCATTTATATTCAGTGTAATTTTTGATAGGCATGAATTTACTGCTGTCATTTTTCTGTGTCACTTTATTTAAATTTTCTGTGGTGCTGTTCATTTTCTGTGCTGAATTAATTTTATTTACAGGTTTCTTATCATTTCCTTTATTGGTATTGTTTTAGTGTTTATGGAATCTTTATGATTTTCTTCCTTTTTATTTTAGTGAGAAGGTTTATTAGTTTTCTTTAAGGTTGCCTTGTAATTTATTATTATCTTCCCAGGTTTAAAACAGTCCATTCTATCTTAATATCACTTGATTTCCTCTCTATTTGGAAATCATTTTGGTCCACCATTTATTCCCTTTTTTTGCTTTGTAGTTGTCATTGTTTATAGATTGACATCTCGGTTCCCTTTCACTCTTGTAACTTTATTTTATTTTTGATACTTCTATATCTCTGTTAATTTCTGGGTGATATTGTGTGGCTTTATCTCTGGTTGCTGTCTGCCATTGTTAGTTTTCTGTCGGGAGGATTCCCTTTTGTATTTCTTGTAAGGTTGGTCTGTTTTTCACAAATTGTCTTCATTTCTGTTTATTTAGAAATGTCCTTATTTCATCATCATATTTAAGGGACAATTTGCTAGAAATTTTTTTTTTTTTCTTTCAAGGTTTTATATATATCATCCCATTGCCTTGTCAACTGCCTGGTTTCTGCTGAGAAATCTGGGATTAGTCTTGTGGGTTCTCTTTTGTAGATAATGTTTCATTTTCTCCAAGCTGCTTTTAGGATCCTTTCTTTGTCTGGAAAGTTTAATTATGATATCACATATGGTTAAGGATGGAAGATACTTGAAATGCTATCTAGATGACAGTCAAAAGTGAGCTGAATTTGACTATCAAAAGTCTGGTCAACTTAGTATTTTAATAATGATTTAAATAAAATTATTTTAAATGTGAGTAACTTTTGAGATTGCATAGAAATCCAGTTCCTTGTAATCCCCACTTTTCCTTGTACTACAACATTCTTTTTGCCTCCCAATTTTACTTTGTCTGCTTAGTTCCCAAAAAGCCTTTCAACTTGTTACCCTAAACCTAGTCCACCGCTCTCACTAGTAGAGAGACAAAAGGATTCTAGAAGGATGACATAAGAGCCCAAAGTTGTGATCAAACTGAAACAAGAGTCAGGACTTTAAATTTATAGGTCAATAAATGGTATCCTCATTACACCAAGGTGTCTGCTTTGGCTGGAATAAAGTGACTCATCTATATTATTATAAAAGTAAGAAGAAAGAAATAAAAGCAAAACTGGAATATTGCCACATACTTTCAGTATGTTTGTTTTGTTTTTATTTTTCAGTAGTGCTGATGATTTTGTCCCTCAGATTTTAAACACTCTACCCACTGGTCCTTATAAATTTGACATATACCAAAAACTAAAGCAGCCAGTTGAGACATGGTTTCAAAATCTTCTTATGAGGCTTTCAGTCCAAAGCATGAGACAAGTACGTTGCAGGAGGAACTTATTGTAGTAGCAGGCATGGTGACAATAATAAAATTATTTCTAAAAAATATACCAGGAAGAAAATGATATTGGTTTCTAATTACCTGGATCTGGCACACTGGATGCAATGTGAGGCATACACAAGCAGAAAAAATGTGAAATCAAGGTTCATTTAACAGGAGACAAATGTTTTCAAGACAAATTAGATTATTGTACAAGATATCACCCTGCCATTCTTCAACATTTCTTTTATAAAATCTACAAAGAAAATAAGACAGTGCAGATACCTGAATCTGACTCACTGTGAGCTCAGTGGGAGGTTTTAATTAGGAGATCTTTCTGTAAGAATGAAAAGATGAGCAAAGGGCGATAAGCTCATCTTCTGACTATCATACAGTTATAAACACTTCCAGGAGCTCTGGTAGCTTAGTGCCTAAAGAACTTGACTGCTAACCAGGAGGCTGGTGGTTCAAACTCACCAGCCACTCCTCCGAAAGAATATGGGGCAATCTACTTCCATAGTGATACTGCCTCGGAAACCCAAGGAGGGGTCGCTATGAGTCAGGTGCGACTCGATGACACATAACAACAGCAGCCATAAACACTTCCTGTAGAATATTTGTTTACTCTTGATGGGAAACAAATAGAATATGCCATTCAAAAATTCTTTCTTATGGCAAGAACTTTGAAAGTCTTCAGGTTTTGATGATTTTCATTCTGTAGTCTACATAAGAATCTTTGGTGTGTCTTATTAAGAGGCAAAAATAATGGATGTGGGCCCCTGGAGACTTACACTCCAGGGTATTCTGGTACAGGTGAACTATGGACCACAATTTAAGAAATAATGATAAAATCCCTTATCTTCTTTAAGAAATTTAGATTTCTATTTACATGCTTACTCCTTCACTTCCTTCCTTCCCCCGCCATCCCAAACTCAGCTTTATTCTAAGAGCAGATGATAATATAAAGATATTATAAATATAAACATATAGATAGATAGATTATAGATATTATAAATATAAAGATAATATAAAGATGGAAGATGAAGACCTGAACCTTGCCTTCAAGTTTAGCACAAGCTACTTGGCAGACACAATGTGTTAACGAGTGACATAAGAAAGAATAGATTGAAGAGTAAGAGGAGAATAGAAGGATGTTTGAAATCCACAAAGACTTGATGATAGGGCTGGGATGTGACAAAAGTTTCACATCATGGTTGTGGGATGTAGAGATAATAGGATTCAATGCCTGTTTTTTCATATCATAGCTTCATGATCTAGGATAAGTCACTTTACATCTCTTGAGTCTCATTTCTACATTTTTCTAAAAAACAAAAGCACATTGCAGAGTTTCAATAGCACAGGGATAATACAAGGAGACCACTTAGCACTGTGTGTCAACATAATAGATGATTGAAAAGACCATGACTTGGATCAGAGGAATCTGAGTCATCAAAGTCACAACTTTGCCTTTTGAAACATTAAAGAGTTCTGTTACAGTGGATTTGCCCAAAGAAACACTTGTTTGATTGCTTGACTACTTCCTCAATGGGAGTTGATTATTCCAAGTAAAATGATATAATTGAAATTTCAATTTCTTCTTCATTTTAATGAACTATGTTGTTAATCCAGAAGGAAGGTTGGGCAATCTACTTCTGTAGTGATATCACCTCAGAAACCCAAGGAGGGGTCACTATGAGTCAGACCTGACTCCACGGCAGAGTTTTTTTTTTTTTTTTATCTTGTTAACAGCAGACTGACCTATTTATCATTTTGTTATACTGTAGTAGCTTGCATGTTTTTCTGATGCTGGAAGCTATGTCAACAATATTTCAAATACCTGCAGGGTCACCTATGGTGAACAGGTTTCAGTGGCACTTTCAGACTAAGGCAGACTAGGAAGAAAGGCTTGGTGATCTACTTCTAAAAATTAGCCAATGAAAACCCTATGGATCACAATAGAATATTGTCTGGTAGGCCAGTTATGACATCATAATCTAGGCAAAAGGTGATAAGAGTTGTGAGTTACATGAGGAAAATAGAGAAAGAGTAATACAGATATGAGGAAAAACTTACAAGGACAAGTCCCCAGTAGATAGTGTTCTATGTTTGGGTCTGATCAATAGAGAAAAATGGATGAAAGCTGACTCAAGTGTTCAGTAGAAGATGGATAGACCAAAGACAGAGAAGGAAGATCAGAGTAACTTGGATTTGAGGAAATGTTTGATTGTAGATTTGCTGAGTTTGGGGTTATGTCAGGATTTTTAAAAGGAAATTTCCATGCATGGTTTGAGTGAAGAAAAAGGAGAAGTATAAACCTAGGGAGCAGAAGCAGGAAGGTGCTAACAGAAGAAATCAAATAGACGGGTCCTTTCAGGGAGGAGATTTATGGGAAATATGTCAAAGGCTCAAAGTTTGAGCCTTGGGAAATCTTCGTAACTAACAGCAGTGTCTTATCATCATTGTCCAAACTTTTGTTTCATTCATGGGTGTGTAGGTTGTTGTTGTTAGGTGTGTTAAATTGATTCTGACTTACAGCAACCCTATGTACAACAGAATGAAACACTTTCTAGTCCTGAGTCATCCTCACAATCCTTGCTGTGCTTTAGCCCATTGTTGCAGCCACTGTGTCAAACCATCTTGTTGAGGGTCTGGGTGTGTCAGTAGGTTATACATATTTTGTTGTTGCTGCTGTTAGGGGCCTTGAAGTTGATTCTGGCTCATAATGATTCCATGCAACAGAGGAGAACTGACTGGCTTATGGGATTTTCTTGGCTATAAGCTTATAGAAGCCGATCACTAGGTGTTTCTTCCACAGAGCCACTGGATGGGTTCAAAATGCCAAACTTTTGGTTTGTCATAGGTCATCTAGCATAGAGTAATAGTGATGGAATTCACAGCCTAGGTCTTCTACCTCCATATTCAGAATGTTTAATATTATGATCATAAGAGGTTGGAGGATGGAAATCAGCTAGACATTCCTGACATTTGCACTCATTCTATCTAAGCTTAGTGACCCCTCCTTGGGTTTCTGATGCAGTATCTCTATGGAAGTAAATTGACCAATCTTCCCTCTCAGTAGTGGCTGGTGGGTTTGAACCACTAGCCTTCTGGTTAGTAGTCAATTGCCTTAGGCACTACGTTCCCAAACTCCTGACCTCTATAGAGAGTGATGCTTTTCTTATAGACTCCCCAACTATCATTTCAGTAGGAGTTACCAGTTGAGTTGTAAATGACTCTAAAAATCAATATGGTAGGCTGTTGATGTCAGTCATGTCAGGCATAGCTAACAAATCTCTGCACAGGGACTTAACCACTTCGTATTGGAGAATGTGGGGAATAATGATACTCTTCATTCTAAGATCTATTTTGGAGGAGGTTTGCCTGTTTTCATCCCTCTTTCTAAAACACATACATGTATTTGTGGACCACTTCACATTCATTCCCTGCTTTGTAAAATTATCAACAACTTGAATTAAACTACAACCTTATTTCACTTTAATTATAAACAGAACCTTTGACCTTTGTTTCCTTCATACTTTTAAAAAAACAATAAAATGAAGACAAGTAAGAATCCTTTTGGTGATTTCTTTGACTGCATCATGCAGTTCCAGGAATGCAGTTGGCTGCTGTGGAACACTTAGTCTGTGGCTTTTGGCCTGGCTATTTGGTTCCTGTTTAGTCAGAGGTAAGTGTTATACAACTATCTTACACAGAATGATATGCACCTATTGGAACAGCTAAACAAAAGCAACAACCTATATTTTCACCTTAAGTGTTTTCTAAGTGCAAATTAGCTATCACTCCACAACCACCCACCCCACTGCCATAGAGTTGTATCTGACTCATAGCAAACCCTCCTTGGGTTTCCAAAGTGGTACAAGTATGGAAGTAGATCACTAGCATGTCAAAAATTTGTTAATGAAAAGAAAAAAATTATCCAATGCAAATGTTTCCTTAAGTGGCAATCACTTTGATGTTACGCTAGTGATGTTTTTGTTGGTTTATTTTGGATGAAAGGCATCACATTGATATTTGTCATTTTTTTTTACTTGCTTTCACCCTATACAACAACATTCACCCTATATCATTCCATATTATGTTATTAAATTATAGTAAATGTACATAAACTGTAGGATCAGGCAACCTTAGGTTTAAATTCTCATGCATTCTTCACTCAACATACATATGCTTCATACCTATTGTCATGTTTAAGAGGAACATGTAAAGAAGTACATGTTAAAGAGCAAATAACATAATACTTTGATCTCAGGAACTTTATAGTCTTGTGGTAGAGGAAGAAGTGATACAGAGAGAGTGCTAGGGGTACAGAAGATAGGTAGCCTACATCCCATTGAAGGGAGGTTTGGTCAAAACTCCTTGGAGACAGTGCTGCTTATCTGGGAATAAATAGTCAATGCGTGGTAGGGAGTTGTGTGTAAAGAAGGGCTGGGAAGGAGGTGGGAGCCACATCAAATAAGACTCTATAGACTAAGTATTTTGAATTTCATCCTTAAGGATATGACAAGCAATTATTTTAGTATTTGATGTCCAGAAATGATGAAATAAGATTTTCATTTTGAAAATAGTAGTCTTTTAAGTATTCTGAAGAATGAATTTGAAAGAGCCCATCTTGGAAGCAAAGTGGCCAATTAGGAGGTGGTTGTAAACCAGATGAGAAAAGATAAGAACATGAGATACATCAGTAGGAGTGGGAATAGAAGGAAGTAGACAGTGTTGAAACATATATATGCATAGGACTATTTGACTTACTGGGAATTGTGAAGGAAAGCTGTGTTGGGATCAGGATGACTCCCAGACTTTAGGCAACTAGTTGAGTAGGTTTAGTGGCAATGGTAATGTTAGCTGTAGACATTCTAATAAAGGTATATAGGGTATTTTCAAATGGAGATGTTACATAGGTAGCTGGACTTCAGGTATGACTTCCAGTGGAAGAGTCTGAGCTGGGGATATACATTTGGGGAATTTTCATTCTTTAAATAGCTGTTGAAAGTTTGTGATGAGATCACCAAGGAGGAGAAAGTTAGTGGACCTAGACGAGAGTCTACAGGAATCGGAATGCTTATAGGAAAGAGTGACCTCACATAAACGTCGAGAAGCAGCACCCAACCATGTAGGAGAAAATGTAGAAGAGGGGATGTTATATATGCCAATGGGGAAAAGAGATTTATGCTTTTGTAACCTTGAGCAAGTTAGTAATCTTCCTGTGCCTCATTTGCCTTGTCAGTAAAAAGCAATGGTGTTGTTTATCCTACAGTATGTTCTGAGGACTATAGAAATAACAGATAAATCAATCTGATACGGCTCTGGAGCATAGAATTCATTCATTGAATACTTTTTCTTTTCCTCGTGTTGATTGGGTTAATTATTAGTGCCCATTCAAACTAAAATCCTTTAATAAGACTTGTTTTGTTCAATATTTTATTAGATTCCTTCCTAAGGACTGAATTTCCAACATCTAATAATTAGCTCCAATTAGATGCTGTGGTATTAAACCAAGCAGATTTTGATGAAAAACATTTCTAGAAACAATTTTATCTTCTTCCTGATGATAATAACACTATGGTCATGTTTGTTTACAATCCTGGAGATTCAATTCTTATTTGAATACGAAATCAATAACAAATGTTAAATCCTTTTGCAAAATTATCTCATTCATCCCAAAATGTATAGTGTACATGCTAGTGAAAAAGAAAGTTACATTTAAGGTTTTGACTGGGAGCTCTGGTGGCATAGTACCTAAGGCACTTGACTGCTAACCAGAAGGTTCGCAGTTCAAACCCACAAGCCACCCCTTGGAAGGAAGGTTAGGCAATCTACTTTTGTAGAGATATTGCCTCAGAAACCCAAGGAGGGGTTGATATGAGTAGGAGATGACTCAACGGCACATAACAAGAACAACAACAACAAAGGTTTTGACTATTACTTTACACATCTACTTGAGTAGGCTTTGTCATCTCAAAATTTAGTTGCTTTTATTAAAGCAACCTAATTTGGGAGAATTTCAGAGTAGATGGGAAGGCAGCATTTTTCTTCCTTTTGAAGTCATATAGTTGTTTGTTCCCTTTTAAGCTAAATTGAAAAAGTTGATAGACTCTTTTGTGAAGCACACAGACACATTCAACCTCCGGCTTTATGAAGAGATTTCAAACATCTTCATTTGTCTTTTCCTTTTAATGTAAGCTAAGTATACCCTCATTTGGTCATGCTTTGTGCCTGGTTTTCACAGCAATCTCTAAAGCTTCTTTGACAACTAGAAGCACAGCTTATTGTCAGGTAAGAGGTAGAAATGAATAACAAAAGAGGGATGAGGCAGTCTAGATTGATAGTAACATGCAAATATATTTCTTTTAATGCCCTTGGTTTTAAAATACTATTTCTGGTTAAGATTGTATAACTCGAAGTCCTTTTATTCTTCTACCTATTAATCCAGTATCTTTAACTCTATCTATGGCAGCCTGAATATTGGCTCCCCAAAGATACCCACGTCCTAATTTCTTGAAACTGTGGATTTTGTATTTTATGTGGCAATAGAGACATTGTAGATATGATTAAGTTAAGGATCTTGAGATGGTCAGTTCATGCTGGGCTTTCTGGGTGGGTACATTATAACTACAAGAGTCTTTATAAGTGAGAGGGAGGGAGGTCAAAGTCAGAAGGTAAATGTGGTGATGCAAGTGGAGATTAGGGTGATGTACTATGAACATGGAGGAAGAGGCCATGAGCTAAGGAATGTAGATGGGTTCTAGAAGTTGGTAAAGGCAGAGAAAAAAATTCTCCCTCAGTCTCTGGAAGAAGTATTGGCCCTAGTGACATATTAATTTTGGCCCAGTGAAACCCATTTAGGACTACTTTCAGAACTGTAAGATAATAAATTTGAGTGTGTTTTCATTAACATTTTTTGGGATTTGGGTGAAAGTTTATGAGTAAGTTAATTTTGTATTCATACACATTTTGTTTCATGACATTGATTGCAATCCTCACAATTTAATAGCACTCATTCCATTTCTTCCCTATATTTCCCATTTCTATTCATCCTTCTTTCCAATCCCCTCCTGCCTTCTGAAATTTTTCCCCGGGCAAATGCTGCCCTTTTTATCTTGAATGGGTGATTCTTCCAAGAAATGCTCACATACCTGGTGTTATTGTTCACTGTATACACCTACCTACTGTTTGGCTGAAAGTTGAGTAACAGAGATAATTTCAGTTCCAGACTTAAAGGTTGTCTAAGGGCCATAATCCTGGGTATTCCACCAGTCTCTATCTAACCAGTGATTTTTTTTATTTTAAATGATTTTGATTTTTGTTCCACATCTTTGTCCCACTCCATGCAGGACCTTCTATCATGATTCCTTTCAGAGCCATTGGGAGTGATAGTGAGACACCACCTACTTCTTCAGGTCTCAAGGCCATGGAGGCTGAGATTTCAGTGGTCCATTAGTCATTTGGGATAATTGTTTCCATGAGTCTTTCATTTTCTTCATTCTTTGTTGTTTTGGACAGGGAGAAACAAATAGTTGCACTTTGGATGGCCACTTATAAGCTTTTAAGACCTCAATCACTACTCACCAACATAGGATGTAGAACATTGTTTTTGTAGACTATGTTGTGCCAGTTGATCTTGGTGTCTCCTGAACTCACAGGCCCAGTGATTCATATTCTCAAAATTTTTGCTTATGGCTAAGATGTTTTCATAACTTTGCTCCCTGTGTGCTCTGTTGTATTCATGGATGTATTTGAAGTACTTGTCTGTCAGTTTTGTCATACTGTGGTGGCTTGCACATTGCTGTGAGGCTGGAGGCTATGCCACCAGTATTGCAAATACCAGCAGGGTCACTCATGGTGGATAGGTTTCAGTGGAGCTTCAAGACTAAGACAAACTTGGAAGAAGGAAGGGAGCAGCCACTTCTAAAAGAATAGCCCAGTGAAAACTTTATGAATAGCAGTGAAATACTGTCTGATATATTACTAGAAAACTTTACAAATAGCCCTGAGACATCGTCTGATACAGTGCTGGAAGATGAGCCCCTCAAGTCAGAAAGCACTCAAAATACAACTGGAAGAGCTGCCTCCTCAAAGTAGAGTGAACCTTAATGAAACAGATGGAGTAAAGCTTTCAGGATCTCCATTTGCTGATGTGGCATGACTCAAAATGAGAAGAAACATCAATTGATAATGAGAACATGGATTGTATGAAGTATGAATCTAGGAAAACTGGAAGTTGTCAAAAATGAAATGGAACATACAAAGATCAATATGCTACGCATAAGTGAGCTAAAATGACTGGTTTTGACCATTTTTAATCAGACAAGCATATGACCTACTATTCTGGGAATGACAAACTGAAGAGCAACAGCATGGCATTCATCATCACAAAGAATGTTTCAAAATCTATCCTGAAGTACAATGCCGTCAGTAATAGGATAATATCCATACACCTACAGAGAAGACCACTTAATATTATTATTCAAATTTACACACCAACCCCCAAAGCCAAAGACAAGGAAATTGAAGATTTTTTTTTTTTTAACCAACTTCTGCAGTCTGAAATTGACCAAACGTGCAACCAAGATGTGTTTATTATCACTGGTGATTGGAATGCAAAAGTTGGAAACCAAGAAGGATCACTGGTAGTTGGAAAATACAGCCTTGGTGATAGAAATGATGCTCAAGATAGCATGACAGAATTTTGTAAGACCCATAATTTATGCATTGCAAATACCTTTTTCCAACAACATGAATGGTGGCTATCCATGTGGACTTTGCTACATGTAGTACACAGGAATCAGATCGACTACATCTGTGGAAAGAGGTGATGGAGAAGTTCATTATGTTCAGCCAAAATAAAGTCTGGTGGTGGAACAGACCACCAAGTGTTCATATGCAAATTCAAGTTGAAGCTAAAGACATTTAAAATAAGTCCACAAGAGCTAAAATATGACCTTGATCATAACCCTCCTGAATTTAGAGACTATTTAAAGAATAGATTTGATGTGTTGAACACCAATGACCAAAAACCAGAGGAATTGTGGGATGACATCAAGAACATCATCCATGAAGAAAGCAAAAGGTGATTACAAAGAGAAGAAAGGAATAAAGGATTGAAATGATGTCAGAAGATACTCTGGAATTTGCCCTTCAATGGAGAGTAGCTAAAGCAAATGGTAGAAATGACAAGATAAAAGAGCAGATTTCAAAGAGCAGCTTGAGAAGACAAAGTCAATTATTATAATGAAATGTGCAAAGACCTGGAGTTAGAAAACCAAAAGGGAAGAACACTGTTGGTATTTTTCAAGCTGAAAGAGCTCAAGGAAAAAGTCAAGCCTTGAGTTGAAATATGGTAAGATTATATAGGAAAAATAAAGAGTTTGGGTGGCATAGTACTTAAGGCATTTGACTGCTAATCAGAAGGTTGATGATTTAAACCTACCAGCCACTCTGCAGAAGCAAGACTGGGAAATCTACTTCTGTAAAGAATTACCTCCTTGGAAACCCAAAGGAGGTCTCTTAGAGTCAGACAGGAATTGATGGCAGTCAGTTTCTTTTCTTTTTCGTTTTTTTAAAATAGGCAAAATATTGACAGATACAAGAAATATCAAAAGAAGATGGAAGGAATGCATAGAGTCACTGTGCCAAAAAGAATTGGTCAATGTTTGTCCATTTCAGGGGGTGGCATATGATCAAGAACCAATGCTACTGAAAGAAGTCCAAGCTGCATTGAAGGAACTGGCAAAAAACAAGACTTCAAAATCGACTGAATACCCATTGAGATGTTTTAACAAATGAATGCTGCTCTGGAGGCACTCACTTGCCTATACCAAGAAATTTGGAAGACAGCTACCTGGCCAACTGAGTGGAAGAGATCCATATTTGTACCCATTCCAAAGAAATTTGATCCCACAGAATATGGAAATTATCAAACAATATCACTAATATCACATGCAAGTAAAAATCTTGCTGGAGATAATTAAAAAATGGTTGCAGCAGTACATTGACAAAGAACTTCAAGAAATGCAACCTGGAGTCAGAAGAGGATGTGGAACGAGGGATATCTTTGCTGATGTCAGATGGATCTTTGCTGAAAGCAAAGAATACCAGAAAGATGTTTGTTGTTGTTGTTGTTAAGTGCCCTCGAGTCGTTTCTGACTCATAGCGACCCCATGCAGAGCAGAACGAAACACTGCCCAATCCCGCGCCAGCCCCACAATCCCTGCTATACTTGAGCCCATCATCGCAGCCACCATATCAATCCATCTCGTTG